>NC_142600.1:64172564-64772564 GCF_041222555.1 Hakea prostrata
AGAGTACATTTGACTTTAATCATGATTCATGACTAATTATATACATTTTTTTGTTTAAATCATGAGTAGAAATCATCTATTTAGTGATTATTAATTACTTCAACAAGCGTACTAACTGGAAAAAATGTAGTTGAAGGTTAGAATGGGTTTTCATTCTCAAACGTCAAATTGGATGTGAGTGAGTTTTAAAATACCAATCCGATCCAGCAATTTGATTCCAATATCGAGATTACAAACCTAAATAGAAAAATATTATGCTCAAAAGTCTTGACCATCCATTATTGACTTATAAATTACATGGCATTCACAGTCAAAATTACAAGTTACCCATGATTACATATTCGGTTAAGTGGAGGTGTAAAATGACCAAAATACCTTTACTTGCATTCTACTAATTTAAAATTTGAAATATACATTACGGAAATACCATTTGGGCAATAAAATTACTTTAATTAGCCCAGTGCCTTCACCCTAACTTTCCGGCTGGACTCCGCTTCCCCTTTCTCTTTAAGAGGAGTCAAGCCCGTGAGTCAAGGTGAAGGCACAGGGACATGAAAGTAATTTTACTGTCCAAAAGACATTTAGATAATTTATATTTTAAAATTTAAATGAATTGAATGCAAATAAGGGTATTTTTGTAAATTAACATTTTTACTTAATTAAATATTTAACTGTGAGTAACTTGTAATTTTAACTGTAAATGCGATGTAATTTATAAGGCAATACTGAGTGGTTAAGAGTTTTGCCCATGTATAGTTGGTGCCATATAATTAGCTCTTAATTTTTTTGTTTGGTGCAAGAATATAATTAATTTGGGATAATTACTGTTGCCCCATTGTATTTTGATTTTATTACTACTTTATCCCCTGTACTTTTTAAAATTACTATTCCAACCTTTAACTTTGTCAACAATTACTAATGCCTCCTACCGTTAAGTTCCATCAGTTTACTAATGATGTGGCATCTATATATTTTTTCAAAATCCCAACAATAACCGTGCAATTATCTTTTTACTTATTTGTTCTTTTTTCAAGTTATAATACTACCCTTAATAGGAAAAAATTAACTTTAATTCCACTTTTCTTTTATAGAAAGAAACCACAAAATAAAGGAAAGATGTGATTTTTTTTCTCTAAAAATAAATCACTAAATAAAGGAAAGATGTAATTAAATAGAAACTAAAATATTAAGAAATATCAAATTTAATTCAAAGCTGAAAATTGAAAATCACCTGATATATGCTGACCATTATGTATGTTACCAAATTTTCTATAAATTAGATCTTATATGCTAATTTGTTTGTAAAACTTCCATCATGGTGATTATGAAAAATTTAAGTGGAATGTGAAAGTTTCAAAAATCATAAGTATGTGGTTCCACAAAATCCAAAACTAATTCTAAAATATAAGATTTTAAGGATATAATTGACATGCTATATAGTTTTTATAAATGAGGTAATGCCATATTTTTTACTTCTTAATTTTAAGGGCAAAATAGGCATTTCATATTTGATGTTAACAACCACTTAACACCTTTAGAAGTGAGGGGGGCAATAGTAATTTCACAAAGAAGGGGGTTTGATTAGTAATAAAACCAAAGTATAAGGGGACAATAGTAATTATCCCAATTAATTTTCACCCATAGACATACATTAACTTGGAAAATATAGTTTCATCCCTCAAATTTTTTTTCTTCTTTTTCTCTCTTTGCTTTTGGCTTTTAGTTTTAGAAAGTGAATAGGGCTCTATCCTAATTAAAAGAGCCACTTCCTTGGCACGAGGACATCTCTAAAGAGCAGGGAATTTCATGACATTTTTGAATGGCTATCTTGTGTTTCTAATTAATAAGTTGTTTAATAGTTAGCATGCTAAATTATACACAAATGAGGTTACTTTAGATCGTCATCTATGGACCAGTAGAAATTTTCACAAATTTTACAAATAGAAGCCCTTATTTTCATATCTGTCATTCCTTACCTTAATTTCAAATTTACTCTTTAGAAGATAATAAGTCTCTTAAAATTTTGAACCACGAGTTGTATGCTAGAAAGCCTTTAATGTGGAGTCTTTGATTTATATCAACTTACTTTGATTTTAACCCCATCTCTCGATAGTACTTGTGAGTGATAGAGGTGAAAAGAGTTTGCAAATGAAGCTTGCTGGGGTTTGATGAAAATAAAGTGCTGGCGGTGGTCGCCGGCAAGAGGAGGGGATGTGGTGGTTTCTTACTGGTAAGGTAAGACATAGAAAGAAGATAGTTAAGTATGAGAGTGACAATGATGGGAGTAATTTGGCCATAATACTTTTCATAGGGGTAATTTTGTTATTTGACTATGAAAATTTGAATTACTAAAGAGAGAATTACTATTTTAAGTGTGAGTAATTAGTAATATTACGGTGAGTCATGAGTAATATTTGGCACCTAAGGAAGCCACCATTAAAAAACTCTAATTTTTTTAAAAAACTTTTTTTGGTAAGATAATAATTTTTATTAAACAATTTTTTTTTTCTTTTTTGGTTTTATTATTTTAATCTTGCATGATCAAGATTTCAATTAAAGACACAAAATTAATGGGGAGATGATTAACAATTGTTATATAAATTAAGAGACCGAGAATATGAATCTCCTTAGAGTCAAGGTGAAGTTTCGTTGTATATTTAAATTTTATATGAAATTAAACTACTCTGAGAATATAGTTGGAAGTGGGTAAGCTAGCTAGGATGAACCTGATGGGGCTGTTCCAGCTATTTTTGGTGGTGGTGGGAATGACAATAAAATAAAAATAACACACAAAGCTTGCTCACTTGGAAATCAACTCAATTTGTCAGACTTAGAATCACATGAATTTGTATGGATTGGACAAGTATGGTTGAGTCAATAAGCGTGTTACATGGATAATAGATTTAGATGATTTCATTACCTGTTAGCTTTTTTACTAAATCTATATTAAGTTTCAAAATTAGTTTTTGCATTTCTTTTATTTAATTATTTTGTTAGTGTGTGGGACACATAAGATAAGGGTGGTTATGAGGCACCCATACGTAAAGGAGGCCCTTCATGACCTTGGTTATGAGGCTCTTTATGACATTTGTCATGGATCTTAAAGGTCTTGATCATGGTGATGAAGTGGCTTTACTTGTATGGTGGAATTTACTTAAATTCTAACTATTGACTTTCAATTCTTATTCAACTTCATGACTATTCATGGCCATTACCATGAGTGGGGTTAAGGTTATTGAATGGATTAAATCCAATTCATACAAAAGAGGTGAATATGAGAGTTAATTCTCCAAGTAGTGGGGAGGTTAGGTCAAAGTGGTTTATTCTCATTAGTGGAGAAGGGACAAGTCCATTGATTCTTCATTAGTAAAAAATTGATTCTCCCCTTTGTGAGGAGGTGAGTCATTAGCTGCAGTGGTTTTTGCTCTGAAGATCTGACGTCACTATTTGTATGGTGAAAGGATAGCAATATTCACTAACTACAAAAGTCTCAAGTATTTCTTCAGCCAGAAGGAACTGAATATGAAAGAGCAAAGATGGCTAGAATCGCAGTACAGATTATGATTGTGATATTCAATATCATTTAGGGAAAGCTAATGTAGTTGTTGATGCTTTGAGTAGAAAGAGTAATCGAGGAAGTGTTGTTCTGGCATTTCTGAGTAAGCCATTGTTGTTCTCCATCATTGAACTTGGATTTGAGATTGTGCCAGAAGGTCCTGATGCTATTTTGTCAGTTGTATCAGTTTGACCGAGTCTGAGAGACAGAATTATTGCTTTGCAATCGACTGATCCGAAACTGAAGAAGAAGATTGATTTGATCACTTCAAAGACTAAGGAAGTGACAGATTTCTCCCTAGCCTTTGACAATGCTCTTGTTTTCAGGGAAAGAATTTGAGTTCCAGCGGTGGAAAACCTCAGGACTAAAATTTTGACTGATGCCCATCAGTCCATCTTCACTATTCATCCAGGAAGTGTAAAGATGTATCATGATATGAAGGGATATTTCTGGTTGCCCAATGTGGAAGACTTCATTGCTAAATGTCGAACTTGTCAATGGGTGAAAGTTGTCAGGCAGTATTTGTCTGGTCTTTTGCAACCTCTTCTCGTACCGTGTTGGAAATGTGAGGACATTGCCGTGGATTTTGTTATAGGTTTACCCTGAACTAGTAAAGGGAACGATTCAGTGTGGGTGGTAGTGGACTGACTGACTAAATCAACACACATCATTCCAATGAAGATCATCTATACTATGGACAAGCTGGCCGGGCAATATGTTGATAATGTAGTGGGATTGCATGGTGTACTGGTCAACATTGTGTCGGATAGAAATTCGAGGTTCACCTCTTGTTTCTGGAATGGTTTGTAGAAATCCCTGGGAACTCAGTTGAATTTGAGTACTGCTCATCATCCGCAAACTGATGGACAATCGCAAAGGACTATACAAATTCTGGAAGACATGCTTTGGGCATGTGTCATTGATATGAGTGGTAACTAGGATGACCACCTAGCCTTGGTGGAGTTTTCTTATAATAATAGTTACCAATCGACAATTGGAATGACCCCATTTAAAGCTTTGTATGGAAGGACTTGTAGAACTCCTCTGTATTGGGATGAAGTTGGGGAAAGGCATGTTATTGGCCTTGATCTAATTGAAACCACGGGTACTATGGTGGATATGATTAGAGAGAGGATCAAGGCTGCTTAGTCTCGATAGAAATCCTATGCGGATAAAAGAAAGTCTAATCTGGAATTTCAGGTTGGTGAGCGAGCATTCTTGAAAGTCTCGCCTATGAAGGGTGTCATGCGATTTAATATCAAAGGGAGACTCAGCCTTAGATATATTGGACCCTTCGAGATTACTAAGAAGGTTGGACCAGTAGCTTACAGGTTGGCTCTTCCTTTATCTCTAACTGGTGTGCATGACGTATTTCATGTCTCCATGCTAAGGCAATGCTTAGCAAGCTCATAATAGTTGCTTCAGCATGAACTTGAAGGTTTGAGTGAAGATTTGATGTATGATGAAGAACTGACAAAAATTTTGGACAGAAAGGATAAACAACTGAGGAATCAGACCATACCTTTGGTGAAGATCTGATGGAAAAATCATTCGTTTGAGGAAGCATCTTGAGAAAAAGAAGATGAGATGCAGACCAAATACCCCCATCTCTTCAGACTTACAGGTACGCTGTAATTTTGGGGACAAAATTTCTTTTAAGGTGGGAGGGATGTAACAATCCCCCTATTTCTAACTGGGATTCGTATTGTAGGTCCGATAACCCGAAGATCAAGCCGGAATAAGTTGTGGAGTATCCAAATTGAAGTTCATGATCCATATCCTGAGTCCATGGATCTAGATTCTCTTGGCGAAGAACCTGCCTTACTGGAAAAGTGGATCACTAGTAGGAATCAAGAGGTGTTTGAAGATGTTCGGATTGAAGGTAAGATCTCCCCCACATGTTGTTTAGAGTTAGGTTGGAGTTGGGGATCAACCTCTTGAGCAAAGCACCCAAGTATAAAAAAGTACTAGGGGGCAGTTGCTTAAAGCGGTTGATTGCCCAATCAACAGCCCCAAGCGACTGCCAGGTATGCTTGCGGCATTTTTACCCTAATTTGCCCCCAGTTCCATATATATAGCAAACTCCGACCTTCTTACTAATTATTCTATTCGGAATTGTTGCTCTGGATGGCTAGGAGGTAGAGAACACGTGCTGGAAGGTGAGAGAAGCGTGAATTGTGAAGAAGATCCAATCTTTCATCCGTTTTGCCAATCTTGAAGAGGTACGTGATCCTCACACTTTCCATTCTCTTTCCTCATCTTTTGGAATGTGTGGATCTTTTCCCCTTTTATTGGTGGTGACTGAATTGTATTGGTTCTATTTCCCCATCAGTGATTTCGATTAGATCATATTTGAAAAAGGATCCTTGCATTTGAAGAAAGGATAGATCTAATTGAAGGAGATAAGTTGATTATTGAATCTTTAGAATTTTAGGTTGCTGCTTCGTGCTTGTGTTGTAGACTTCTTAGGACGAAATTTAGATTTAAATCTTCTCAAAATCGAATTAAAATTGGGAGATTAAAAGTCAGAATTTTGGACTTGGAGATTGTCTATAACAGAGGCGGTCGCTTGACCCAACCAATCGCCCCAAGCGATCGGTTGGGTCATAGTAGCTCTGTGAAGTTTGTCTTTGCTCTGATTTAACTCACGTCTTCTTTATATTCTTGCAACTCTATGTTTAGGTGTTCTCTAAGTTTGCTGGAACTTTTTTGAGTGAGGTTTAATTGCATTCTAGTAAGCTTTTGCATATTTATAGGTAAGGACACACTTTCTTATTTATATGTGATGACATGCTATATGTTAAATTGTATAATTCTTACACTATCCATTGTTCAGGAAACCTCTTCAATATGCTACAATGACTAGACTTGACATTTTGTTTTCCGTCTAGAGTGTGCCAGTTTATGCAAAGTCCAACTCTTGATCATTGGTTTGCTGTTAAAGGATTTTACAATACTTGAAGGGCACTCTCTCTTACGGCATTGTTATCGATAAATCATCCCAGATGGACTTAACATCTTTCTCTAATGCTGACTGGGATGCTTTCCTGATGATCAAAAGTCTACCTACGGTTTGCAATATTTTTGGGAACCAACATTGTATCTTGGAGCTCTCATAAAGAGACTACAATTGCCGACTCTAGCACTGAGTCTGAATATAGAACCCTAGCAAATACTGCTGCTGAACTCACCTAGATTCAATCCCTTCTCCATGAAATTCATGTCTTCCTGTTGATGCCCCGATCTTATGGTGTGACAATATTGTTGCTACCTATCTTATTGTGAACCTAGTTTTCCATGCTTGTATCAAGCATGTGGAAATTGACTTCCACTTTTTCTACGATAAGATTGCCAAAGTGGATCTTCGAGTTCGTTTCTTATTTGGTTGGCATTTCACAAGCCACTCTCTACTCAACACTTCAGTACACTGCTAGCCAACCTCATGTTCGCTTCACCTCCCTTGAGTTTGTAGGGGTTTATTAGGGATATTTTTGGCAAACCAACCCGAACCCTAGCTGCCACTTCTTCTTAGGCTCACATGGCTAGGGTTGCTTCTGAGAAGTCTGAAGTGCATCGACTCCTGCTACTACACTCAAGATGGATTTTATCTATTGCCACTCACAAGGACTCTAACCAATCCAAAGAAGAGTTTGAGGTAGACTACAACTTCTATAAAACCCTGGTTGATATTTTATGTATTATCAAACTCCTATCATCATGTAAGACTAAACTCAGCAAACATCGTAACACAGGACTCCACATGATGACAACTATTAGAGTCCTAGATGAATGATAAACAAGGACTTTGACTCTCTATAAGAAGGCATGTAAACAACTCATTGGGACCAATACTGATACAGCACTCAAACCCAACTCTGATATGGGCGGGCTGGGCGCTGTTCTGAGAAATTCACATGGGGATCCAATATTTGCTTTATCTGAACCAGCCCATTTTAAAGACCCTTTTTTGGGTGAGGCTTTAGCTATGAGAATGGGCCTTCTTCATACCTTGGGAGATGGTAGAGATCACATTATGGTGGAGTCGGACTGTCTAGAATTGATCAAGTGCATTAATCACCCAGATTCAACAAGACCACCTCCAACTGCAGCAGCCATTGTGGATGATATTAAAGTACTATGTAGTACCTTTATGTCTTGTAATGTGGCCCATATATCTAGGAAATCTAATGTTGTTGCGGATTTCCTAGCCCGGAAAGCCCAGTCTCTTTCGGACGCGACTGCTTGGCTTATTTCCTCTCCTTGGTTGCGAGAGTTATGCTCTCTCGCTCCCTTGGCTAGTCCGTCTCTTTAAATAAAGAGTTTGATTACCAAAATAAAAAATAAAAAGATACTAGGAGAGTGTCCAGAAACTAAGTCAGCATGATAATTAATTGATTGTTAATTGAGCCTGAAGTCGTTACAAGATAAAATTTCCTTTTGCTGCACAAGGCATTTGTCACCTTTCTTTGAATAAAAACTCCAAAACTTTTATAACGATAACAAAAACAAACTCTTATCCAACTTAATGGGATTTACTTCATAGATCTAAAGAGAACAGAGGTAAATGAGCAATAAGGGAATTGATTAGAGAAAGAGGACCATAATGAAAATGAAAGTAAGGGGAGGTATGCACGTCTCAGCAAGTCGTTCGAGAATTTCAACCAATTAGGATTTGCAACGTGGATCTTACCCTTCAGCAGACTCCATCTGAAGTCATAGATTCTACAAGATCTAAATGGTTCATGTCCTTCACAACTTCTTATATATAAATTTTAGGCCTGTTCAGTAACTTTTCATCCTTCTGTTTGACATTTTTCTGTGCTAATGGAAAATAAAGTGAATAATCGCTTTGGTATATTGTCCTATTTTAATGTGCCAATGAAGAAATCAAACCTATTTTATGTGCAAAAAAGGATTTCAAATTCACAAAACCCTTGGTTAGTCGATTTTCATAATTATTTATTTATTTATTTTAATGATAAAAAGGACAGTTGAAACATCATTTCTTGAAAACTTTTATCAGAAGCCCAAACAAAGAAGAGAGAAGAAAAAACACAGGCAACTCTCCATCTTCTACCCCTGCCTCTTGTCTTCAAAAGAAGTTTTTATAACAGGTTTACCAAACATATTAGCAAACTGTTATGGAGCGGCGCTGCTCCGAGGAGTTTGCGGTTTGATTCAATGGTCGAGATGCATTTTGGAGCTCAAAATGCATTTCAACCGACCATTGCTCGAAGCAGTGCTGATCCATAGAAACTAGCTAGCAAGGTCCAACCTGTATGGTTCAAAAACAATTTTTTAGCAACAGAAAAAGATAACCGTCTAGGTAAGAAATGTTTCAAAATAGAAGTGTTACATACGACGCCTTTTATAGCTTTGCTGCTAATTCATTTTGGTTCATTCAATCAATGTCATGTAACTCTTTACTGGCATGTTTACTGTTTGTTGTTTTAAAACATGACCATACAATCTCAAATGACTCTTGAAGCTTGTCATAACCTTTTCATGTCTAAATTTTCCTACCAGTTATTATATTTCTGTTCTGAAAAGATTTCCTTTCATGGTCATGCATTCTCACTTGAGGATATCAAATTTAATTCTTAAAGTGGTAATTTGAACTGTTCCTTTAGCCAGCCATATGGGAAACTATTCTAACCTAAAAAATATATGGCTGAAAATTTTTATGATAATATCTTAACTAAAATATTCAAGACATGAGTTTAATCTATGTAAGGCTGTTTTACTTTATTCCCTAATATTTCCTTTGTATTTTGTAAATTGTGTCACAAATTCTTCCCCAAAAAAGGAAGAAAAAAAAGAAAAAGAAAAACTAAAAGCTTGATCTCAATCGAGCATTGAGCCAAATTTCAAACTTCCACCCCTATTTTAAATATATTTTTGCAATACATAAAAATTTTCTCCTATAAATTCGAACACACCTTGAAGAACAAATCAATTCAATCCATTCACTGTTTCAGTTCCACCATGATCCATCCCATTCTGTTGCTTGGACTTGTTGCTGTGACATACTTTAGTGTAAGAAAAATTATGCTTTCCCATTACTTATTCATTTTAACTCGATTATTTCTTGTTCATATTTTTTCTTTCTTATCTGGTCGTTATTTCCTTTCCATAATATTCTAGGGTTCCCTAGCTGAAAACGCCTTCATAAAATACTGGGAAAACCATATTGGTCTTCCACACCCCCCACACTGGTTAGCTACAAAGGCTTCTTTATTAAATCCTCATCAATTGGCTGCTTTTGTGAAACTTATGGAGAAAAATGAATTAGGTCCGCACTTGCATCTATTCTGTAAGCAGGCTAATGTTGTTTGCTCCACAAATGCAATTTTGAAGAATACAACTGATAGCACAACCTTGCCACCAATAGCTCCATGGAATGAAGCCAAGTTGAAATATAACTTTCCAAATAAGGTATCCCTTTCAGTTGCCAGCCAAGGGGGTTTGCCATATTTCCGGAAGTCTATGGTAGAAGGCGGAAGTTTCATACCTGTCCCTGACTTAAGGGACCCATTATCATATAAATCATTTTTGCCTCGAGCTCTAGCGTCAAGAATCCCATTTTCCTTTGCCCAATTGGAGGAACTGAAGAAGCTTTTCCGTGTGGAAGATCAATTAGAATTAGACATATATATCCAAAGCACCCTCAAGATATGTGAGAAAAGTCCCATTCAAGGTGAGAAGGGAACTTGTGTGACTTCCGCAGAGGATCTTGTAGACTTTGTTGTCGAGAAATTAGGACATTATGTACACGTATGGAGTACCAACAGTGTTGAAGGATCATATGAGAATGTCACAATTGGATCTGTGAAACTCATATATGGAAATCTTTATGAACCACCAGCGTTATGCCATAGCTTGCCATTCACATTTCAAGTATATTATTGCCATGTCATAGAAAAAGTAAAAGTATATGTAGTTGATATACATGCTCGTAAAAAAGTGCATCAAGTGGTCATGGTATGCCACTATGACACATCAACTTGGAATCCAAATCATCTTGCTTTTGAGTTGCTAGGTTTTGGCCCAGGCCAAATTGAAGTCTGTCATTGGATAAATGAGAATGGAATTGTTTGGACAAAGAATACACAATGAGAACCAATCTACAATCAGATTATCTTCCAGTTCTCTTATTTGTATTACATGTTACTGCTTATATGATGCGGATGATAAATAAAAATTTCTTTTTAGCTTGCCTTTATTCTCTCTTTCAAGTTTCATATAATTTTGTAAGCAGTTCGATCGTTTGGGTACTAAGATAACAACTTGGAATATAAAGAAAATCCGGCATTTGGGAGTCTTTTACACACAACAATCAACTTTGTTGCACAATAGAAATCCTAGAAAGATCTGCATGAAAGTTTGGTATATGATTATTTGAACTTCTATGTGTTGTCATGTAGGTATCTCCCCTTTGGCCCTCAGATGGCGAAACATAGCATTTTAGAAATCCAATAAGTAAAACTACAAAGGCAGGGGAGATAATAGTCGTTAGATTTCTAAAATGCTACATGTTGTGATCTGAGGGAAGTACGGAAAATACCTACATCACAGCAAATAATGCTCAGCCTTAGAAAGTGATTGAGAAAGAATGCTTTGACGTATTTACTCATTTGAGAGTGATGAGTTGTATGGGTCATTTTAGAGTGATGAATTGTAATTAGCTATTTCTTGATGGATGGAGGTTTCATTTTTGGTATTTTCCCCCCAAGTGGGGTGGGTGGAGTTTTGGTATGTTTTACTCATTCAATGAATTTTTGGTATGCTTAATTAATTATTATATTTAATCGTGCAATTTTACCATCCACAGTAAGGATATTCAAAATTCAAATTTTCAAAAGTTATAAACTCAAAACTCTAATTAAAATATGAACTTGACTTGAGTCCCCCAACAAATTCAAAATTTTGAATTTCTTTGACAAATAGCAATGACCTTGTAGGATCTGTGATGCTCTAATCAGCGATTAACACTAGATTTCCAGACCAAGAAGGCAAAGATCTGCAAACCCCATTATTTATTCATTGATAATTTGATAATCCGATTATATTTCCCTGTTTATAGGCATATAGATCAACAAACATAAGCACAAGTGCATACGCGTAAGGGAGGAGTAGGTGACTTTTCACAATAACCCTGACCATGCTTGTTCTTGTACTTCTCCAAGCACTTTTGTTCGCACTGAGCTCCAGTAAATTTTGGATTGCATTCTCCCAGGTTTTCAAAGCAAAGTGCCTCTGCTGTAGGCACCATCTTGTCAACTACAAAAATTCACAAGCATCAGAAATTAGGGTTTCGAAGATAAAGAAACACGGATCTTGAAAAGAACAATATATCATGATCTGATCTCCCGTGGAAGAATGAAGTGAAAAACAAACCTGAAAAGATCACCGAAATGAAGATCAACCTATTTAAGAACCAAAACATATCTCTTTTGAGCTTCCCTCATTGTTTTGGAGACTGGATCTTTTACCCTCATTTTTTTTTAGTCCGGATTTTCTACCCCCTACCTCCCTCGTTCTACCATTTTACCACACATTGAATAGATCTTCTTTATAAGCTCTGAAAAGGTAACTACCATAAGTAAACCTTCTTCCTAAATGTGTAGCGTTTTTGTTTCTTTTGTTAAAAATCCTTCTGTTCACACCACCATTGTTCCTCAAAATCCTTCTTCCTAAATTGATCGTCTCAATTGTATCTAATTGAGTATCAATCATCACAATTGAAACCGAAAAAGGGAAAGGTTATCACTTTCAATTTGCTTCCTAAGGATTGTATGATAGGTCACTTAATTGCATTAATATTATATCAAATCCTTTGTATTTTAATGAGACTAATTGGTTGTTTTATTTGGATATGGACAGATTATATTGTTTGCATATCAAATCCATAAAAAGAATGGTTAAAACCACATCGTCACATTTTTAAATCAAATCAAAGAACCAGGCCCAAATTAAGATGGAGGATTTGATTATGTCCAAAGCTAGAGATTTGATTTTGTCAAAATCAGAAGGATTTTCATGAAAGGTCTTAATTCAATAAACAAAGATTTCGTTTTCTCTTGTGATCGGACATCTAAGGAATAAGTTGAATTGGAAAGTAACTAAATTAGAAACCACTACATTGGCAAGGAGTAAGATGGAAACAATCAAATGAGCGAGGGAAAAAAAAAAAAAAAAAAAAAAAAAACTGAATTGGGAAGAATTGCATTACTAAAACGAATAATGGAAATGACAAAATTAGAAAGGATGCAGAATTGGCAGGAATCCTCTATAAGAAGGAAGGCCTTTTCAGAGATTTATCATCACAAGTTACAATAAGAGGAAGCCACAGTTTTGAGGAAGAACGACACAATGTTTTCTATTTTTATTTATTTATTTATTCTCTTTTCTATGTCTAGCTAATTTCATCTTTCGATCAAGATTAATAGAAGTTTGATTTTCGACAATTGTGAGACTTCAAGTAATTAGTTTTCTTTAGTTCTTAGGTATTTATACGTTTTCCATTTTTATTATGTCATTGGATTAATCCTTAGACAATAGGCATGCATGTTGTTTGATGATTAATACAATACTTAGTCAATTAGAATAATTATTTATTATTCTCATATAAGTGACAAATAGCATCCTCAAATGGATAAATGCCCTAGAAAGTTTGTTATGAGAATGTATGTCCTAGTTTAAATAAATAAGGTTTTTTCAGGTTTATTGACTAAGGATTGGGTCTTTTATATTTGATGCGATTAATAGACATAACTGAAAGGACGAATCCGAATGTTGTATTCATTAATTAGGGGATAACTCAAATGATAGATCTGAAGGTTATCGAGAAAATAGGGAAAGATTGGTTGTTGGAAGACTGATCCTCAATGACCATAACCAATCTACCCGAAATTTTTTTTTTTTTTTTTTTTTAAGTCAATGTTCACTTAATTGAATCAATACTTAAATTAAATCTTGATTGAAAGTTTTTATTATTTTGATTTTCTTGACTACTGTATCCATTTATTTGTTTTATTCATTATTTAGTTTCTTGATTCAAAACCCTCTAATTTTTATCAAGGAATAAATCTTCACCAATCTTTGCGGATTCAACCCTACTCAATGCTATTACAAATTCAGTTGAGATAATGATTATCTTTGGTGGATTCGACACCCACCACTGTGCCCTATAATTGCATGAGTTAATAGAATTGGAATCATTTACCCTCTAGGGTAAAGGATAATCATATCTTGACACTCCATCTATGGATGTAAATGGATAACTGACATTCACTCCCGAATTCACATCCGTATCCATTTAAGGGTATCCGAATCCGACTGATTACTAATAAGATGCGGATATGATAATACCCTTTCTAGCAATTATTATCTGTATAATAAAATTATCCAATTAAGTTTATTCTTTGAATTTTTTTATAAATTTTTTTTCCAAAAGATATGTGAATATTTTTTTTTCTTCAGATTTTCTACTAATATAAATACCAAAATTCTTAAATTTCAAACCTAGCCGTGACAAAAAAAATGGTAATGATGTTAATAGGTAGTCAAAAAACTTGTATTTAACCTATATTCATACCCATTTAGAAACTACTTTGAGAAAATAACTGTTTGACATACTCCAAATCTAATTGAATCTGTCAAAAACCCGACATGATATTTCCAAATCCGTCCAAATATAATATGATGCGGATATGGTATTACCACTATCCCATCCTAATCCAATCCATTTACACCCCCTACCTTCTTCATGCATTTAGGAGACAATCACCTCTAAATACTGACTAGATGGGACTCCCTTGAATATATGGTGGTAGGGGGGCTGGGGTAGGTTAATTGGATTCGAGTTAACATAACAGCTCTTTATCTTACCCAAAAAGATGTTACCCCTAACAAAATAGGACCCATGAAGGTCTGACTCGATTAGTGATGGGCAAGGGCTTCCTTCCACTAATGTATCAACTACATTGGCATTTGAAGCATTGGGATTCTCTACACATGTACAAGGGGTAAAAGATATTGTGTTCCTATCATATCCCTTTCGCCACATATTTAAGATGGGATTTTATCTATTCTCCACCTGGTCAGTGCTTCTTTTAAATATGTGACAGAAAAATATGAAGGGAACACAATTCATGAGTAGAAGATTTAGACTCGCATTTGAATTTCTTCTCGTATGAAGTAAATTATAGGAAAGGAAGAAAATGAAGGGATCTTGTATGTGAAACTCAATAAGTAAAAAATCACTCAATTAATCTTTTGATTTCCTAATCTGATTTTCTTGTTCTTTCTGTATATTATCATTCATTCTTGCATTGAAATGGCAAATAATTAAGGTCTGGATCATATCACATCTTGGATTAAATCACTAAAATATTTTGTCATAAAAGCCACAAAACATAGAGCTTGAAAAGATACCCATTGGAGAAAGGCATAAGAAACAAACCTGAGAAGAAAATGAGCAAGGCAAGAATGCAGAAGGTCACATGGTGCTTCGCCATTCTCTCTTTTAGAATTCTAGCCAAACTGAAGGTGAACCTGAAAATAGATCTAATTGGAATTTATACAGCACTTGATGGATTGTGCTACATGGTTACTCACCGGATTTTGACACGTAATTATACAATATTTAATAATCATTATTGAAATACAGATTTAACACACTGTATTATCTCCTAAAATCCCTCCCCTACATGCATCCGGAACTGATGTCTCTTTCATCAGTAAGTCTTGTTTATCCTTTTTCCTTTTTCTTACCTTGATATTTCCTTGAAATAGCATATGAATTCAGAAAATGGTTCATGAATATTCTAACTATATCAATTCCTAAAATAAACAAACCTTGATGAATGATTAAATTTGGAAAATAAATAATAGTGCGATTAGTTGTTTAAGGGTTGTATGGTAAGGTTTTTGTGTCATTACTTGTTTTAGATAAGAAATAGTTCTTTCTGTTTTTATGCGTTTTCACCTTTTCCTACTGGTTTTAGATGCTAAAATTATATACGATTATACAGGGAGGAAAACATTTCAATAACAAAAAGTGAACAAAACACGAAAGAAACTTTGAGATTTTAGTGTGTCAAAATAGAAGGTTATGTGATTACCAAAAGAAAATTAGAAATTATGTTTTGATGTTAAAATGACAAGAATCCCCCTCTACCTTTTCAAGAGAAGAATTTTTTTTCTTTTCTTTTTAAATGAAAAAACACAAGAATCAAAATGGATTACGTAGACATGTATTTGGTAGTTTTTCTTCTCAAAGAAAAAGGGAAAAAAAAAAAAAAAACCAACTCAAGGGGTAATATTCTTTCTTTGGAATATATAGATAATATTAGAAATAGATAGATAAAAATTAATTGAGACTAATAAAATTAATAATCAGAGGTTTAATTGAGAAATTAGATAACTCAAGGGTGACATTAATATTATGGGATAATATTATAGCATAACTCACAGGGTGGTGCTGAAAATTTCCCTTTTATTTTTCTTACACGTGTTTGAGTTTAAAGGAGGATAACAAGTGAATTCGATTACAATAAATAATGAGTGATCATTGAATCCTATTATGATGACAACAAGGATACAATTGATATATAAGTTAAACATAAGGATTATAAGCATAATAGATAAAATGTCAGGGCGTTTAGTTCCAACCCAATGTGTGGGCGATGTAAATCCAATTACCACATTCCCGTCAAGGGAAAATAATGTGCTCTTCTAATGCTTCTCTACCATACAATAGTGTGGATCCTATTAAAAGTCATACCTATGACTAATTTTATTAATGCTTATGGGTGAGCCCATCATTATTGTATGGACATGAAGGGGATCCATAATGGAAGTTTTCATGCCCACTGCCCCGCTGCTCATGACCCATGACCCACGGAAGACCTTTTATGAACAAACCAGACCCTAAAAACTCTCGATTTTTCTTGGCAGCAGTGCTTACATGGCACTGCTCCAAGCAGCGAACGGTCAAGATGAAAAATTGGACCTTTGATTAAATCGTGATCGTACATTTTACCCATGTGCAAAAAAATGATTTTAAGACTCGGTTCGGTTCACATGATTCACAATGAACCATTACAAAACCAAAACCCTATTCAAAAAAAAAAAAAAAAAAAATAGAGTCGTTTTCTTCCTACGAACTGTTCATCCCGTCACTAGGATGATCGCATGATACAAGTGGGTTTCAAGAATTTTATTTTATTTGATTGGAGAAGAAGAAGAAAATGATGATGACTGATGGGTATGTAATGTTTATCTGTGCAAATAAGGCGTTCATTGTATCATTCACCAAGCAAGAATCTAGGGTTACCCTAGCTGTCACTACTCATCCATGCATGCAAGGCTTCAAGAATCAGACTCAAACTCAGTTACTTAAAAGACTCTAGCAGATTATATCTTATCCACAAGTGGATCAGACTCAAAGTTGTACTCAAACACAAAGGAGACATAGTTAATACCAAACACAAGTAGATAACTTGTGTAACTCAAACTCTAGAGTAAGAGTTCTAGATTAATGTTGAACAAGGACTTTTGTAACTATAAACATATAATTTGTACTATAGTCAATCTCAAGGAAGCAAATCACACTCCTATGGACGTAGGTTGCAAGACCACGTATATCTTTGTGTCAACGAACTCTCTCTCCAACGTTTCTCTCTTTCTCTTTCCAGCTCTTTTCAACTCAAGATTATGGAATTTAGCATGGCATCAGAGCACCAAGTTCTCAATTATCCTTTTCCATATCTTAATGGCTTCTTTTTAGTGAAGATGAATGAAACAAACTATCTACTATGGAGATCTCGGATCATGTCACTTTTGAAGACATATGACTTATTTAGCATTGAGGATAGTACTTCTCCTTGCCCACCCACTACCATCCTTGACAAAGATGATGCTGAAAATTTTCAAATCTAATTAGGACTATCACAAGTGGAACCATCAAGATTAGTTGTTAATGTGTTGGATTATTGCTTGCCTCATTGAATAGATTCATGCGCAAGTTGTTGGTTGTACCACCTCCAAAGAAGTTCGGTCAAAACTTGAGAAGATATACTCTACTTGCTCTTCTACTCATATCATGCAACTTTGCCTTCAACTTCAAAATATTTGACGAGGTAATAGTATAATTCATGATTATCTTCTTTAAATTGAGAATATTTCTAATCAATTGGAAAGCTTGTGAATGATGATGAACTATGTCTCCATATTCAAAATGGTTTGGAGTTGAGTACTCTCCCTTTGTGATTGTCATTACCCCTTGTACTTCTCCAATTTCTTAAGATGAATTACGGTGTATGTTGTTAATTCCAGAGATAAGGTTATGTGATGAATTTCTACTATTGAGGTTCCTTCTCCAATGGCAAACATGGCCAACACCCAATCCTCCATCATTCGGCCTCCATGACAACCCTTCAAGGGGCATTTTTTTCACAGAGGGGCAAATCTGGTCGTAGTCAATCTTCTCTACACCATGGCTCTCATGCATATCAACCCTCTTATTAGAATGATTACCTGCATTATTTGTCAGACATGTGATTTCCCTAGCCACAAGGCCAAAGATTGTTATCATAGTTTCAACCATGCCATTCAAGATACGACTCATACACCTCCTTTTGTGAATATTTCTAAATTTTTGTGTGCTTCTCTTCTAGATGAAAATTGATACTTTGATTCTAGCGCTACTCCTGATATCACCAATTGTTTGGAGAATCTACAAATTGCTCAACCCTACCATGGCTCAAATTGGGTTCAAATTGGCAATATTGTTGGTCTTCCCATTAATAATATTGGCAACATCAATATTGTTTCTACATCTTCTCCAATTCATTTAAATTATGTTCTTCATGGGCCCTCTATCTACAAGAACTTATTATCAGTATCTCAATTTTCATGGGATAATAATGCTATACTTGAATTTCATCCAAATATATGTTATGTGAAAGATTGTACGATAGGGAAGTGTCTCCTTCAAGGCAGCGTTAAGGATGGATTGTTTCAGATTCGGTTGGACTCCAAACCGAAAGCATCAGTTGGCGAGAAAACCTTTGTTGAGAATTGGCACTCAAAGTTGGGGCATCCTACCTCTAAAGTAGTTAGAAATTTGAATTCTAGTTTTCATTTATGAATCAGTTTAGAAAGTTTATGTGTGTGATGCTTGCCAAAAAGGGAAGAATCATAAACTCCCATTCCATTCTTCCAAATTCATTTATGATAGTCCTTTGGACTTGATTTTTTTGGATGTTTGGGGACCCTCTCTTGTGAAGTCTATTGAAGGTTTATGCTATTATGTGATTTTTGTGAATGATTCCAACAAATTTATTTGGTTTTATCGTATGACTGTTAAATCTAAGGTAGTTAGCATGGTACAAAATTCGATCAAAATGTGCAGAAAATGCGAAACGAAACTCATGAGGACGGAAAAAAAAGTCCTCAGTTTTGATCAAAACTGTCGAAATTTCTCCTAAACTTGTCGAAACCTCGAAACCTGTCGAAACTTTGTTCAACCCAGTTGGACCAGCTAGTTCATGAGAAAAAAAATTCCCAAATTTCGTGGAAACTTGGAAAATTTGCTGGAAACCTGGGAAATTTCGTGGAAACCTGAGAATTTTTCTTGTAAATTTTGTTGCTTTCCCAAATTTCAATTTTTTTGTTTATTTCATGTTTCCCCAAATACCACGACAAATACCCCCTCCATCAGGATTCCCTATCCAAAGTGCGTAATCCCTCAGGCTGGTTATCTTAAGCATGTTGATGACTAGACTCATGAAGTTACAGTTGTCGATTACCTTGACAACCATAGGCATAAAATGTCATGTGATGTCTATGTTCGTTGGTTGGAGGAGAGGATGTTAAAAGCATAGTACTACTCAGCTCACATGATGAATCCACTCTTGGCACTCCTCTTAGCACTAAGTTGTATTTTCCTTTTATTGTCAACTATTTTGAAGTTAGAAAGTATATATTGCATGTTATGTGCTTAAGTAGTTAAGTTTATAATGTACTTTTCGGACAACTCTACATTGAATGACATATCTACATTGATTTTTTTATCAAAATACAACCAATGTGTTCTTTATACTCTAATTAGCTTAAATACATAATCCCACCCCAAAATACTCTCTAAAACCTATCGAAACATGTACGAAAAAGTCCTCAGTTTCCTCGAAATTTCCCAAGTTTCCACCTAAGTTGCCCATTTTCACCCGATCGAAACTTGAGTTTTCCTCGAATTTTTTACTGTGGTAGTTAGTATTTTTAAGAGATTTAAGTTGCTTTTTGAGAATCTCTTTTCTCGCCATATTAAACGGTTTCATAGTGATTGGGGGGGGGGGGGTGCACAATACCAAACAGTTTTCTCCTTTCTTCAAGAAAATGGTATTGACCATAAAGTTTCTTGCCCTCATACTCATGACTAAAATGGGGTTGTTGAATGCCAATATTGGCATATTGTGGAAACTAGATTGACTTTATTAGCCCATGCCTTTTGCCCTAAGAAGTTTTGGTTGCTTGCTTTTAAAAGTGTTGTTTTTTTATCATTTGGTTGCCTACCCAAGTGTTGCGCAATACTTCTCCTCACTTTAAGTTATTTAGAGTCCAACTTGACTATGACCCTTTGAAGAGTTTTGGTTGTGCATGCCATCCATGTTTGAGACCTTACGACAAGAATAAGCTGGAATTTTGATCTACTTTGCATGTTTTCTTGGGATATAGTTCTCGCACTAAAGGTTATAAGTGTTACAATCCCACCAATGGTAAAATTCTGGTTTTTTGCCATGTTGTCTTTCATGAGCAGCGATTTCCTTTCCTTGCTAGTGAGGTAACCCCTTCTCCTACCCCACCACTTCCCTCTCTCTTAGGGCCTCCTCTAGATTGTGCAACTCCACTCCCACTTTACCACTTCCCTCTATATTAGGCCAACTAGGCTGGCTTCTCCTTGAGAGTCCTATTCCCCTCCCCCATCACTAGGTCCCACTTCATCTCCACCTCCCCTAGGACTCTATCTTCAACCCCCACAAATCCTAGAGTCTACCCTCCCCCTTGGTTGAACCACTCCACCATCTCCTGCCTTGGTCAAACCCTCACCTTCCGTATGAATCATATGTAACCCTACATCTCTCTTCTTCTCATCCTATGGTTAATACTCATTCTATTATCAAAAGATCAAAAGCAAACCCTAGGGCTCTCCTCTCCTCTTCCCAACTTGAGCATCCCTAACGAGAGCCTACCTCTTTTACTATTGCCAACAAATACCCTCACTGGTAGAAAGATATGGATGACAAAATTTACTGCCTTATTTGGTCTTTAGTTCCACCCTCTCCCTCTTAGAATATTATTGGCTGCAAATGGGGTTTTTTGGGTCAAGCATAAGACAGATGGGCTCTATTGATAGTTACAAAGCCCGCTTGATGGCTAAGGGGTTCAATCAACAATAGGGCTTGGACTACCATGAAACCTTTAGTCACATGGATAAACCCACTACCATTCGGTTGGTCTTATCTTTGGCTGTCTTTCGTTGTTGGCCTATCAAACAACTGGACATTAAGAATACTTTTCTCCATGGTTTAGAAATTTGTTTGGAGAGTTGTCTTATTTGCTTCTCTAAATTTTGTATTGATGCCTCTTGATTTTGGAAATGCACATACACGGTCTTCACAAAGTCAGTAGAAGTCTTTGCCATCAGTAGCATCATCTCTTCCAAATGATTAGTAGGGAATGGGGCTTTGGGTTCTTGTCTTTGTTGTCCTTGTTTTCCTTACTCTTTCCATGCAAAATTTGGATGGTTCCTCCACCCTAGGTTGTATGTATTGTTGTAGGGGTTGCCTTGAGGGTTCTTGCCAAAATGTTAGAAACAAAATTAGTATTTTCTGATTTATTAGAATATGTATCAAAATCAGGGCCACCACTACTAATATCACAAGAAACCACCTAAATCTTAGAAACAATTAAATTTTCAACTTTTATTCCAAGAGTTTCTAGTTTTGCATCAAATCAAGCTTAGCTTCCATTGCAACTATGGCATCAACTTCATACACCCCTACAACTTTATTCTTTGGTTGCCTATCTAATGGCCATTGGTAGGAATTAGTTGCTATCTCATCCATCACCCATAGACTTCATCAAGTCACTTGTTATGCATTGATCTGCCCTACAATTGCATCTAGGATGGATTTGAATTATGCATTCAACCCATTGTAGAAGGTCTGAATGATTATCCATTGGGGAAGACCATGGTGTGGGCATCTTCGCAAGTATTCTCTAAAATGCTCCCATGCCTCATGTAAAGACTTTCCTTCTCCATGCACAAAAGTAATAATGTCATTATGCAATTTAGCATATTTAACAGGAAGAAATAACTTGTTTAAAATTTTTGAACTAAAGACTCCCAGGTCCTTATTGAATCTAGAGGTAATTAATGCAGTCATGTCTTCACTTTTTCACGCAAAGAGAAAGGGAAAAGACTTAGACTGATGGCGTCTTCACTAGCTCCATTGTGCTTGATAGTACCACAAATTTCTAGGAATGCCTCTAGGTGTGCATTAGAATCTTCACTGGCCAATCCCTGAAATTGCGCTGTATTTTGAAGCATCTGAATAAAACCAGGTTTTAATTCAAAACTATTTGCTTCGATTGCAAGCCTTCTAATGTTTGATATTGAGGCTCTAGCAGGAGGGTCTATGTAGTCTCTCAAAGTCCTCCTAGGTGTTGTTGGTGCTAGGTTTTGTAGTCCATTGTCTATAAAGTCATTGTTCAAGGTGTTTTGATTTCCCATTGCTTCTTCTAAAGTAGGTGCTTCAAAGCAAATAGTTTTGAAGGTATACTTAGGACTCTATTGCTGCCAATTAGACATTCCCAAAGTTTCGTTTCCATTCAACTTCGAATCGATGGTGAAATTTGATTTTCGCCAAAACTAGCTTGAGAAAGGTAGGTTCAAAACTAGTTGGCAGATTAGGCTTTTGTTGGGTGATTTTGAGAACTTTATTAAAACCCAATTGACTTATGATTTATGTCTAATGATCCTCTTACATGGTTAGGTTTATTTGATTATAATCACCAACTCGTAAGTGTGACTTTATGGAACTTTGGAGAGCTTATGCTAATTAAAAAGGTGAGGAATATACTTAACCTTATCTTGCATGTTTAATTATGTAATTAAATTTAATTATTGATATATTGCCTTGTTTTAATATTTATTATCTTGTGATTATGTGTGGGACTTTGCACGAATGAAAGGTAAGCAAGTATCTTTGCTTCTATTTTCAATATTCTTTGAAAACAATATGAGAATGTATGAGATGGATGAGATTGAATGGATTGAGTGTTTTCTTTTATTTTTAAAGTCTAAATCATTGATATGAAGATATATGGATGATGTTGAATTAAATTACTCTTTTTATTTTATGTTTCAAACTAGGGTCGTGGGTTCGCCCATTACCCTAGTGAACTTACATGCGTATGCATCTAGACTTAAATACATGAATGCTAAGTGTCTAGAAGTGTTTGGCTAGGTAACCTCATGATTACTACTACCCTTCTGGCAGGGGTATTGAAGCCAGTTAACCCGTGATGTTAGTGGCTGGGTCCTGAGCGTCAAGCTGGCCCACTATCATCATAGAGAGGTAGGGTTGCATATAATAGATAAGGGCTACTGGGCGCTCAAGACCGGTGAAATGATCCGTGAGAGGACATGGAGAGCATCCTGTCCATTATATGTGGATGACCACTGGGTTAAGGAATGGGATCCAACAGATGCCTCCCGTTGAGGATTCCATTCATAGGTGGAAAGGTATTGAACCAAAAAGGCACTAGGCATGACGGGAGATATCCGGACCATATGTAGTACGAGACCGTATGACTTTGCATTGGGCTAGGATTATCCTTGACACGCGCCAATCTCATACCAAACGGTGATGTGAGAGAGTGGTGAACTATACCCCAACCATGGCTTGACAGGACTTTACCCAACAACCGCGTAGAACCCAATAGACGTCTCTTGTTGAGGGAGACTGACTGAGACCGCCCAAAGGAGATTGGTGTACAAACTTAATGCGTGTCTACCATAGAGACCTCATGATAGAGTTAGGAGCATAATATCATAATCATTCATACATCATATCACTATCATTAATTATATTATCAATACTCAAGCTATGTGTGTGTGGTGTGGGATCTTGTGTACGAATGCATGATATGTATGGAATCTTGTGTACGAATGCATGATATAATGTGGAATCTTGTGGACATATGTATGGTAAGATGTTGAGTTGACCTCACTGAGTTCTGTTGAACTCATTCCTTTTTATATGTTTGTTTCTATTAGAATATTCTGCAGGTTATGAGGACTCCTTCCAAGTGGAGGATTCATCGCCGGCAGGCGTTCTTGAAGGAGTGACTGAAGAAGATGTAGACTTGCATGGAGTTTCATGCTCGTGCAAAGACTATTCTTATGAGGTTGCATTCCATTAGGGAATCAATTTAGTTTTTATTCCGCTATGACAATCTATGCTTCCTTCGAACTCTGATGTTCATTTTGATTAACTTTAGATAATGGATGATTGTAACCTTTTGATAATCCAGATTTAATAACTTATTATCAAAACTTGATTTATTCTTGTCCTTTTAATTTTGCTATATCCTGTGTTGTATGGAATTGTCACTGAACCTAGGTCCTGCGGTGTATCACCCCCACGGGTATTCGGGTATGGCCGGATCCAGCTGGGTGGGGTGTGACAGAGGTGGTATCAGAGCCTTGGTTCATACAAGTCCTAACTCCATGTGATATAGTAGGGGCATCCTTGAGTCATAGATCAAGAAGTGACTTAAATCATTCTTAGAAGTGAATAATAGAAAACTTGGATTAGAAACTCAAATAAATGAAGCATAAAATACCAAGTTTGAATAATGCAAAATAATTAAAGTTTATGACTTGTACTTGGGTTGCAGTCATGGTTAAAGTTAAGTTGTCAGTTTTAAGTTATTGTGTATGTGTGTTGAGTTGTAAGTTGAGTCTTGAATTGAAAGTTGTCGTTGTGAGTCGTCTTTGTGGGTAAGTCTTTGTTGTGAAGTATTGTCGAGAGTAAGTTCTCATGAGTCGGAGTCGTGTTGTCATCGTGTGTTGTCGTATAAGTTTGAGTCGAGAGTCGTTGTTGGGAGTAATGGTCGTGAGTGGTCGTTCTGAGTTATAAGTCATAATTAAACATTTACAATTACTAATACAACAAAAAAAATGCATAATGTACAATAACATAAGTGAGACAAACTGAATTTCATTAATCACATAAGAGGTTTTTACAAGTCTGAAAGGAAATACATATGTGAAAGCATAAAAGGAAACTCCTAGCACTATCTATTTAGGTGATTGACCCCGGTGATCTGTCTGGACCCTCCTGGATCTGAACTCCCTCTCTAATCATGTGAATCTTTCTCCCTAGG
Organism: Hakea prostrata; assembly: GCF_041222555.1. Classification (NCBI taxonomy): domain Eukaryota; kingdom Viridiplantae; phylum Streptophyta; class Magnoliopsida; order Proteales; family Proteaceae; genus Hakea; species Hakea prostrata. The sequence continues at coordinate 64,197,580 of NC_142600.1, forward strand.
TATACATATAGGACCCTATCCTCTCCTTTCAAGCCTTTATCTTCTTAAGCATGGAAGAAATCGATGACTGATGAGAAGCCACACATGGAGTCTCAGAAGTCGTATGGAATGGAGAGCATCCAGCCGAATTGTGTCGAAATCTCACAAATGGTGTGTCGAGAGAACCTACCTTTGGTTCCATGGAAGGGATGCCATCCCCAAGGTTGCATACCTCGGAGTGCTGCACGTAGAATGGTATGTGTGAGATCAATAAGATACCCCATATATAAAGAGAAGATTGTGTGTGGAGAAAGTTTACATTTGATTTTGCGAAGAAGATGTCGTCAAATCTCACATTAGAGCGTCCCACATGGTTAGATTTGAGTTAGAAGTGTAGAAGAACCACCCCAAGATAAGAGAGAAGGTGAAAAGATGGAAAAAGGGATGAAAAATATGCTTTTTTTTTGGGGGCAGATACTGCGCAGTGGCCAGGTGTGCCACCCGCGCCGCAAGGCTGCGTAGCGGGTAGCGCAGCGCGGATTGGCATGCGTGGCCCTTATTTCTGGTAAACAAAATGTTTACCAGAAACAGGGAACCCTTGGTCAGACGGGCAGTCGACGTGCGAGCGGCCCGACCCCCCTGCCCCAGGTAAAAAAAAAAAATTCCTTTCTTTCTTTCTTCTTTTCTTTTCCTTTTGGGCCCCTGATTTCATAGACCCTCCCGGTCTCTTTAAAAAATAAATAAATAAAATTTCTTCTTTTGGGCATCTGATTTCAAAAACCCCTAAGTCCCCTTGAAAAAAAAATTGAAATTCCTTTTTCCTTGTCCCCTTATTCCAAAGACCCCTTGAAGTAGAAAAAAAAAATTAATAATAATAATAATAATAATAATAATAATAATAATAATAATAATAATAATAATAATAAAGTTTTTGGGGGGACCTTTTAAGCACTTCAATTGGTATTTATGTTTGCCTTACGCTCAAATGGATGGTTAGCTTGAGGTTAAATACAAGAGATGGATGTATTGGACTCATGCACTTGTAAAGTTGGATATGAAAGATTTTAGTGCAATCTTTGGCATGGATTGGCTGGCAGCTCACAAAGCAGTCATCTCATGTCTGGATGGGGAAAGTCCGATTCCATTCCGTTGATGACCTTGTTTTCAAGTTCCTGGTGATGTGGGAAAACATCGTGGAGAAGACTACAGTGGTGGCACTCCAGACAAAGGAACTAGTGGGGGTGCTAAACTATGGGCTTCCATAAGAGAAGAAGAAAGTGAAGTCCATTGAAGACATTGAAGTGGTGAAGAACTTCAAGGATGTTTTCCGGCAAATTAACCTGAAATACCCCAAGAAGGGAGTTAGAGGTTGTCATTGAACTGGTACCCGGAGCTGCACCTGTATCCAAAGCATCATACAGGATGGCACTGATGGAGTTTAAAGAACTTTAAGGCCAACTAAAAGAGTTACTAGGGAGAGATTTCATCCAACCTAGTGTATCTCCTAGAGGAGCTCCGGTGTTGTTCGTGAAGAAGAAGTATAGAAGTATGAGGATGTGCTTCGACTATAAAGAGTTGAACAAGCTTACTATCTAGAATTGATTTCATCTACCGAGGATTGATGATTTGTTTGATGGGTTGAAGGGAGCCTCGATATTCTCTAAATTTGACTTGCAGCAGGGATTTGTAAGGTTGAATGGCATCACCTGAAAAATTGGCTAATGCACTAGCTGCTTTTATGGATTTGATGAATAGGATATTTCATGATCTCTTAGACAAATTTATAATAGTTTTATTGATGACACCTTGAATTATTCTAAGGATGAGAAGGAGCAGGCTGAACACTTGAGGTTTGCTTTGCAAAGGTTGAGAGAGAAGAAGCTGTATGCGAAGTTGTGAATTTTGGTTTTCACAAGAAATGTTCTTGGGTTATGTTGTAACTACGGATGGACTCAAAGTAGATCCAGATAAGGTCAAGGCAATGGTGGATTGGGATCAACCTAAGTCGGTTACCTAAATTAGAGGATTATTGGGACTTGTCGGATACTATAGGAGGTTACGGGAAACTTCTCTAGGTTATTCGCCCTGGTGACAAGGTTGACGAAGAAAGGTATGAAGTTCGTGTGGAGTGATTCATGTGAAAAGAACTTCCAAGAGTTGAACAATAGATTGACCAATGCACCGGTTTTGACTGTACCTGATAACTTTGGAGGATTGATGGTCTACACGGATGCATCGAAGATCGGCCTTGGTTGTGTTTTGATGCAATAGGGAAAGTGGTAGCTTATGCATCACAGCAACTCAAGGTTTATGAACACAATTATCCCATTCATGATCTTGGGTTGGATGTGGTGGTCGTTGCTTTGAAATTGTGGTGCCACTATCTTTTTGGAGAAAAGATAGCCATTGTTCACTGAGAATAAGAGCCGAAAATTCAGAAGGAGTTGAATGTGAGACAACACCGGTGGTTGGAGCTAGTAACAGACTACTATTGTGATATCTAGTACCATCCGGGTAAAGTAAATGTAGTGGCTGATGCCTTGAGTAGGAAGAGCACTCGAGGAGTGATTAATCTTAATGTTAAGCTTTTGCTGAACTCTATTATGAAGTTGGAGTTGGAGATTGTGCCGGAAGGTTCTGAGATAATCTTTACCGCTTTGACAGTAAGGCCTACCCTAAGAGATAGGATCATTACCTTACAGCCTTTGGATCCTTTGTTGCAAGAGAAGTTAGAGATGATTTCTTCAAACCCTCAAGAGGTGATTGATTTATTTATCCTCCGACGATGCTCTAATGGACAGAGGAAGAATATGTGTACCAGTGGATGAAGGCTTAGAAAAGAGATTTTGGAAGAGTCTGCAAAAGCTTTGGGTACCCAGTTGAGTTTGAGTCAAGCTCATCATCCCCAAATTAATGGATGGACAATCTGAAAGAACCATTCCTTTGGTGAAGATCCGGTGGAAGAATCACAAAGTAGAAGAAGTCTCGTGGGAGACAGAAGTGAAATGTGGGAGAAGTATCATATCAACTTTGGCACCTCATGCACCTCAATTTCGAGGACGAAATTTCTTTTAAGGGAGGAGGAATGTGAAATCCCCCGGATTTCTACCCCTTCAACCCGTGGCTTCAAAATCGAGAAAATCGGGCCTCGAGTTGACGGCAAACAAGGCCATTCAAGTGGAGCCCAAAGGGTTGGAAATGGAACCAATGTTGGTGGATGACCCTTGTGATGACTCATCAACTCTCCTAAAGTTTAATTGAAGAGAGAAGATTAATCATGATGGTGTAAAAAGAGTGATCTTGGAACGGCCATAGATCGGTGATGGAGAATCCGATTGACGTGAATAAGGTATCAAAACGAAGAACGTCAAAAGATCTTTCCAACAAGCCAAAGATCTCCCAATTTAGATATCATTTGACCCCTCAAACAGGATCGGTCGTTCAGGCCGATTGAACGGCCGGTCGACCGCCCCCAGCCCAGTTTGGGGCAGAATCGGGTTTTACCCTTTAAAACCCTATTTTGAAGCTCTCTTTCACTTATACTCGCATTTTATGTTGCTAGTACGAGGCTGAGGCTCAAGGAGGAGGAGAAACCAAGGGAGATGAAGGTTTCTAACCGTTCGGATGCGTGCCGGCACCCGGATCATTGCGGAAACGTTAGGAAAGGTAAGAATCATAAAACCCTCTTCTTTGGGCTTAGTTTTAAGAGTAGTTCTTCGCAATAAATGATAGACTTGAGTAGTGGCAACATGATAGGTGTTTTGAATGCTTGCAAATAGTTTCATTTATGTTTCCCTTTGGTTTGTAAGTGATTTGTGCGAGTCGTTGCAAACGATTTTGCATTTTGGCTCTCAGACCCAGCCGAGAGCACTCACAAGAGCCCAAAATTGGGGCTTTCTGATTGAGATGGAATTAGATCAAATTGAAGGTATAATTAGGACCCTATTGCTGCCAATTAGACATTCCCAAATTTTCGTTTCCATTCAACTTCGAATCAATGGTGAAATTTGATTTTCGCCGAAACTAGCTTGAGAAAGGTGGGTTCGAAACTAGTTGGAAGATTAGGCTTTTGTTGGGTGATTTTGAGAACTTTATTAAAACCCAATTGACTTATAATTTATGTCTAATGATCCTCTTACATGGTTAGGTTTATTTGATTATAATAATCAACTCGTAAGTGTGACTTTATGGAACTTTGGAGAGCTTATGCTAATTAAAAAGGTGAGGAATATACTCAACCTTATCTTGCATGTTTAATTATTGATATATTGCCTTGTTTTAATATTTATTATCTTGTGATTATGTGTGGGACTTTGCATGAATGAAAGGTAAGCAAGTATCTTTGCTTCTATTTTCAATATTCTTTGAAAATAATATGAGAATGTATGAGATGGATGAGATTGAATGGATTGAGTGTTTTCTTTTATTTTTAAAGTCTAAATCATTGATATGAAGATATATGGATGATGTTGAATTAAATTACTCTTTTTATTTTATGTTTCAAACTAGGGTCGTGGGTTCGCCCATTACCCTAGTGAACTTACATGAGTATGCATCTAGACTTAAATACATGAATGCTAAGTGTCTAGAAGTGTTTGGCTAGGTAACCTCATGATTACTACTACCCTTCCGGCAGGGGTATTGAAGCCAGTTAACCCGTGATGTTAGTGGCTGGGTCCTGAGCGTCAAGCTGGCCCACTATCATCATAGAGAGGTAGGGTTGCATATAATAGATAAGGGCTACTGGGCGCTCAAGACCGGTGAAATGATCCGTGAGAGGACATGGAAAGCATCCTGTCCATTATATGTGGATGACCACTGGGTTAAGGAATGGGATCCAACAGATGCCTCCCGTTGAGGATTCCATTCATAGGTGGAAAGGTATTGAACCAAAAAGGCACTAGGCATGAGGGGAGATATCCGGACCATATGTAGTACGAGACCGTATGACTTTGCATTGGGCTAGGATTATCCTTGACACGCGCCAATCTCTTACCAAACGGTGATGTGAGAGAGTGGTGAACTATACCCCAACCATGGCTTGACAGGACTTTACCCAACAACCGCGGAGAACCCAATAAACGTCTCTTGTTGAGGGAGACTGACTGAGACCGCCCAAAGGAGATTGGTGTACAAACTTAATGCGTGTCTACCATAGAGACCTCATGATAGAGTTAGGAGCATAATATCATAATCATTCATACATCATATCACTATCATTAATTACATTATCGATACTCAAGCTATGTGTGTGTGGTGTGGGATCTTGTGTACGAATGCATGATATGTATGGAATCTTGTGTACGAATGCATGATATAATGTGGAATCTTGTGGACAAATGTATGGTAAGATGTTGGTTGACCTCACTGAGTTCTGTTGAACTCATTCCTTTTTATATGTTTGCTTCTATTAGAATATTCTGCAGGTTATGAGGACTCCTTCCAAGTGGAGGATTCGTCGCCGGCAGGCATTCTTGAAGGAGTGACTGAAGAAGATGTAGACTTGCATGGAGTTTCATGCCCGTGCAAAGACTATTCTTATGAGGTTGCATTCCATTAGGGAATCAATTTAGTTTAAATTCCGCTATGACAATCTATGCTTCCTTCGAACTCTGATGTTCATTTTGATTAACTTTAGATAATGGATGATTGTAACCTTTTGATAATCCAGATTTAATAACTTATTATCAGAACTTGATTTATTCTTGTCCTTTTAATTTTGCTATATCCTGTGTTGTATGGAATTGTCACTGAACCTAGGTCATGCGGTGTATCACCCCCACGGGTATTCGGGTATGACTGGATCCGGCTACGTGGGGTGTGACATTCTAGGACGGGATTGAAGCTTGGGTAAGTCTTGGCTTTTGATTTGCATGAGAATCTCTGATCAACTAGTATTTAGAGGAGTGTATGTTCCTTCTGACTGTTTCTTGGGCTCTGGCCGACCACCTTTGGTTGAAACTAGATTCGAACTTCTATTTTGTTGCTTGTCTTTATTCTCTTTTGTCTTTGTGGTCGGTTCCCTTTTTTTGGACTCAATTGTTTTTGATATCTCAGCTTGCCTATGGCGTCGTTGGAGCATGTCCCCATAATTTTTGGGCATGTTTAACATAAGTCTTTTGAGCAGACCTTCATGGTTAACTCCTTGATAAAGAGCATGGAAGGCGACTTTTCCGTCCAGATTTTCAATTTGAATAGTCAGATTGTTTAACCTCCGGAGGAAGTCTTTGATTGATTCCGAACAACCTTGTTTAATTGAAAACAAAACACCGGCCTCTCTTTTCTTCGTATTCACTCCACTTTGGAAACACGATAAGAAAACTCAATCAAGTTGGTCAAAATCTTAGATTGATCCATTCTTGAGCCCTAGAAACCATTCAAATGCTTACCCCAATTATAAGGCTGGAAATATTCGGCACATGGCAAATTCATGGTGTCTATACGAGGACATTACCAACTTATAGAGCATAATATGGTGTCTTGAACACTTGGTTCCATCAAACAGAGTGAAGGTTGGGCACTTGCAGTTCTTGGGCATATCTGCTTCCAAAATAGCCTAAACAAAAGGGTCCTCTTTTAGAACAGAATATAAGGCGTCCTTACCTGAATCTTTCAATTACTTTAATTTTTCATCAAGTTCCTCGAACCGTCAGTCAAAAGAATCTACTCCTTTGTTTGCAACTTCATTGTTGTCACCAACATCCCAGTGGTCGATTGGAGGAGAGATGCTTTCTTGATCTTCATAATCATCTCCTAGGGGAGGATCCTTGGACGCTGCCCCACGTGATGGTTGGGACTTTTAACCGACCTTTCCTTTTCTCTTTTCTTGATTTCTCTGAGAAGGTCATTGAGATTGATCGAGTGGAGGTGCTCTTCCATCTCACTATTTTGCTGCTCTATCACTCGATGCTGCATCTAGATTTATAGGGTTAACCTACTAACTAGTTCCTGGCAGAATTACTTGCTAGCGGATGCTAGCCCTAATTAATTTGTTCATCTCCAACAATTGTCTTTGCAATTCATTGAATTGATTGATGGTTGCAAACGGGTTGGATGAACCTGCTAGGGCATTATTATGGAGGGTTTTCTCCCTTCCTTGTGGTGCATCTTCTTTATTGACCTCTAGTTCGTCTTCATTATAATCATCCCCGACTAGCAATCTTGATCGAGTGTGCATGGTGGCTTTTTTATCAGTTTCCCACAGACGGTGCCAATGTTGCTACAAAATCCTATTCGTCAGCCTGAACATCCTAACCTGCAAAAATGTCTTCGACCAGGTTGGTCGAGTAACTCCTCCGACGATCAAGTTAGTGAAACACACAGCTTTAGATGAAAAAAGCAAGTTGTAGATCACAATGCTAGTGGGTATGACTCAAGAATACATACCTATTAATGATGAAGGTGTGAGTATTTATAGATCTTAGGAGGTTCGTTACCTTGGCTATGCGGTAATGGAATCTGACCTAAACTCTATCATTTCTCTCATCTTCTCCCAGAAGGAATTGAGTCTTATCCATTGAGGGAATATAACCTATATTGTGATATGGAGTCCGATCTCGACTCTGTGATCCATTAGAATCTCCTAAATTGACCAGAACCCTTATCCTTAACTTTAAGGAGGTTGGTTATTGCTTAGAGAGTGCACATTATTTAGTGCAAATACCTTGGTTCGTTCATGGCCCGACCAAGGTTTGATTGTTCTGGATGGTCGTTTGGTCGAACCGACCCAACCCGTTATGAGTCATCCATATCACTATCCCAATAATTGAAGCCTCTCATAAGGCAATGTACCAAATGTGGTTATGGAGGAGAATCTGTATGGAAGAATTTCTCGAAATAATTTAAATTAGGAAGGGATTTTGTAATGAAATCTTCAAGATCAATGGGCAAGCTTACCAATTTTGTCCCAATGATTCAGACCTTAGAAGGCAATGTGCCAAATGTGTTTAGAGAGTAGAATCTGCTTGGAAGAATTTCTGGAAATAGTTCAAACTACGAAGGGATTTTGTAACAGAATCTTCAAGGTCCACGTACAATCTTACCAATTTTGTCCCAATGATTCAAACCTTAAAAGGCAACATGCCCAATGTGTATAGAGAGGAGAATTTGCATGGAAGAATTTCTGAAAATAATTTAAATTATAAAGGGATTTTGTAGCGGAATCTTCAAGGTCAACGAGAAATCTTACCAATTATGTTGCAATGATTTAGGTTTTTGAAGGCATTGTGTCAAATGTGGCTAGGGAGCAGAATCTACGTGGAAGAATTTTTGGAAATAATTCAAATTACAAGGGGATTTTGTAGCGGAATCCTCAAGGTCAATGGGCAATCTTACCAATTCTTTCCCAATGATTCAAGCCTCAGAAGGCAACCTGCCAAATATGTTAGGGAGGAGAATTTGTAAGGAAGAATTTCTGGAAATAATGTAAATATGCCAACACCACAATTGACTGAAACACCCTCCAAAATTTCAGCAAAATTTGGCCAAAATGTCGGGGTTTCGAGGGTTTCGCCTACCACCGGAACCCAAGATTTTGGCAAAATGTTGGACCTTGCCCATACCCAATCCAATATCATAAATTCTACCAAAAAATTAAAAATCCAACATCATAAAAACCCATGTTTGTACTGATTTTGAGAGTTCTTTATTTTTTTGATAAGAGATTTTGAGAGTTGATTTCCATCTAGGATTACTCATTTAAATATACCATCACATTTAGTTGTGTATTTTAAAACACCCTTGTCACTGGCTATGCAGCACTAAAGCTGAATATGTCAAAGGCCTATGATAGGGAAGAATGGAGTGTTTTAACCAAGCTCATGCAATTATGGGGCTTTAACAATCACTGGACCCAAATGGTGCACTCCCTTATATACTCATCTTCTTTTTTAATCAAACTTAATGGAGTCCCATAGCTTTGGTTCTCTGGAACTTGAGGTCTCAAGCAAGGATGTCTGTTAAGCCCCTATGTCTTTCTAACAATCATGGAAGTTTTTTCCAGATTGCTACCCGAATATAGGCGACTCAATCTCTTTCACGGGATCAAAGTGGCTAGAAGAGCACCAGAAACCTCACACTTGCTTTTTGCAGTTGATACTTTTATCTTTTACCGAGCTGAAACAAATGATATCCTAGCTCTCAAGGTAGCAATAGAACTATTCTCTGATTTGATAGGTTAGGATATTAACTTACAAAAAAGCGGTGCTACCTTCAAGCAGGATGTTCCGACCGACAAAAAGCAAGTGCTGTAGTCATTAATGGGAGTAAGTGAAATGAAGAAAGATGCTCTTTATCTTGGAACGAACTTATTCCATTGAAGAGTCAAAACAAGGAATCTTCAGTTCATTCTGAATAGAATGACAACTAAATTGTCTATGTGAAAAGCTTCTAATCTTTCTTTTGCAAGAAGTGAAGTTCTAATTAAATCGGTCCTCCAAATCTATTTATCATATGCAGTGCTTCAAATTCCCCAAATTGATTCCTTGTGCCATAGATTTTGGTTGGGAAATCCAACAAAACAAAAACAACTAACGCTGATTTCATCGGATCGATGTTGTAGATCGAAAGAAGAGGGAGGATTAGGGTTTAAAGAAATGGTGAACATCAATGATGTGTTACTACTCAAGCAAGGGTGGAGAAGGCTCACTAAAGATGAATCACTCTAGGTACAGGTCCTGAAACCAAGATACTTTCCTAAGTCGTCACCTTTCAACCCAATATAAAGAAAATGAAAGGATCGTGGACCTGGAACAGCATTTGCAACCTACTCCCTACTCTTAAACAAATGGTGCTCAAAAAAGTAGAATGGGAGATATACTTCCTTCTGGTTTGACCCTTGGGTACCTACTACTACAAACCACCTAGTGGGGTACCCACGGGATGGTCCCTGGCCTACCAATTGAACTGTGGAACAAGTCCATTCTACACAGTTCAGAAACAAGGAGTACCAAAATCACCTCTCTTTCCCACCTCAAACATCCTTATCCACCTCTAAGGATATTTGGATATCTATAGTCTCTTCTAATGGGATCTTATCAACAAAATCTGCAGGAAAGGCTCTCTCAAAGTTGACATATTCCCCTACCCCTTTGGGTAACAGGAGCTGGTGGAAACTCTTTTGGAAACTCCTAATCCATCCTAAATTTAAAGCCTTCTTTTGGTAACTTCTCAATGCAGGGATTCCCCTAACCTCCACTTTATCCAACTGGATGTCAATTCCATCATAATGCAAACTATGTGGCAATGGAGATGAAACATATTGGCACCTCTTTATCTCTTGTGACTAGACCAAACAAATATGGGCCCCTAGACATTTGGGTCTTAAAATGGAAAGCATGACAGCTACTTCAAATTCCATCCTAAATCTATGTGTTTCTATGACAAGGGATTGGTGAACAAATCACTCATCAAGGAGATGAATAATGTCAATCTTTATCATCACTTTCTATTTCATGTGGAAGGAAAGAAATTCAACCATCTTCACTCAACAACCACCAAATCCGGGAATTGTCTTACACTCCATCTCAAATTGGGTGGTGGAATTGAAAATTTCACCTCTAACACATGCCAATAATCAAGAAACACAAAACATGCATTTTGACAATGCCAACTTATGCATATGTGATAACATCAAATCCATACCCATACACTTACCAGTCCTATTATGTGTTGGGTACATAACTTAGAGCTAGAAAGAGCAGCCAGGAGTGTGGGCATAATCTAAAATGGGAAAGTACAGTACCTTAATAAAGGCGCTCTCAACAAAGGGACAAAATCATAGGCTATTGTCTATGGACTGCAGCAAACCACCTTCACTTCTCAAGCAGAAGTTCAACTAAAGGAAATCTGGTGCAATGATAAAACCATAGCCCAACTCTTCCCTCACATGTAGAACCCGAATTGGCAAATCTTATCCCCATTTTTCTTGATTTAAAGGACTACATTAAAATTAATATTACCATGTTTCAATCCCCCACCCTAGAAAAAACAATTAGGTGGCTAGCTACTATGGCATACATTAACTGCAGTATGAATGGTTTATGTAATTGTATATCTAACTTTCTTTTTAATGTGTTTCACTATCAAAATAAAAAACACCCTTACCATTCAAATGTGATCATTGTCTTGAAGTTCAAACCAAAAAGAAATTCAATTTTCAAATCTATTGAGGTGGTTAAACAAGATTGGAGAATATATCATAAGGAATTAAAGTAAGAAAGCCTACATAGAATTTTTTTTTTTTTTTTTTTTTTTTTTTTTTTGGGAACTGAGGTTTGTCCTGAACAGTTTTGCACACCTTGATAGCTTGACTATATGCTCAAGAGTAGCTTTTTATATATAACTAGTTAGATACTGACACGTGCAAATGCATGTGATCATATGAGAGAGAGAGAGAGAGAGAGAGAGAGAGAGAGAGAGAGAGAGAGAGAGAGAGAAATAATATAAAAAAATCACTTTGTTGGGTGAGGAGAAAGAGTTGAAACTTTTGAGAAGGGATAAGAATAAATAGAAAATAAAAATAAAAGAGGATTATTATTAAGGAAAACATCATTGAATTTTGCACATAAATAGTAATCAAAATTTTTTTAATTTATCAATATAAAACCTTATTTTGTCTAAATGTTGAACATTTTGTTGTGGGGAACTAAGGTCCCGAGTCCCCCCCCCCTCGGGAGAGATACACCTCCCTCGGGCTGGTGCATCTCTTCCCTCATAAAGGGTCCCGAGTGCCTCACTCGGGACAGATGCACCCCCTTGGGCTGGCTGATCTCCTCCTTGGAAAAGGTCCCGAGTGCATCACTCGAGACAGATACACCCCCTTAGGCAGGCTCATCTCTTCATTGGAGAAGGGTCCCGAGTGCCTCACTCAGGAAGGATATATATCCAACTCAAGCATTTCTCAGAAGACTCTCTTGACCAAGTCAAGAAGAGTTAGTTACGCATAAACACCCAGCATATCTATTCCGAGAACTGGGGAGGTGAGTCAGCATAACGTCACTATCTGGTGCGACAAAGAAGGGGCCATTATTCCACTACTCTACTCACTCCTCAACTATGGATCCGAAGCTTAAGGAATCGCCGCCTCCAGGTAACCTCTATATAAACCCACTTCCTACATGGAGAAAGGTACGAGAACTTTCATCTGAGTAATTACTCGTTACGTTCTTGAGAACTCTCTCAAGAACTCTTATTGTTGCCTAGGCTGACTTGAGCGTCGGAGGCGGTTCCCCGGCCAAAACTAGGCCGGACCGTTCTTGCTTTCTTTGTGTGTGCAGGCATCCCAGTTATTCCAACTTGGCTGGAGAGCTCTTAAGGTGGTCATCTCAATATCCGGCCCTCGAAGAAGTTCTAGACGGAACAAATTGGCGCCGTCTGTGGGAAACGTCACAGAAAGTCATGACCAGACGTACCACACCTCAGGTGACAAGTTCTCAAATTCTCACTCGAGAGAGAGAAAGGGAGATAGAAAACGGACGTGTTGAAGAACAAACTCTCCCTTCTCTAGATCAACAAATTCCTATTACAGAGGAAGTTCAAGAAGGGGTTCCAGATAATCCCCCGTTAACTATTCCAACTCCATTTGGAGAAGGCAGTTCGAGTCAACCTCCAATTCCAGCAACAGTGGCCGATTTGCAGAATATGCAAAGAGAAGTCCAACAACAAATGTTGGAACTCCAAGGAGTTGTTCGAGGCTTAGTCCATCAAATCGGGGTACCACCTGGACCCCCTAGAAATTCCCAAGAAGGACGAAAGCGTGAAGCTGTCCGACATACTCGGGATAAGCAACACCCAGTGAACGAAGAAAGGAGAAATCCCAGAATACCAAGGCGACCAGCCGAACGAGTTGGAGAAAGATCTCAAGGAGTGCATATTGAAGAACCACGTCCCCGAGAGGATCGGTCGAGGGGAGTGTGTTCCACCGTTTGGCTAGGCTTAGACAGACTCGGGACTTACCCAAAAGGGAGCGAAGAAATGAAGGAATCCAGGAACAAGAAGGCGAAAGCCACGGAAGAGGTCATTCCAGATTATATAACCCAAGAGGATCGGTTAGTCAGTATGGATCTTCTCATGGACCAACTTCCCAATATTCTGATCTCGGAAGTGTTCGGTCTCCGCAAGAACGTCAAGAGGCGCATGGTCTCGGGAGAAGATTAGATGCCATGGAGAGACGGCTTGATGATCGGGACCTTGATGACGACTATGACGTGGTTGACAGAGAACCCTTCTCAGTAGAAGTTATGAGAGCATCTCTTCCACCTAACTTTATCATGCCGACGTTTACTCCCTATGAAGGTAAGTCCAATCCTCGAGAACATATTAGTTATTTTAAATATGTCATGGCTGTTATTGGCCGAGAAGATTAGCTATTGTGCCGAACCTTCCCGGCATCTCTCAAAGGCCCTGCGATAAAATGGTTTTCTAGCCTACTGCCAAGATCCATCCAAAACTTCCGAGAACTCGGGAGAAAATTTATTGCCCTATTCCGAAGTTGCATCGGAGTAAGAAGACCGCAGATAGCCTCTTTGCCATTAGGCAGAAACCAAATGAGTCTGTTCGAGACTATCTTCTCAGATTCGATAAAGTAGCTATCGAGGTTGAAGAATTGGATGATACAGTGGCGTACAATGCACTATGGAGTGGAATAACCCAAAGATGTTTGTTCAAGGTATTGCTCCAAGATAAGCCGAGAACTTATGGAGCACTTCTTAAGAAATGCCAAAAGCAAGCAGTAGTTGCAGAAGTTATCGAAGCCCGAGAAGAGTCCGCAAGAGGGATGAAGGAAAAGAAGAATTATGGAGAAAAAGGCCAGAATTCAAATGCTCGGGCAAAAGATGATAAAAAGGGAGGTTGGAAAGAAAGACTCGCCACTGGGGACTTTACACCTCTTAATACTAAGAGGTCAGAAATTCTGTTACAAATCAGGGATAAAGAAAACTTGAAATGGCCGGGTAAGATAAGAGCCCGACCCGAAGATAGGAATATGACGAAATATTGCCGCTTTCACAAGGACTACGGCCACCATACAGATGAGTGCAGAAATCTCAAGGTCAAGATCGAGAAGCTCATCCAAGCAGGGTATCTTGAAAAATATCTTCAGAAGAACCGACAAGATCGAGAGAAGTCCCCACCTAGATCAACAAAAAGACTCAGATCCAAAAGTCCCGAGAGGGCAGATAAGAATCTCAAGAAGAAACCCGACACTCGGGAATTTTCCCCCATTTACATTGTTTTGGGAAATCCGACGGAAGAATCAATTAAGAAGGCGAAGCAAAAGGCATGGTTCGTTGGATCGATGCAGTTGCCAAGAAAACGAAGAAATGACTTGTGCCCAGATCCAATAACCTTCACCGACGAAGATCTCAAGGGCGTCACTTCTCCTCACAACGATGCTATAGTTATCAAAGTGAAATTGGCAAATCGAGAAGTTCACCGAGTTCTTGTGGACACCGGATCTTCCGCCGACTTACTATCTTATGAAGCATTTAAGAAATTGAAGTTTGAAGACGAGATGATGACTCCATGCGGGACTCACTTATATGGGTTCGCCGGGTCATCCGCCATATCCGAAGGGACCATCCAATTGGATCTAAGGATTGTGACCTCCCCTCGGGATGCGGTCGTCCAAGCAACATTCTTGGTGGTTCGGGACCTTTCAGCTTACAACGTCTTACTCGGGAGGCCAACTCTTAACGCCTTAGGGGCGGTGGTTTCTCCAACACATATGAAGTTGAAGTTTCCAACCATAGCAGGAGTCGGGGAGTGCTCTTCTGATCAGCGACTCTCCAAACAATGTTATGTGAATTATCTTAAGAAAGTCAAAAAAGCCGAGAGATCGGGCAATACAATGAGTATTGAAATTCGGGATGACCGGGATGAAGAAGCTATGCAAAGAGCCGAACCTGTTGAAAAGCTTGAGCGAATTCAACTTCATCCGGATCTTCCCGAGAGAGGGACAATGATCGGTTTAGAACAACCTACAGAATTCAAGGAAGAACTCACCGAGTTTCTCCAAAACAACCTAGATGTATTCGCGTGGTCGGCCGAAGACATGCCCGAAATAGATCGAAGAGTTGCAGAACATAGCTTATGGATCAGGGACGATGCAATTCCAATGATCCAAAAAAGAAGGAATTTTTCACTCGAGAAACATGCTGCCATCAGAACCGAAGTGGAGAAGCTAGAGCAATCGGGTTTTATAAAACCCATAGAATGCCCAACTTGGTTGGCGAATGTAGTCATGGTGAAGAAAGCCAACGGCAAATGGAGAATGTGTACGGATTACACAGATTTGAATAAGGCATGCCCCAAGGATTGCTATCCACTTCCTTGGATCGACCTGTTGATCGACGCCACGGCAGGACATGAAGTGTTAAGCTTCATGGACGCTTACTCGGGATATAATTAGATTATGATGTATCCCAAGGATGAGCGAGATACGGCCTTCATGACAGATCGAGAAAGTTACTACTACAAGGTCATGCCTTTCGGGTTGAAGAACGCCGGGGCAACTTATCAAAGAATGATGAACAAAGTCTTTAAAGACCAAATAGGAAAAAATATGGAAGTATACGTGGATGATATGCTCAATAAGAGTATTGTCCGAAGAAGTCATCTGGAAGATCTTGAAGAAGTCTTTGATACTTTGAGAACATACCAGATGAGGCTAAATCCAGAGAAATGCGCGTTCGGAGTTTTTTCCGGAAAATTCCTTGGATTTATGATATCCCAACGAGGAATTGAGGCAAATCCGGAAAAAATCAAAGCCTTGCTCGAGATGGAGTCACCAAAGACGGTTAGAGACATCCAATGCCTAACTGGAAGAGTAGCAGCCTTAAACAGATTTATCTCGCAATCGGGTGAGAAATGTTTGCCTTTCTTCAAGGCTCTTAAAGAGCTTGGGAAGGCAAAGGATACCTCATGGACCGATGAATGTCAAAAAGCGTTCGAGAAGTTGAAGGAGAAGCTCGGGACTCCACCTCTCTTAGCCCGACCTTCAACGAGAGAGCAACTTTTCACATACTTAGCCATATCTCCAGCGGCAGTAAGCACGGTCTTAGTAAAAGAAGAAGGTACTTCACAAAACCCTATCTATTTCATAAGTCATGTTTTAGTAGATGCCGAGACACGATATCCGGATGTGGACAAACAAGCCTTAGCACTTGTAATTGCATCTCGAAAACTCAGACCATACTTCCAAGCTCATCCAATTGTAGTCTTGACCAACTTCCCGTTGAAGAAGATACTACAGAAACCAGACTTAGCCTGAAGAATGGTCACATGGGCTATTGAGTTAAGCGAATATCAAATTGAGTACAGAACTCGTCCAGCTATAAAGGGACAAGTTATGGCCGACTTTGTTCTTGAGAATAGCATGCCTAGTTCGGGAGTAGAAAATTCACCCGGTCCGAAGTTATGGACTTTGCATGTTGACGGCTCAAGCAACTCTTCGGGGAGTGGAGCAGGGCTAATGCTAATCAGCCCGGATGGATTCACTATTCATTATGCTGTAAGATTCAACTTCAAAGCCTCTAATAATGAGGCCGAGTATGAAGCCCTACTAGCAGGACTAAGACTTGCCTGAGCCCTAAGAGTCCGAGAATTGGAAGTCCGAAGTGACTCTCAGTTGATCGTGAATCAAGTTCGTGGCGTGTACGAGGCAAAGGAAACAAGAATGGCAAATTACTTAGCCAAAATTGATGATTGTCGCCATTATTTTGATCATCTTGAGATAAAGCAAATTCCGAGAAAGGAAAATGAAGTAGCAGATGAATTATCCAAGTTGGCTTTATCCAAGTATTCGACTTTAGGCTCAGCCATTTATATTGAACAATTGGAAATTCCTAGCATTCGGGAGGCCGAGGCGATGGATATTGAAGAAGAGCCTAGTTGGATGAGCCCAATTATATCATATTTGAAGAATGATATCCTCCCAGAAGACGTCAAGGAGGCTAAGGCAGTTAAAAATCAAGCAGCGAAGTTCACCATTATTGAAGAACAACTTTATAAAAGATCGGTCACACAACCTCTTCTAAAGTGTGTTGGCCCTTCTCAAGCCCAATATGCCTTAGCTGAGATACATGAAGGAATATGTGGAGCGCATATGGGAGGTCAGACTTTGGCCCATAAAATAATACGCGAAGGCCTTTATTGGTCGAATATTCAGAAAGATGCCGTGGACTATGTCAGAAAATGCAAGCAATGTCAACTTCATGCATCTGTTTCGAAGACTCTGGCTGTCCCTCTTACATCTGTCTCCAGTCCGATTCCCTTCGCCATGTGAGGAATGGATCTGGTGGGAAAGCTCCCTAAGGCCGCCAACAATAGAGAGTATTTAATCGTGGCAATCAACTATTTCACTAAGTGGGTGGAAGCCGAACCTCTCTCATCCATTGCTGAGAAACAAATGGAGAAGTTCTTTCAAGAAAGGATCATCTACAGATTTGGTATTCCAAAGATCCTTGTGACCGACAATGGAAAGCAATTTGTCGGGGCTGGCTTCAAGAATTTTTGTGAAAGATATCACATTGAACATAGAACTTCATCCGTGGCGTATCCACAAAGCAATGGGCAAGTTGAGATAACCAATCGAACGCTTTTGGATGGAATAAAAAAGCGTCTGGAGACAAGTCGGACCAAATGGGTTGAAGAACTACCAAGCGTCCTTTGGTCATATCGCACCACGGCCAGAACTCCTACGAGAGAAACACCTTTTCGGCTAACCTACGGCACAGAAGCACTTGTCCCGGTGGAGGTATTGGAAAAATCAAAGAGATATACAGACTTCAATGAAGAAGCAAACGAAGAAGGCTTGAAGAGCATCTTGATCTAATAGACGAAGTGCGAAGCATGTCAGAATACCGAAATCACAGATATCAGAACCGAGTAGCTGGATACTTCAATGCTCGGGTAAAAAATAGAAGACATCGTGCGGGTGACTTAGTGCTCCGCAAAGTTGCGGCATCAGACCCAAGAAACCAAGGCAAGCTCTCACCCACATGGGAAGGGCCATATCTCGTTGAACAAGAGACGAAACCAGGGACATACAAGCTAAAAAGCTTAGCCACGGGCGAGACAATTGATCGAACTTGGAATTCCATGAATCTTCGAAAATTCTATCAGTAGAGTTAGTCCAGATATGTAGCATTTGCAACCAAGTCGAAAGACTATTTGATTCTCAATAAAGTCTACGTCTCCATTTTTGACATCCTTTTTCTTGAAAAGAAAGTTATAGCGAAGAAGACACAAGCATTTCTTCACAAAAACCCAAGAGCGTTCTTACGAAGAGCCCAGAGAGAGTTCTTAACAAGCTTAAGAACCTAGGAGCGCTCTTCAAATCAACGAAGAACCCAAGAGAGTTCAAAGGCGTTAAACTCGGGACCTCACTCGGGTAGCCCCTCGGGAGAATTTCCCCACCTCTTATGAAAACCAAGAAAGGCTTTCATAAGACGGAATTATTCAAAGGCGTTACACTCGGGACTTCACTCGGGTAGCCATTCGGGAGAATTTCCCCACCTCTTATGAAAACCAAGAAAAGCTTTCATAAGATGGAATTATTCAAAGGCGTTACACTCGGGACCTCACTCGGGTAGCCATTCGGGAGAATTTCCCACCACTTATGAAAAACCAAGAAAGGCTTTCATAAGATGGAATTATTCAAAGGTGTTACACTCGGGACCTCACTCGGGTAGCCATTCGGGAGAATTTCCCTACCTATTATGAAAACCAAGAAAGGCTTTCATAAGATGGAGTTATTCAAAGGCGTTACACTCGGGACCTCACTCGGGTAGCCATTCGGGAGAATTTCCCCACCTCTTATGAAAACCAAGAAAGGCTTTCATAAGATGGAATTATTCAAAGGCGTTACACTCGGGACCTCACTCGGGTAGCCATTCAGGAGAATTTCCCCACCTCTTATGAAAACCAAGAAAGACTTTCATAAGATGGAATTATTCAAAGGCGTTACACTCAGGACCTCACTCGGGTAGCCATTCGGGAGAATTTCCCCACCTCTTATGAAAACCAAGAAAGGCTTTCATAAGATGGAGTTATTCAAAGGCGTTACACTCGAGACCTCACTCAGGTAGCCATTCGGGAGAATTTCCCCACCACTTATGAAAAACCAAGAAAGGCTATCATAAGATGGAATTTTTTCAAAGGCGTTACACTCGGGACCTCACTCGGGTAGCCACTCAGGAGAATTTCTCCGTCACTTATGAATTTCTCCGACACATGAGATACAATTCTCTACAAGACCTTCATTCGGGACCCTATTCGTGCAGACCAACCGGAATAAAGGCTTGGGAGAACTCAAACATCATCAACTCTAAGGCATTACGCTAGGGGAGTGACTCGGGAAGATACTCGGGACAAGTCGAAAGAAGCTTAATGCCTCAGTTGGAAGCAAACAACTACGAGTTACCATCCAAAATAGTTGGCCACAAGGACCAATATTACAGAAAGCGCAAAGTTGAGCAAAATTCAACATTGTTTATAAAAATTCCAAGAAACAAAAGCAAGAAAAAGTAAGTCTTGAAAAAGTCAAGTTTTTCAACTCTCAGGAGGATTCCCAGATTCGGGAAGCTTGTCTTCATCAGGCCCGTTGCCGCCAGGAGCTTCTTTCTCATGACTCTCTCCAGAGCCCACCTCTTCATCTTCATCAACATAGAGAAGAGGATCGGGAGGGCTGAAAGGTTCTCTGCATTCAATCCCTTCAGGCACGGCTCTTTCAAGAGTCTCATAGACTCTGCCGTCCAACATTCCGGCTAATTCCTTCGGATTAGGAATATCTACCCGTCGGAGAACTTCAGTGAAAGCATCATTGAGCCCGAGGCGATAAGTCGAAGCAGAGAGAGCCAACTGGAGTTTCTTGAACTGAGAAGTGCCGAGGTAAGAAGTGATGATCTCCTTCTGGACGACGTTAGGCACCTCGTCTGCACTGATGGGAAGTTTCCCTGCCCGAACTTCTTCACGAAGTTGAAGGGCAATAGACTCCATATCAGCTTTCTCGCGCTCCAACTTTTCCTTTTCTTTAAGGGCTTCTTCCAAGTTTTCCTTGGTCTCAGAAAGTTCCTCTTTAAGAGCTGCCTTGCTCTTAGACATCTCCTTCAGCTTCAAACTCCTTTCTGCGTTCCGCCTCTTCAATGACCCAACAGTCTTGATGGCCTCGGAAAGCTCCATGACAGTTTGTTCCCGATCCTTCTCAACATCCCGAAGCTGATTAGCCAAGTGCTCAGAACGGATCATGCACTCTCCCATATAATGTGCCCCTCCAGAGAAGTACCTGAAGAAAATATGGAATACCATGTGACAGAAGTCACTTGAAGAAACATAAAAGATAAGGACAGAGAATTACCTATAGGCGCTGGCATAAAACTTGTCATCCGGAAGATTCTTCAGATATTGGCAATCAGAAGGGATCATCCCTTCAAGAAGCCAAGTCCTGGCTGCGTTCGAATCCCTCAGCACAGTATCGCTCGAGGTTAAGTCCCATCCGGGGGCGAACACGGGGGACTTTTGGGAATCCCCCTCAGCAGCATCCTCGCTGTCCCAAGGCCTCTCGGAGGGCCTACTCGAGCGTCTGGACGGGGACGCTTGAGGGACGCCTATCTCGGGAGGACCTCCTCCAGCTGAAGAGCTCTTCCTGGCGGTCTTCTTGCCCGAAGGCTTGGACGAGTCAGGAGCGCTGAGAACTTGGACGACGGGACCAGCCTCTGTGGCTCCGCCTTTCTTCACTGGCTTTCGAGCGAAAGCCTCTTTGGTGTTCCCACTTGTAAGGGCTCGAAGAGCGTCGATGTCCAATTTGCTAGCCACTGCGACAACAAACGAAGAAGATAAGAAAATCCACAAAATTGTAGAACGTCAATGAAGAAGGGGCTCACCCGGAGAAAAGCTCCACAACTGAAGAACAAACGGATACTCAGACAAGTATCCGTGAACTGCGGCTGAGTCTCCGTCAACCTAGATGATCTTTTCTAAAGCCGCTTCTTTGGCGACGGATGACTCAATGAGAATATTGGGTTCCTTAAGATTTGATTTGGATTTCTTCACAAAAGCAATTGGGAATAGCGGCGGGACCGGGGGCTTGCAGAAGAAAAAGTGATGTCTCCACCCCTTGGTGGACGTAGGCATAGACCCCGGCAAAATAATGTTGCCCGACCAGTCCACCGCATCAGTTGCTCGACGTTGAAGAGAGAGCCAACCCCCCTTCGACTGACTCTTAACTTCGAAGAAACGCTGGAGAAGGGGGAATGTTG
The DNA here is from genome assembly GCF_041222555.1 of Hakea prostrata. NCBI lineage: Eukaryota > Viridiplantae > Streptophyta > Magnoliopsida > Proteales > Proteaceae > Hakea > Hakea prostrata. The sequence continues at coordinate 64,218,813 of NC_142600.1, forward strand.
GTTCGACTCCAACATTATGACAGAAACCCACGAAACATGTGACATTTCTCCAACTATTTGGAATTAGGTTGGAAGGAGAAATTCCATAATGAATTAGAAGGTCTTCAATAATTTTCTGGACGGGAAGGCAAAGACCCCCTAAGAAAGCATCATAATAAAGGGAGAAGGCCCCATCCGGGGGCTCTCCAACCCGACTGGATAGAGACGGGAGCAAGAAGGAATAATCCTCTGGAATTTCAAAGAAATCCCTTAAACGCTGGAGATGGTTTTGGTTAAGATCTCCGGGATAGAATTCGGGACCCGAAAACTTGAGGTCATAGTCAATGTGAGAGGGCGTCTTTGGTTTGTTCCTTTCTTCAAGAGTTTCCTCTTCAGAAATCAACTTGGTAGGGAGAAATGGTGGCCAACGATTCTGGCAATCTTGAGGACGAGAAAGGGGTGGACGAGGCGAATAATGCCTCTGACTAGCAACTCGGAATTTAGCAGGAAATTGACTAATACTATCAACCTCCTGCTCAGCCAAAGAATTTACAGAAGCATCAAAATTGACTAAGTTTGTTCCTAAATCAGAGCATAGGGGTTCTTGGTCAAGAGGGTCGTCCCTAGCTAAGTCAGCAGCAGCTCTAACAATAGAAGAATCAGAGAAATCATCTTCATTGGAATAATGCATAGATTAAGTTCGGGAAGACGTCTCGGGACTGGAGATCTCAGTAGTCAGGACCTCTAGTCGGGAGAGGGCTCGGGCTATTTCCTTGCCTTTTCTCAACTTATCCATAATGCAAAAATGACAAAGGAAAGAAATGGAGAAAAGTTAGAGATAACTTACTGGTCGAAGGATTGGAATAGCTGGTTGAAGAAAGCAAGCAACGCAGTCAGGAGACTTCAGAGAGAGTTTGCAAGCAAAAGAGTAAAAAGAGGATTGAACCTCTATTTATAGTGAGGAGGAAGATGAAGAGACACATCCAACGTTCGTGAATCAAGCAAGGCGATGGTTAAGATCTGGCACATGAAAGGTCGCGATCCAACGACCAACAATGAACAGACACAATGGTTGAGATTGAGGGACTCAAGATCTCAATCAAACGGCCCATGATCGAGTAAATCAACGGCTGAGAAAACATGACCATTCGCATATTAGAAGCAGCAATAAATGTGAATTAGTACGATGGTTGGGAGTTACGAAGGCCTTGGAGAAATAATGGCTCTCATTCAAGACAACGTCTTAAAGTTTCTCCGAGAAGAAAGAAAATTTTCTAAGAAGCCTGGGAATAACATTACATACATTCGAGAAGTCAATCGCACGGAATGGGGGGCTCTGTTGTGGGGAACTAAGGTCCCGAGTCCCCCCCCCCTCGGGAGAGATACACCTCCCTCGGGCTGGTGCATCTCTTCCCTCATAAAGGGTCCCGAGTGCCTCACTCGGGACAGATGCACCCCCTTGGGCTGGCTGATCTCCTCCTTGGAAAAGGTCCCGAGTGCATCACTCGGGACAGAACACCCCCCTTAGGCAGGCTCATCTCTTCGTTGGAGAAGGGTCCCGAGTGCTTCACTCGGGAAGGATATATATCCAACTCAAGCATTTCTCAGAAGACTCTCTTGACCAAGTCAAGAAGAGTTAGTTACGCATAAACACCCAGCATATCTATTCCGAGAACTGGGGAGGTGAGTCAGCATAACGTCACTATCTGGTGCGACAAAGGAGCCGTTATTCCACTACTCTACTCACTCCTCAACTATGGATCCAAAGCTTAAGGAATCGCCGCCTCCAGGTAACCTCTATATAAACCCACCTCCTACATGGAGAAAGGTACGAGAACTTTCATCTGAGTAATTACTCATTACGTTCTTGAGAACTCTCTCAAGAACTCTTATTGTTGCCTAGGCTGACTTGAGCGTCGAAGGCAGTTCCCCAGCCAAAACTAGGCCCGAACGTCCTTGCTTTCTTTGTGTGTGCAGGCATCCCAATTATTCCAACTTGGCTGGAGAGCTCTTAAGGTGGTCATCTCAATATCCGGCCCTCGAAGAAGTTCTAGACGCAACACCTTTCATTACTGAAAGTAAGAAGGCTTGAATAGCCTAGAGTAGCAGATTGATGTATCAAAAATGAAAGGTGGGAACAAACTCCACCAAACCCTGGTGAACAACTAGAAAAATTAATTTAGAATTCTCTGACCCACTAAAAAGGTGAAACAGAACATATATAAACTCAACAATTAAAGAAGAAACATGATCCAAAAATGAGGAGATTGTCAATCCACTTCGGTGGCTAGCTGCAAATAACTGTTAGTAGTTACGCTTCCAAAAAAAAAAGGGTTCACAGGCATTCCTAGTTTATTTGCATAAAAAACGATATGAAGGAGAGAACCAAGGATGGACATCATTATTTATGTTTGATATTTTAAAAAGAACGGATAGGTTTTACGTAACCAAAAGAAAAGGTCTAGTTAGATTTCTAGGAGAATGATTCAAAGGTTTGGATTTGATAATTATCTATGTTTGATATTTTAAAAAGAACAGACCTGTTTCTAAGAGAATGATTCAAGGGTTGGCTTTGGGAATAAAGGAACTTAGGGGGTTTTTTTTTTTTTTTTTTTCCTCTTTCAATTTCCTTTACAAATAACGGTTCATTGTTTTGGAGATTTTCTCTTTCAGGGAGATAATAAAGACATTTAGTGCTTCAATGGGCAATCATGATTTGAGCGAGAGAATCAAAGGAACGAGATAATTATCTATGATAATTAATATTTTTTTACTTCAAATTAATGGTTAGTATAATAATTAAATACAAATAAAATTGAATGGACTAAATTTGACCTTGTAAGAAAGTTAAATCTTTGTGTATAATAGCTTTGTGGGCAACCATTGTAAATAAAATAAAAATAGAATCATTTTTGTCTAATTAAAGGTTTGTCCAAGTGGTAAGCAGCTTGGTTCCCTTAGGGCCTGTTTGGTTACATGAATCTAGAGATTTCAAATCTCTGGATTCATGAATCTGAGAATTATACCCGTTTGGTTGTAAAAATCTCTAGATTCATGAAATCTACAGATTCACGTTTTTAGTGTAAAAAGGTGAATCTGTAGATTTATGGGTAAGGGGTGAAATCCAGAGATTTCAAAAAAGCTATACAATTGTACATTCACAAAAATCATGTCGATCAAATAAATTTTTAGGATGAATTCACAGATTTCATTCCACAACCAAACACTTAATTTTATAAATTATAACTCCATAGATTTGAAGTCTATAGATTTGAAATCTCTAGATATTTGAAATCTCCAGACTCATGTAACCAAACAGGCCCTTAAGCAAGGTTATGGAATCGAATCCTTGTGGATGCAAAAAATCACCGCTGAGAGACTCACCCACCACAGCCAGGTGTGCGACGCGGGTCTAACCACTTTTTTATAAACCTTGGCAAACCAAAAAAAAAAAAAAAGGTTTGTCACAAATAAAAGTAAATTGACAATTTTAACCTTATAAGAAAATTAATTTTTTTATTTTAATAGATTTGTGTGTAGTAGTCTTTATAGACAGAAAGTGAGAAAACATGATCATTTCGTTCAACGAAAAATTTGCCATTTTTGAAAATACGTACTTCTAATAATAGTATTATTTATCAGATTTTTTTTTTCAAGTAATACTTTGGTGTTTACACTGTATTTGGAAGAAAAAAACAATAGAATATTTAGTCAAAAGCGACAATCAGCAACTCAGGTCTCTCAGCGGGTGATTAATATATTTTTTTTTTTTTTTTTTTTTTTTTTTTTTTTTTTTCTTTTTTCTTTTTTTCTTTTTTTCTTTTTTTCTTTTTTCTTTTTCTTCTTTTCTTTTTTCTTTTTTGACGAGAATAATAAATTAATAATTAAAATAAGAGTACATACTTAATAGGGAAAGAATCGCCTCCCCTACATCTCTTTGCAGACCAATCTTCTGCGGGAAAACAGCCTCTGCTATGCACAAGTTTCTGTTATGCACAGCAGTGCACATATATACCAAATGATTGGTTGAAAAAACAAAGTAAATACAAAACTATTGAGGATTTTTAAATTTTAAAATTAAGCTTTTAATCTCAGCCAATAATTTGGTACAAAAATGCACTACTGTGCACAACAGAGAGATGTGCACAGCAGAGGATTTTTTTTTTTTTCTTCCATATTTTGCATGATGAAAGTGAGATAATCCGAACCAAGACCATTTAATGTATATGCTACCAAATCATAATCATTTACCTTGTCATTGATTGCCGCTAAGGAATCAACGATGGACTTAATTTTGTGAAAATAGTCTGTAATTGTGCTCGTCCTTTTATTGATCATCTGCAATTCACTGCAAAAATAAGTCCTTCGAGCAATGGACTGTTGTTGGAAAAGTTGTGCAAGAGAATCCCATAAATCTTTCACTGTTTGAAGGCCAAGAATATGAGAAGAAAGAGACGGTGTGAGGGTGGCATTGATGCAATGCGAAAAGAATACAAAGCCTTGATAGACAATCAGACTTGGAACTTGGTGCCTTACTCTAAAGGTATGAATATTATAGGTTGTAAGTGGGTGTACAGGATCAAGACAAAAAGTGATGGTTCCATTGAGAGATACAAGGCACGATTAGTTGCCAAGGGGTTCAACCAGCAAGCAGGAGTGGACTTTCATGAAACATTTAGTCCAATTGTAAAGCCAGCCATCATTCGGACAGTATTAACCGTTGCACTATCAAAGTCATGGCCAATACATCAACTTGATGTGAAAAATGCCTTCTTGAATGACAACTTAGCAAAAGATGTTTACATGGAACAACCACAGGGGTTTGTTTCCATATCTAAACCAACACATGTTTGTCATCTATAAAAAGCAATTTATGGTCTCAAGCAAGCTCCACGAGCTTGGTTTCACAGATTCAAAACATACCTACAAGGAGAAGGTTTCAAGCAAAGCGTGGCAGATTCTTCCATGTTTACACGCAACACCCAAGGTACAATGACAGTATTGTTGTTATACGTAGATGATATAATATTGACAGGAGCCAGTGACGCTGCAATTCAAGAGGTTATTCAAAGCCTGAGCAAAGAATTTGCAATGACAGATTTGGGACACTTGCATTACTTCTTGGGAATTGAGGCTAATCGAAGTTCAGATGGTCTTTTACTCACTCAAAGTAAATACTCCATCAATTTATTAAAGTCTATAGGAATAGAAACTTCAAAGTCATGCACAACCCCAATTGCAATTGGAACAAAGTTATCATCAACAACAGGTTATCCCCTACCTGATCCAACACCATACAGACAATTAGTTGGAGCCTTACAATATCTGACGATCACTAAACCAGATATCTCCTATGCAGTCAATCAAGTGTGTCAGTTCATGCAATCTCCCACAGAAGATCATCTACAAGCAGCAAAACGTATTTTATGTTATGTCAAGCATACTATTGGTGCTGGTGTTCTCTTGAAACCAACCCAACTTTCTTTCATAGCTACTTATACTGATGCAGATTGGGCAGGATGTCCAGACACACATCGATCAACTAGTGGGTTTTGCACTTTTCTTGGAGATAATTTATTATCATGGTCTTCCAAGAAACAACCTACAGTATCTAGATCAAGTACAGAAGCTGAGTACAAATCCCTTGCCATCACAGCATCTGAGTTACTATGGCTTTCTTATGTTCTACGTGATTTGCAAGTGCAACTTCCAAGAAGAATGGACATTTATTGTGATAATGTGTCTACAACACAAATGGTTGCAAATCCAGTGCTACATACTCGCACAAAACATATAAAAGTGGACTATCATTTTGTCCGAGACTTGGTTCAGAACAACACCATAAAAGTGCACTTTGTTCGATCAGATGATCAAATTGTAGATGTGTTTACTAAGGGCTTAACATCACAAGTTTTCTTCATGCATAGAGACAAACTCTTGCACTTGCCAATGCAGAGTTTGAGAGGGGATGAAAGACCATAACGTATCTATTATGGTTTGAATTTGATTTTTGAATTCAAGTTTTTGAATTCAATTTTTTAATTCAAGTTTTTTATTTTGAATTCAAATTTGAATATTGTAAATGAATTTTGTACAACAACTATGTTTATTTATAAATACATAAGACTTACCCATCAAGGTAAGCAACCTACTTATCAAAATTAGAGTTTTTCTTTGCATTCTTTCAAATTTTAAATTAATTTTACAAAACGAGAAATTTTCCTAAGCTTTGACTCAATAGTACTTCATGCACATGTGTTCAAAATGTAAAAATGTGCAAATATCTTTTCTGCTTGGGCTAAATACATGTCATTAATAAGAGTAATTTGTTATATCATAAATTAACCAATCACAGTACAAAGGAAGGGAATCTTTTAATTTATGACCTTTTTCTTGCAATAATACTAATGATCACTTAAAATGACCTGAAGGTTGTCCATGGTGCATTGGTCAGGTGTGTGTGTTTGAACATGGTTCAAGGCTTGAAAACAGCCTCTCTATAGAAACAGGGATTGGAAAAAGTATGTTCTTGATGCTCTAGTTCTTCGAGAACTAGGGTATCAAATCCATTGGTTTATTACTTCAATTAGAGCCAACTTAGCATTAACTACTATGATTTGAAACTCTTTTACACTGGTGTGGCTTTAACTTGGTCTTGATAGTTGAATACATTATAGACTCCTAACATGCTGGCAAGTTTGCTCCCCATATGGAGAGTGACAATTATTCACATAAGAATTCCTTCATACACAATGACTTCTTGGTGTTATTGGATTTACACTTGACATAGCAGACTTCAAAAAAGAATTTGTCTGGGAAGTTCTACACCAGTTGCTTACACTGAAGTATCCCTGTCAGGGTATATAGTACATAGGATTTGGAAGCTTGAAGGAACGATTCGACATGAATTCACCAAGTAAATCACTCCATTGATCTCCAGAGTTCCCCAGAATCCTATATCCTTGTTTCACCATTTCACTCCTTCTCTCTGACTTGTAAAGAGTTGCAGTTTTTCCATGGTCCTCCAAGGCTCTGCACATTTAGGAAATGTAAATCAACAATCAGAAGTCCTGAATATTAGCATAGAACACCAATTTTGGGTCTTAAATGCCTTGAGAATTTAACAAAATTATCAACAGTATCAAGAGTTTGGATCAAATTTATGAACCAAAGAAGCATGCTAATGACAATAGCATTTCCTAAAACATCAATTTCAGATGGAACATATACTGTACATATGTTTGATGATATAACCGCGGCAAAATATGAACTTGCAATAGTTTCTTTTTTCTTCTTCGGTAGAAGAACTATACAGTTAAGTTTCATTACAGAATTTCTAACAAGCAATAGCCCTAGGCGCATCGTAAGACTAGATTCATATTTTTGTTTTCTCTCCGGGGAAATTTATTGATTGGGAAACCTGTGCACTGAAGTAAGTGCATATAGTGAGTGCTGAGGTGAAGCAGGAATACATATCAGGCTGATCCTACGAGACTAGTAAGAAACCTTGCCAACAGAACTACCTGCAACTTCAAGACTGTAAACTCTCATTTCTGAGGAGTTCGAACTGAGAAGTCAGGAGCTAACATCCTGTCAGCAATTAAGCCCTGCATATAAGTTGCAAATAGACTTGCAACTAGAATTTAAAAGGCTTTGTGCAATAAGCCTCTAGAAGAATCAATAATTCATAGGAACACCATTTTACATGCTCTGTACACAAACTATGACCCTCTTCATTTTGATCGATGTCTTGTGTTGAAGGAAAAGAAGTACTACCAGTTTCTAAAATTATTGAGATAATCAGTCTTGAGTGACATAGAAGAATCAAAAGCCAAAACTTTTGAACCTTTGATGATGACCATCATGTAACAATCTCAAGTATTTTATAAGATTTAAAGGCAAAATCATTCCCATATGACAATGATGCTAGTAAATTAATATCCTGGATTTCATCAGGCAGATCAATTAAATGCTCATTTCATGTAACATTTGCAGTAGCCAATTCAGATTCAGCTTCCATTTCAGCAAGACAAAACCCTATGCTAGGTACTAAGAAACTGAGAAATACTTGGAAAGCAACAAGAGATAAATAACTAGCCTAGACTGTCACTTGAGATCCAAAATGAGGTTCTTGGCATACATTGATACAACCATTGCAAGTGTAAACCAAACTAGTTCACTAGAATGGTATAATAACCTTTTGTGCTTAACAACACCAAAAGAACCAAAACTGGAAAAGACTCCCACTCATAATCACTATGAGTTCCCAAACTAATGCGAGGAAACTCACATCTTCGATTAACCAGTGGTAGTAATCCTCATTCAACTACTAGAGAGATAGATATTACTTGGCTATCAGTACTATGTGCAGCAGAATCTCATTTTATGTAATTAATAGATTTAAGAAGAATAAAAATAACTCAAGGAAAGTATATTTAAGTATTAAATTCGAGCTCCATGGCTAAATCATCTAAGCAACAACAAAATTTTCCACTTGTTCCAACTTCCAACATAGAGTATTCTTCTAAAAGGGTGAAAATTCCAGGAGGCAAGAAGTATCCATACCTCAAGATAAGCTTGTCCCAATTGCGAAACCCTGCATTCTTTAAATTCTCCACGGTAACTGTCCTCTGGTGTTCAGCCCTACCAGTCAACAAGAAGACCTTGTATCCCAAACCCAGAACTTCTTCATACAACTTCAAACTCGGATCTATGGCAGGAGCAGCAGCATTTTGTACCCATTTATCAAACTCTCGCGAATCAAAAACTTCCAAGCTACATTTCCATCCAAACAAAAATTAAAAAGGGGAAAAAATCAATTAATCGCAAAACCCATCACCTTAATCAAACAAAATTCATAGAAAACAACATCAGATCTAATAAGTTGAAAAATGAAGAAAAACTCACCCAAATCCATGGTCGAAATAATACGGAAGATTTGAAAGCAGCGTCTCATCTATATCGAAAATCCAGGCATCCATTCCATCTCCAGCGAGCTGAAGGCTCCTGGAGTAATCACCCGCCTCCTTGGAGACCCTCTCAAGATCGAAGCTGTAAACTTTGCTTGTCATGTAATCATTCACATAGCCAGAGCATTCGAGAGGGATGGTCTTCCATGGGTTTAGGTTATTAGCCTCAACTGCAAACCTCCAGCTTGTACACTGTAACTGCAGTTCATCACCATCCAATCCTTTCAAATGGGTTTCTTCATGGGTTTCAGGGTATTCGAGGATTAATGGTCTCGGAAGGAGGTGGGAATCAGACTTCTCCTCTGCAGAAACAATTGAAGAGAGACCCAACAAGAGAAAAACTACGAAAACGCGATTCATGGGAAAACAAAAAGTGTTGACAATTCAAACCTGTCTGTATCAGAAATTATATAGAGATTAAATAGAAGAACAGAAGAAAAGGATTGGGTTTTCAGAGAGACCGTATATATTTTTTGGACATTCGTTTCTTTATGTGAACAGTTCTCGTTTCTGAATTCTTGAGGGGGAGAGAGATAACGTGAGAGCAAAGAAAGACAGAAAGAAAAGAAATGGTCACAGGTTAACCGAATTTAAATGTCAGACAACCGTGGAGCCGTGGAGGGAAAGAAGAACAATTTCCTACAACAAATGAACATGAAAAGTGAAAACAAGAGAAAAAGGGAATGATTCATTGTGAAGCTTTGTTGTTATTTGGTTGTTATAACCGTTAGATTAGAGAAATAGGTGTACGAGAAGGAGTCTACGCCCCTCAATCATTTCAGGTCGAAGGCATATTCTTTGTATTCCCTTTTGGTCGGAACATATTCTTGGTATAATACACTACCCCCGATTATTATTATTATTATTATTTAGATAAATATCACTCCCCTCTAAGTTTTATTATTATTTGGCTAAATATCACTTACCTCCGCTTTTAGTTAACCAAATGACACTTGGACCCCCTCTCAGTTGGATAATATCACTTGTCTTCCCTCTTAACTGCATAGTTGTCAAACACTCTCTTCTGTTAACATTTTCCTTTAAATTATATTTTTTTTAAATTCCAAATTACCTTCAATTGAATATATATGGGATAATTACTATTAGCCCCATTTACTTTGATTTTATTACTACTGTATCCCCTGTACTTTGCAAAATTATTGATCTAACCTTCAACTTTGTCTATCATTACTATTGCCCCCTACTGTTAAGTTCCGATAGTTTACTAATGATGTGGCATCTTCATATTTTATCAAAAACCCCAAAATACCCTTGTACTTATCTCTTTACTTATTTATTATTTTGTCAAGTTACAGTAGTACCCTTAATTAACCATAGACAAAAAAATAACTATAATCCATTTTATTCTAAAAAAAAACCACAAAATAAAGAAAGAATGATTGAATACAACTCAAATAGAAACTAAAGAGGAAACAAAATTGAATTCAACTCAAATTGGAAACTGAATATCACCTAAAATATTTTCAAAATAAATGAAGCTTAGTGAAGGCGGGAAACCAAATCGGATTTGGATTTTGTCCATTTATTTAATTCAAAATAAATGAAGTTTAGTGAATGTGGGAAACCAAATCGGATTTGGATTTTGCCCATTTCATTAATTCAAAATAAATGAAGTCTAGGGTAAAATTGACATTTAATCTAGTTTTTATAAATGGGGTAGTATTGTCTTTTGATTTCTTAATTTTAATGAAGGGCAAATTAGACATTATATATTCAAACTTAACGGCTACTTAACACCGTTATAAGGAAGGGGGGCAATAGTAATTTCATAAAGAACATGGTTTTATTAGTAATAAAATCAAACTATAGGGGGCAACAGTAATTATCCCTATATTTTAATTTACATTCTAAATTACCTTTAATTACTGTAGTAATAAAATTTTAAAATACTCTCAATTAATATTATTATTAAAACATAAAATATTGTCAATTATTTTAATAATTAAGACCCTGAATTAATTTTGTTATTAAATTTTCAAAATGCTCCTATGTTCTTTATCTATAAGTTTCTTTTTCATTAAAAAAATAGTTTCTACCAATAATAAAAAATAAAAATAAAAATAAAAGTAAATCAATCTAAAAAAATACATTTAAATTAAAAGACATAGGGGTATTTGTGGGTCTTAGAATAAAATTAATTAAGGGTAATTTAATATTTTAACATCTAAGATAGTTAAGGTTATTTTGAGATTTTAATAATAATATTACTTTAAGGTAATTTGGAATTTAAATTAAAATATCTTTTTAATTTAGAGTAGTTTGGAAGTTTAGAAAAATATTTAACGGTAAAGTTAGAACTTAACGGAAAAAGCCGGCAAAAGAGAGGCATTTGATAACTTTTTTAGGTAAGAGGGGAGGTAAGTGATACCATCCAACTAAAAGGGATCTAAGTGTCATTTGGTCAACTAAGAGGGGGAGGTAAGTGATATTTATCCTTATTATTTTTATTGCTTAAGAGAATGTCAATTTGTTGCATAGCCTTTTTAGTAGTATCATGATCCATGAAAATATATATATATATATATATATATATATATATATATATATATATATATATATATATATATATATATATATATATATATATATATATATATATATAAATAAAACATTTATTTGGATATAGTTTTTAATGTCATTAAAAACTTTTTGCTTTTCTAGATATTTCATAGCTGTGCCTAACCAATCAATGCCTAGGTAGTGTTTTTTTCCCATAAATTTTAGAACAAATTAAACGGCACCCACTATAAAGGGGATAAACGTTTGACCACCATTTATTACCTCTTAAATTACATGGCACCCACACTCAAAATTAAAAGTTATCCACAGTTACATTTTCAATTAAATGGACATGTAAAATGACCAAAATACTCTTATTTATATGTAAAGCATTTAGCACCCAACCCTTAGATCCCTTCACCCATCTTCTTCCTATCCTTTGCTGCAAATTATTCACCACCACCGGAAATCCATAGTCGGAGACGACCAGATCCCCTCCCTGCCGATGACCACAGCCCGCCTCTCTTCCTCTCTTCTTTGAACTTCTCTTAACATCAGAGACGTCACCATCTTCACTAGGTTCTTCTTTCTTCACTTTGGCAACTTTAGGCCAAGATTCCGCGCTGCAATTAATATATTTCTTCCGATAAGTACTAAGACTTATGTTGTCTTCTTCATCTTCAACCTTCTCTTTCTTCATAGGTTTGTCCCCTTGGACAGGCATTTTGAGTGGGAACCATGGAACAACTAAAAAAAATTTGCAAACGTCTCTAAAGCCCAAATTTTAGTTGAAGGAAGGGGAGGTTGGAATGCAACGAGAGGGAGAAAGTGATAAGGGTCTATGAAACCCTAGGAGAGGTTTCTCGGCCTCGACTCTGAAATCGACGAATCGCCAAAAACAAATGACACCATACTATTGGGTTCACTTCTTTGTTAAGAGTTCAAGACTTACTTCTTCTATGTGTGTGTGTGTGAGAGAGAGAGAGAGAGAGAGGCATGCTATGGTTGCCGGCGGGTTGGGGAGGTGTCGTCGTTGGCAGTGGGTGATTTCCAGTGGTGGTGAGTATTTTCCGGTGAAGGATGGGAAGAAGATGGGGCCCTTCACAACCAAGCTGTGGTAGCCAGCGGGGAGGGGATCTAGACGTCCCCGGCGGTGGGCGATTTCCAGTGATGGTGATTATTTTCCAACGAATGATGGGAAGAAGATGGGCCCTTTATCTACATAGGGGTTGGATGCTAAATGCTTTAAATATAAGTAAAGGTATTTTGGTCATTCTACACGTCCATTTAACTGAAAATGTAATTGTGAGTAACTCATAATTTTGAGTGTGGATGCCATGTAAGTTAAGAGATAATAGCGGGTGGTCAAGAGTTTTACCCCCTTTATAGTAGATACCGTGTAATTTGCTCGAAAAGTTTTATGACATTGCAAACATTAATGATACATATAAAGTACCATACCACATTTAAGCAGTAACTTTTAAATTGGAGGTTGGGATTATTACATATACCACGAAGAAGAATCGAAGTCGTAACCTCTTCACTAAATGTATGTCATTACCAACTTAACAACCCTTCAATGGTACGCTAATTGACCCATATAATGATAGGATTGGACCAAAGTAAAATCTCAAACGGTCAAACCTTAAAACACTACATAATCATGACCAAGATTAGTCCAATGTTCCCATATAATCAAATCAAAATAGAATTCAAACCATTAATTTAAAACTAAATAGAACCTAAGCTCAACCTAAATAAAATAAATAAATAAAAATAAAAAATAAAAAATACTCCTTTAATGATTAAAAATATTTTTTCAAGAAAATTGATTTTATTCAAATAAAATATTAAAAAAATCTAACCTCATAATTGAGGGATTTACAATAAAATGACCAGTCAAACTTTCGACATTATAAACGGCTGATGCAAGAAAATAAAAAAGGGCACAACTATATTCTTAGTTGATAAATTTGACTAGATGATTTATTTTCTTGTCAGAAATGCACTGGAAAAAATTCTATACTTTCAAACGTTAATACTATGTTATTTTATCCAATTTACCACTGATGACTTGTTATTTTATCTACAAACAACAACTAAGCAATCACATAGAATGATGCTTTCATCCAAATTAAGAGCCTTAGCTAGCAAGATACCATTTGTTGTACTACCAAATAAAGGAAATAAGTGATTATCTCTACACGTCAATGGTTGGGTGACGATTAATCATGCCCAACTTGGTGTTGACTTTTAAACATTTTGACTTGTGGGTGAATTCCACATCATTTATTCTCTCATTGAAGATTTTTCTTTTTAAAATTTATTTATTTACTTGACTGTTGATTACATCTTCAGAATAATTTTTATATATTACTTAAATATAAGTCATGGCTTTACTATGAAGTTTATATTTTCAATCTCATACTATGAGCCGTTGACCTACCTTAATTGATGCGAGGATATTTCTCACACAATTGACAGATTTACATGTAGAATTTTCTAAATCTGATTATATAAATACAAGAATGAGAGAAAGTATATTCTTTCAATCTTGAAAAAAATTACATGTCACGGCCCAATAGCACAAAAAATATTTACACATCAACTAACAAAATTTCATCCCTAAAGTAAAACCAACCCTCCTCAAAACCGGGGCGCCCAATAAAAAAAATGGGAAAAAGAAGGAAAAACATAGTTTATAAAAAAAAAAAAAAATAAAATAAAAAAGACAAAACCAATAAAAAAAAAAAAAAAACACCAAAAAAAAAAAATATACAAAATAAAACACCTAATAGGAAAAAGGAAGGGGGGGAGGGGATTGATAAAAAAAAAAAAAAAAAAAAAAAAAAAAAAGAAAAAAAAAAATTTTTAAAAAATTAAATATATAATTTGGATTAAAAGGGAAAATTTTTGTTTTTGGGGGTATTTAATAATAAATTAATTAATAAAAAATTTTTTTTTGTTTTTTGTTAAAAGTTTGATTTTATTACTAATAAAACCCTGTTCTTTACGAAATTACTGTTGCCCCCCTTCCTTATAACGGTGTTAAGTTGCCGTTAAGTTTGAATATTTAATGTCTAATTTGCCCTTCATTAAAATTAAGAAACTAAAAGACGATTCTATCCTATTTATAAAACCATATTAAATGTCAATTTTACCCTAAACTTCATTTATTTTGAATTAATGAAATGGACAAAATTCAAATTCGATTTGGTTTCCCACCTTCACTAAACTTCATTTATTTTGAATTTTTTTAGGTGATATTTAGTTTCCAATTTGAGTTGAATTCGATTTCCCTTCCTCTTCAGTTTCTATTTGAGTTTTATTCAATCATTCTTTCTTTATTTGGTATTTTTTGTTTTTTATTTTTTATTTTTTTATTAAAGAATAAAACGGATTATAGTTTTTTTTTCCCACAGTTAATTAAGGGTACTACTGTAACTTGACAAAAAGGTAAATAAATAAAGAGATAAGTATAAGGGTATTTTGGGGTTTTTGAGAAAATATAAAGATGCCACATCATCAGTTAACTAACTGAACTTAACGGTAGGGGGGCAATAGTAATTATAGACAAAGTTGAAGGTTGGATTAGTAATTTTGAAAAGTACAGGGGATACAATAGTAATAAAATCAAAGTACAGGGGGCCAATAGTAATTATCCCTTGATAAATTTATGGATGTGTCAAGGAATGTGAAAAAAAATAAGAAATAGGTTTCTTAAAACATCAAAAGGTATTATGGTATTAGGATTTTAGGGTAGATATCAGTATTAGTTGGTATAGTGAAGAGTATTGGGCTACTTCTATGGATGGAAAGTATATGCTCTTCCTTCTTCTTCTTCTTTTTTTGGTTTTTTAATTAAGATGAAACGGGCACCATATCGGCTTGGAGGATCTCTTCTAGTTCCAGAGGAGGATCCAGAAAGAACATCGAATCAACCCTAGTATAAGCTTCACCCTTGACATCCAATCAACCACTTTATTTGCTCCACAGATTATGTGCCTAAAGCGATAATGTCCACCATTACCCATTAAACTGCAAATCTCGTCGACAATCCTTGCTGCAAGACCTTGAACCGATGAACCCAGATCCATATACCCAATTGCCTTGGCCAAATTCGACTCCATCATAATTGGCCAAATACCCAAGCTCTCGACCAATCTCACCCCATCTAAAATTGCCAAAATCTCAGCCTCTACAACTAACTTGCTTGGATTTTTTTTTTTTTTTGTGAAACCACCCATGAACACCCCTTTTCCATAATAGATGACCTCCCCCCAACCCCAACTTGGTCACCTCTTCCACCCCCAAATGAACCATTTACATTGCATTTGAAAGGAACCTCTTTAGGACTTTCCAACTGAGCAGATTTGTCCTTCCTCCTCCTACCCATAATTTGAGACCAGCAAGAATCCCAAGCTTCAACCACAGTGATAACAAAACCACGACCAATAGTCTTCCATTGAAAGGCCTTGTAGAAATCCTTCTCATGAAGTTCCTGGTTTCTCCACCCCTAGAAAAAGTAGATGGAACATGCAAACCGCTCAGGCAACTCCATAGTCCACCTAGCAATGGATCCATAGATGTTCCCAAGCAACAAATTTTCCAGAGTGCAACCAAAAAACCACCCATGATACCTCCTTGCAACCGTGTTCAACCATATGGATCTAGCAACTTCACACTCTCTTATAGCATGGAGCATATCCTCCCTTGGGGCCAAGCATAACTTGTACCCCTCATTGTCTTCAAGCCCCATCCTCCACTTTCTATCCATCGCCAGAATCCTACCCAAACTCACCAACCAAATGAAATTGCACATGCGCAATGGTGTGTTGAGATTCCAGATTGCCTTCCAATACTATTCACTGAAGGCCATTTGCAACAGGTTAAGCGACTCACCACATAACCCCCCATAAGCAGACCTCACAAAAAACATCCCATCCACCGCTGGCAACCAAACAAACACGTCCCTACCATAATTGGGACTAGGAGGCTGAAAACGTTCCAAAATTTGAATTGCTTCCTAGTCTAGAAACGAATCCACCTCCCCTCAACGCCACTGGCCCCAATCATCCATGAAATCAATATATAGATTTGCCAAAAACCTATTCAAGACCTGGCTAACAGTCAAATCAAGTAAAATACCTTCTTGACCAATCCAACCATTAGACCAAAATGAAACATTCTTGCCACTGCCAATCACAACCCTATTATATAGAGAACCTTTGACGCAACCCTACAAATATTCTTCCAAATAGGAGAATCTGCACTACCCTAGAAAAAAGGGGCCTCTAACGTGACAACATATACTTAGCCTTAACCAATAGTGCTCAAAAGGAATTTTGCTGCAAAAAGTTCCACACACCCATCATCAAAAAATCATCATTCATCATCATAACATTCTTAAAACCTATACCCCCAACTTCCTTAGGGCTGCACATACGACTCCAATTAACAAGATGCTTTTTTTTTTCCAGGCGTGTCGTGCCAAATAAACCCACGGGTTAATCCACAAAGTGTTCTATTAGGCTAGTGAAAGTCCTCTACTATGTAATCTACAATGCATCACCCAAAGCCCACCTAAGCTGCCCTTCCTCCACTTTTCTTCCCACTTGGAGTTTAATGGGCCTGAAAGATTGAAAATTTTCTTCAAAAGCCAAGTAATACCAAAGATAAAACATTTTGCATGGAGAATGTATGCACGTGCTTTAGCCTTGGGAGAAGCTCTGGAAAGGAGGAACATTGTTATGATCCTATTTAAGGGAAGGGCCAATAATGGAGTGAAAAGTCATGACGAGAGCTAGTCATATTAGGACTTATTAAGAGTATAAAGGTTATGCAAATAGAGAGGTAGCCTTACACTATAAATGTAATAGGGTAAGGTGTTTTGAAGGAATGAAGAATATTATTTCCCAAACTCCTAAGTCTCTCTACTCGGTGTTTCTTCTTCTTCCCCAATCCCCAATCTTCTTATTTCTACTCTCAACTTCCTCTGAAATTCTTCTAGTCTAGACCATAAAAAATGGGTTCACAACAATCTTGTGTAAAGAGATTAGAGAAGAGAAGAAATCCAAGAGGAGAGAACAGCAGATTAGAAGAATAGGGGATGGGAAAGAAAATGAGCACAGAGACAGAGAAGAGAGAGAGTTAGGAATTAGAAAAGTATTCTTCGTTGATGCGACTGTCTTGCCCTCTTACATTTATAGTCTAGGATTAGTAACCATACTAACCCAAACATGCCCTCACAATTAACCATATCACTGACCATACTAACCTTACATTTTCTTAATATTACCCCCTATCATGTACATACCCTATAGACCATTGCCTTATTAATCATAGCCATACCCAGTATCGTAACATTGCCGACCCCTTATGAGAACCTTGTCTCAAGGTTAAAGGGCAACACCTCTCCAATGCATTGTAGAATAAACTGTCTTTGAACTTCATTGGTGGATAAATCAAACAACTCCTCAAAACTACGAGCATGCAAGCCCTAGTGAGAAACATCAGAAACGTTGTAGCCCTAGTAATGGCCTCCAATATAAGATCACTTGCAATCAGTCCTTTGAGCCTGCCTCTAGTAATTGTAGGAGAACCACTAAGCCATCTAGACCACTCAGTGACAACCCTTGAGTGGTGCCTTCCAAATCCATTGGTCCAACAACTCTCACTCTTCTATCACTGGTGATATCTCCCATTTAACGCTGAGCATTTCGAACAAACCCTCCATTCTCTTGAATAACCCCTGAGGTTCTAATTTCTTGAAATTTGGAGACAATTCACCCATGTCAGGAGTAGATTTTGAGGACATTCTTCACCAATTGCTAGTTGCCTTCACCATGACCATCATCCTCAAAGCTATCCAAATCCTTTGATATGAAATGAGAACTCAAGATGTTAAAATGGACAACAAACACTACTTCACCTATGTTGACAACCTCCCCTTCCTTTAAACCCATAAAATTTATCTGGTCCATCACTTTCGTCACTCTCAAGAACGTTGGTAAAGTCTTTGAAACATTATCCATAGGCTAAGCCTACAACCGAAATTTAACGTCAACATCTGCATAGTTGCTACCTAGGGCATTAAAATAACTACAATCGGTCGAGACATTCTTGAGCTCAGGAGAGGTTACCCTTGCAAATACTTCCTCTGCCTTCCTTCCCCAAATGAGGACTTTCCCAAATCAAGTTAAAATGGCCGCATAAAATCCAAAAGCATGTGCCACTATGACAGAAACCTACATAATTGAAGCTGACAAAATTCAAGCTATAGCAATTGTCCATAGAAAGAACGATTGAAATCTAACACCCTCCGCAACACTTAATGCAATAGCCTTGATCTGTCTCTTTAGTTCGTCCAAATTCCCAATGACCTTCAAAACCTTCCACGCAAATATTGCATTCTTCCCAGCATTTCTACCATCAAGATTCCCTATCAAATCCACCCATGTTCCCAAACCGACTTCAAGTTCTTCGTGGCAGCTCGCTATTGGTAATGAATTTGCCGATATCTAAAGGTTGCCATCGAAAAGTAAATGTTTGCAGATGTCTCCGACATAGAACAAAATTCCATCGAAACTTGCGAAATTTCCACTAAAATTTCCCATTTTGGAAAATGCAAAGCGAAACTCATGGGGACCGGAAAAAAGTCCTCAGTTTCGATCGAAACTGTCGAATTTCGTCAAAACTTATCGAAACCTCGAAACCTGTCGAAACTTTGTTCAACCCAGTTGGACCAGCTGATTCTTGAGGGGAAAAAAATGCTCAGATTTCGTTGGAAACTTGGGAAATTTCGTGGAAACCTAGGAAATTTTGTGGAAACTTGGAAAATTTATTGGAAATCTGAGAAATTTTGTTGAAACTTGGGACTTTTTCTAGTAAATTTTGTAGTTTTCCCAAATTTTCAATTTTTTTGTTTATTTCATGTTTCCCCAAATGCCCACGACAAATACCCCCTCCATCAAGACTTCCCTATCCAAAGTGTGTATTCCCTCAGGTTGGTTATCTTAAGCTTCTTGTCGTCAACCGCTTCCCAATGACGATCGTAGGCACAAAATCAACACCCCTTGGAGTAAATATTTTGACAATGCTTGAGTTCACTTTAGGATCCTACAACACCATCCCACAACTCTCTAATGTCAATCTCTTCACAGTGATGTTTGCACAGGGATATTCGGCGTCCTTTGAGGGGAATTTGATTGTATTTCTCGACTCAGCTCAAGACATTTCCAACCATTACATCTGCCCCCTGATTGTGATGTCAATCTGTCCTCTAATCGTTCTATTTGAGCCACCATGACTACACCGCTTGAATCACCGTTGCTCACATCCAAAACTGGGGAAACTTCATCGATTTGAGCATTTGGCTGTACAATCTCTTCTGCCAACGAATCTGTGTTTTCCCCAACCAAGACTAGTACTACCTCTGGTTCTACTTTAGATTGCTCCATCTCATACTTTGAGTCGCCAAATCAAGCTTCCAATGCCTCTGTAAAAATCACCCAAGTTGTGAATGGAGTTCAGTGATTCATCTCACGAAACCATCGTAGAGCCTCACCATCCATGTGAAACCGAGAAATCAAAAGACGGAACTCCTCATTGATGCTGTAATAGTTGAAGAAACATCTAGCCATCATGATCCAACAACTCGGATTGCCACCGGCGAAGCAAGGATGGTCACTCGGTTGTTGCTTCCACCATGTCAGATCCGGCAAGTCGAACCAATGATACGATCGTGTGTAAAGAGATTAAAGAATAGAAGAAATCCAGGAGGAGAGAACAGCAGATTAGAAGAATAGGGGATGGGAAAGAAGACGAGCACAAAGACAAAGAAGAGAGAGAATTAGGAATTAGAAAAGTATTCTTCGTTGATGCAACTGTCTTGCCCTCTTACATTTATAGTCTAGGATTAGTAACCATACTAACCCAAAGTCACTGACCATACTAACCCTACATTTTCTTACATTAACCATACCTAGTACCGTGACATTATTGTTGTGAACCCACATTTTAGGAACCTAGAGCAAAGGAATTTCAGAAGGGTTGGGAGTAGAATTCAGAATAGTGGGAAATGGGGAAGAAGAAGAAACGCAGAGAATAGGGAGGCTAGGAGTTTGGGGATAAAATTCTTCCTTCCTTCAAAACACCTTACCCTAATACATTTATAGTGTAGGGCTACCTTTTTATTTGCATAACCTTTCTACCCTTAACAAGTCCTAATATAATTAGCTCTCATCATGACATTCCACCCCATTATAGGCCCTTCCCTTAACTAGGATCATAACAATGCCAACGCCTTAAGAGAACCTTGTCCTCAAGGTTCAGATGCAATAGTGTCTCAAAACGTTCCAAAAATTGCCTCACCCCTTCGTGTCTTGGTTGCCATTCATTCTTCTTCACTTTAGGAGCAATAGCTTCCATATTCTCCAAGGCCAACACCATCCAACTAACTTGCAAGAAGATCCATGAAGAATAACGTTGTCATAGAGTCAAGGACTGAACCTTTATCAATGGCACCTTGATCCTTGACCTTATCTCCTCTAAGGTAGACATTGACCATAACATTTGCTAACATCAAGTGATAGATTGGGCAACTAGTCACCCATTCCTCAAAGTGTTCTGTAAGGCCATCAAAACCATCCCGTCTATAAAGGAACTGAAGCATGATTGGATACACTATGTTACCAATGTTTGGAAAAGCTAATTTGAGACAAACCCATATCCTTTTGATCTCAACCGAACTAAGCACACATGCACATAAGCTACTCAAAAAATGTGAACCTGTGAGATCACTGAGGTTTCTTTTTTTTTTTTTTTTTTTTTTTTTTTTTTTTTTTTTGTTTGAGCTTTGTGAGAGCCAATTTAGCCTCATCAAAAGGGCCAGCCTCAACATAAATGGAAGCCATATTACTACATGTGGCCCAATCACACTTGTTGTCTTCTTTTGAAATTAGAATTTTTCATCCAATCCAATAGGCGGGTGTCGTTGATACCATCATTTAAATTAAATCATTCTCCTTCTGTATATGCCCTTCACACCCTTCAAATAATTTGATGTGTTGGGCACACTTCTAATCGGCTCCTGTAATTACTTCAAGCCTCAAAAACTCTATGTGGTTTGTCCCACCAATGTCAAGCATTGTAGATAGGTCCCCTACCATTGTATTTGACAAATACATTCCTTCGATTACTGTGTAGCTAATGTAGTATAGTAGCCAAATAAGAAGTGCGTATGCCATTGAATTGGAGTGGATAAGGCAAAGAGCAACAAGGGCATTCCCATGGAGTTTACAAGCTTCCATGAATCCTACCACTCTATAATGGTGTGGTTATGATCTCTCCATCTTTCATAGGAAAGTGCATTTCATCATCTTCCTTTTCTTCAATAGAAGCTGAAGTAACGGATAAGAGCAGGAATACCATCAATTCCAAAAAAGTAGATAAGGAGAACAGAAGTAGTAAAGGACCAACCCCAACCGTTCTTCACTAAAGGTAAAGCAATCAGAAATCCTTCTTCATCTTCTGCCACTAGGTTTTCCCCCAATATCACTGTTATTTCATCTTGGCAAGCCTTTGTTACGTCTGTATCATCCATCAGTTTTTGAACACCCTTCAAATTGATCTCACCTTGTAAAGACCTGATATGATTAATAACAGCCATCGAGCTCGCACATAGAGCGTTATGCTTTCTGGCCAACTCCGCAATAATCAACCAATTAGCAATGAGGTTCAATAATTCTTCTTGTGCCTCCTTATTCTTTCATTCTTTTAAGAGTCAAATCCTTCATAGCTTGCTTTGCAACTTCGATAACAAAATCAATGCTATTGATTTTTCCATTTTCTAAAATTTCATCAATTGCAATTTTGACAGATGAGCTCGTGAAATAGTCAACCCTATTCCCTGATGACTCCAAGGTTGAATTGGTGTTCTTTAGCTCAAAGGATGAAGTCTGAAAACAAATCCTCTTCTCTTGAAGCACCACTTCCATCAACTCTTATGGTGATACTCATCCACCTAGCGCTAATCGTTCCCGAATAGCTCGTCACTCTCATAATTAATCTCGGAGGGCTGAACTTCTTGAATGTTGAAAACAACCCACCAGAGTCTAGTAAATGCCAAGACTATTGTTGTCTTCGGTAGTTGTGTAATGCCTCCATCACTACCAGCAGCTTTAAAGCTAACCAAGTCCATTGACATAAAAAAGGAACTCAAGGTGTTAAGAATGGTAGCAAACATTACCTCAACTCCAACGATAGTGGAATGATAGTACCCTTCCAATAATACCCTTCATTATAATTCCTTAATATTGGCTCATAGGTTTTCAAAGCTGACTGTATATTTCCTAGACCACTTGTTGGGCTGGGTGCATTGACCCACTTCAAGGCCCATTTGTAACATCCTTTTAAATAAACCAATGGCAAAGTCCATGAGGCCCAACTTTTTGATTTGATGTCTTGGCCCAGCTACATCATTCAATCCAAGCTCATTGGCTCCATCAAATCAAACCAAAACTGGTTCTCAACCATTGGTCCAACCTAGAACTATTTATAGATTGCTTCGTCCCAAATGAGAAACACCTTTACAATGGCAACCCTATTTTTCTCGCTTGATACTACGGCTGGATTTGGAACTCGTTTCTCTTCTTGGTCAAGGACTTTCCGGCACCAAAGTCCATGCATAAACACTTCCCTCATTGCCTCCAAGTAATCCTTCCTCCCTGTGATTCTCTGCCATGGTGGCTTTGCCGGAGCACGCATCGTGCCAACCATTACCTATGTAAACTGTCTTGACCTCTGCCATTTGTAACCCCTCTTGTTCCTTCCATCGAGTCTCTAACAACGAGCGCCAGAGCAAAATCAAGTGCATAAATTTCTCTTGATAAATCCTTAATTTAGACGCCTTAGTAGCATTCCCTTCTCAAAGAGGTTCTCACTTAGATTGGTAAGGTCACAGTTCCAGCACCTCGCGAAGTTGGTGAGGAGATTGTCTGCGTCCCTTGAAGCAAAACTTCCAAGGAGGCTTTGATTTGGCTTTCCCCCCTTCCTCTTCGGTCACCACTGTGACTCTATTTAATCCATTGTAGTCGCCACTCAAAATTGGTGAAACCAGTTGGGTTTTGGCCTTAGGCTCTTCCTCTCTTGTCATCTCCAATGATAACTCATCAGAAACTGGTGGAATAGTTTGGGAACTAGCCAAAAATTCCACCTCTCTTGTCACCTCCAACGACTCCTCGCCATTGATCACCCCAGGTGCTTGTGGCTTTGATTGTGGGCATTGATCAGATAAGGGGGTGGTAACCATTCAGGCAATGATCTGATTGAGCCGCTTTCCCACTGATGATAAAAGATCACGCATTTCATTCATGGTAGCCATTTGTGGCATCACTGATGCCTGCAATTTGGAGAATTCCTTCCTCTGATTTGCAAAAGTGATGCTTAGTAGCTTCACACTTTCCTCCATTTGGCACAGTTGCAATTCACAATTCATTTGGATCTGGTAGGTCGAACCATTGTTGTGAACCCACATTTTGGGAACCTAGAGCAGAGGAATTTCAGAAGGGTTGGGATTAGAATTCAGAATATTGGGAAATGGGGAAGAAGAAGAAATGGAGAGAATATAGAGGCTAGGAGTTTGGGGATAAAATTCTTCCTTCCTTCAAAACACCTTACCCTATTACATTTATAGTGTAGGGCTACCTCTCTATTTGCATAACCTTTTTACCCTTAATAAGCCCTAATATGACTAGCTTTCATCATGACATTCCACCCCATTATAGACCATTCCCTTAACTAGGATCATAACAATAATGAATAGTACATTTCATTATAATTCCTTAATATTGGCTCATAGGTTCTCTGGGCTGACTGTATATTTCCTAGACAACTTGTTGGGCTGGGTGCATTAAGCCACTTCAAGGCCCATTTGTAACATCCTTTTAGATAGACCAATGGCAAAGTCCGTGAGGCCCAACTTTCTGATTTAATGTCTTGGCCCAACTGCATCATTTGATCCAAGTTCATTGGCTCCATCAAATCAAACCAAAGCTGGTTCTCAACCACCAGTCCAACCCATAACCATTTCTAGACTACTTCTTCCCAAATGAGAAACAACTTTACGATGGCAACCCTATTTTTCTCCCTCGCTACTGCTGCTAGATTTAGAACTCGTTTCTCTTCTTGGTCGAGGGCTTTTCGACGCTGGAGTCCATACATGAACACTTCCCTCATTGCCTCCAAGTGATCCTTCCTCCCTGTGATCCTCCGCCATGGTGTCTTTGCCAAAGCACACGTCGCACCAACCATTGCCCATGGAAACTGCCTTGATTTCCTGCATGGAGGCACCAAAAACACTATGTAGAAGAGTAGACAAAATAGATGCACATATGTCATTGACTTGTAGAGGAAAAGGCAAAAAGCAACAAGGGTATTCCCCCAGAGTTTCCATGGTTCTATGAAACCTACCACTCTCACCTTGATTAGGCACGATTCTGAATCAGACAAGGATGTTGTTATGACCTTGCTATCTTTCATAGGAAAGTGCACTGCATCATCTTCCTTTTCTCCAATAGAAGCCCAACCATTCTTCACTGAAGCAAAAGCAACCAGAAATGTTTCTTCATCTTATGCCGCTAGGTTCTCCCCTAATATCACCTTTATTCCATCTTGGTAAGCCTTAGTTGTGTCTGAATCATCCAGCAGTTTTTGAACACCCTCCAAATTGATCTCACTTTGTATAGTCCTGACACGATTAGTACCAATCATTGAGCTCGCGCATCGAACATTCTGCTTGTTGGCCGATTCCACAACAATGAACCAGTTAGCAACCAGGTTCAATAATTTTTCGTGTTCCTTCTTATTCTTCACTGCAAGCAAAACCTTGTCTTTCATTCTTTCAAGAGTCCAGTCCTTCGTAGCTTGCCTTGCAGCTGATGACTCCATGGTTAGATTAATGCAAGATGTAACAATGGTAGCAAACATTACCTCACCGATGTTGACCACCTCACCTTTGCTTGAACTTAGAAGACTTATCAGGTTTATCTCCCAATTCTCTGTCAAGGTTGCATTAAGGCAAGTGCTAGTGAAGGCTGTCGATGGAGGAAGAGTCAATCGCCTGGGAACCATGGTTTTAGTGTCATTCACACAATAAAACAATGCATTTCCCACTGGCATTGAGAAGGTCAACCGATCGGCAGCATGAACATTGTTGTTGTTCTGCCGGAGGAACGAGAATCCCGCTAGGGGCGTCGGACACTGGGACACCACTACCAACTCCTTCCCAGGACAGGTAACACCCAAGTCGTTGATTTGGAAGAAGATGGAGGTGCAGATTGGATTTTCCCATCAAGCCCTTGGCCATAATGCTTTGCAAGTGGGCCGTTAGGGTTTTGGGCCTCTTCATGCATGGGCACCAACTCACTAGTTAGGTTGGGCTAAGTAGGAACATTCTTAATTGTCCCATGATTTGAATCATGAAACTTCAACCCATAACTCAAACATCTAGGGCCCATCACCCATAAAGCCCATTTTCATAGCTCAGCTTCTTGAGCCAATAGCCTAGGTCAATCCAAACCTAGAGTAATCCAACCTGAAATGAACCTGTATCGACCCTCCCAAGCTACCCTTGTCATCTTCTTCTCACTGCCTGCAACACCTCTTATTTTCCCAAAAAAACTATTCGCTCCAACATTTAGAATGGCCGCGCATCCATTGACCACTAGCCATGAAGCATCGGATGTCATTCGCCGGCGTCTCTTCTTCCAACAATACCATCTTCCGCCTCCCTTGGTCATGTTAATAATCGTCGGCCAAGGGGTTTTGCCAGAGGAAGTTTCGCCCAAACCATTGCCCTTGCAACCGATCGTGGCTTACTTGGGTGGTGATTACTTGTTGAAAGGTAACTTCTGGCCATCGCACTGACGAAATCCTGTAGTTGATCAGATCTTATTTTGGGGATTTCTCTTGGTAATTGCTCGATTCCATCTCCCTAGTATTACCCCATTCTCAGTGTTGATCGCAGGGAAATTTTCTCCAACTCGTGGATCTAATTTCTCGACAATTTATGGTGTCTACTTGGGATTTTTCCAATCATTCCACCCGGTCTTTGATTAAGGTTTTTTGTTATTCCCTGGATCTGCCATGACACCACTGCTCAAATCTGACATTTCTCCAACCAAGACTGAGAAGTTATCGTGGTTTCGACACTGGAAATGTCGAGCACCACTATTGAGTCTACATCTATCTCACTATTGAAACCATTCATCAAGGAATTGGCTTGAGGTTCCACCTCCAACTGCGGTTCCATTGCAACCCCAAGTTGTGATTTGTCTTGTGCTTCAACAGTAACCAGTGCCGGCATATTTTCTTCAATGGTTGCTCCAAGTAATATCGTTGGTGGAGACTCAAACTGTGAGTGACTAGGTAGAGGAGTGATTCCCTTGCTTGCGAAGTGTTGATCGAGCTTCCAGATCATCGAAGATATGAGACTAAATATCGTCTCTGTGAGTGACGAAATTCCGCCCTACTTGATTGATGGTCTGCTCTCCATGCTTGCATATCGCCGTCCATTGGATCCGGTAGGTCAGACCATTGTTGTGAACCCATTTTTTAGGGTCTAGACCAGAAGAATTTTAGAGGAAGTTGAGAGTAGAAATCAGAAGATTGAGGATTGGGGAAGAAGAAGAAACACAGAATAGAGAGGCTAGGAGTTTGGGGATAAAATTCTTCCTTCCTTCAAAACACATTACCCTATTACCCTATTACATTTATAGTGTAGGGCTACCTCTCTATTTGCATAACCTTTCTACCCTTAGTAAGTCCTAATATGACTAGCTCTCATCATGACATTCCATCCCATTATAGGCCCCTTCCCTTAACTAGGATCATAACAAACATCAACATCCCCATCGACCCAACATGTGCAAGGTGAGGAGAAAGGAATGAGTTTATTAGCCCATATAATCTTTGAATGCCCAGTTGCTAAGGCTTGCTAGTTTGCAAAGCACACTCGGCTATAAAATTCCAGAGAGTGGACCCTTTCAATTACATCTTTGGTTTGAAAACATGACAGTCCCTAAATGATGTGGCTCAAGTAAGGAATCCAAAAAAAGCCCAAAGCCTATGCTTACATTTTACGTTGGTACATATAGGTTGCAAGAAATGACTAAACGTTTAAAAGGAGAATTTGGCCCCAGAGGAGTAGCACAAGAAGCCGCAAAAAGCTTTACATGAATTCCTTTCAGCAAAGCCCAATGGATCAAATACAGGCCCAACAAGAAGACCATTAGATAAACAGAGTTCTTGGGTCTCGCCTCCACAAGGAGTCACGAAGATTTAACACTGATGCTGCACTCAAGATCAACAGTGGATCAGATTACCACACCCAAAAAAAACCCGTCTCTTGGAGAGGCATTTGCATTTGAGACTGGGCCACCTTCACACTTCGGGGAACGAAGGAAGTCCAACTCTGTAGCGGATCTCTTAGCCCAGAAAACCCAGTCAATTTCGGATGCAACTGTACTTAATTCCTCTCCTTGGTTGCAAAATCTGTTTGAATAAATATTTATGGTCATGTGTATCATTTTCTCTTTCATTACCGACAACTTTATCAAAGCATTTTTTTTAAGTAGCCTGGCATAAAAACAAGGGATAATTACTGTTGCCCCCCTGTACTTTGATTTTATTACTAATAAAACCCTGTTCTTTACAAAATTACTGTTGCCCCCTTCCTTATAACGGTGTTAAGTAGCCGTTAAGTTTGAATATGTAATGTCCACTTTGTCCTTCATTAAAATTAAGAAATCAAAAGACGATACTACCCCATTTATAAAAACCAGATTAAATGTCAATTTTACCCTAACTTCATTTATTTTGAATTAAAAAAATATTGGTTTTCCACCTTCACTAAACTTATTTATTTTGAATTAAAGAAATTGGCAAAATTCAAATTCGATTTGGTTTCCCCCCTTCTCCTCTAGCATACGTAGGGAAGGAAACCACAAATTTTTATTTTTTTTTGGGGGGGGGGGGGGGGGGGGGGGGGGCCTGTGGTTTTTTTAATATTGGAAACGAACGTAACACCTCCCCATGGGAGTTTAGACTTTTAACCGCTTTACTAACCCACCATTGACGAAACCACAAAATCTTGCCAGAGAAGGAATTAACGAAGTAGGTGATATTCAGTTTCCAAATTTGAGTTGAATTCTATCTTCCCTCTTCTTCGGTTTCTATTTTAATTTTATTCAATTATTATTTCTTTATTTTGGTGATTTTTTTTTAGAGTAAAACAGATTATGATTATTTTTTTCTCTACAATTAATTAAGGGTATTACTGTAACTTGAAAAAAGGGTAAATAAGTAAAGAAATAAATAAATGGGTATTTTGGGATTTTTAAAAAATATGGAGATGCCACATCATCAGTAAACTAACGGAACTTAACAGTAAGGGGGCATTAGTAATTATAGACAAAGTTAAAGGTTGGATTAGTAATTTTGCAAAATACAGGGGATACATTAGTAATAAAATCAAAGTATAGGGGGCAATAGTAATTATCCCTAAAAACAACTATTTTAGATCCATTAAGGAGTGAACACAACTTGAACCAGAGGAATTAACCTGGTCCCTCACAATATGTTTCATTGATGAGAAAATAAGGGCTTCAACACTGTCAGGACTGAAGAGAGAAACATGCCGAGACTGGGGAAGGGTAAAAGATGGGCATTTCCTTAAGCCTCCTTTCCATCCCCCCCCCCCCCCCCCCCCCCCCCCCTTTTTTTTTTTCTTCTCAGAGCTCTGACATTTGAGAAGAGTGCCTACATCTGGCCCTTCCTAGAGACCCAGATAAACATGGAAAGCCGTGTGTACTGGGTATTCAAGTTCCAAATGGCTAAATAATATCTAAGCTGCCTGTCAACAACTCAAACACATTGCTTACCATAGTTTCGCTCTGCATTTTATGAACAGCAATACCAAGCCAGGTGGAGAAGTCTTTTCACCTGAATTTTTTCAATGGATATTCATAAATTTGCATAGAAACTACAGTGGAGTGTCTACAATCTTCTGTTTCTAATTACTTGTTGTATATACCAAGTCCAACAAGTTAGAATCACCCATCAAAGTTGGGAGCACAATTGCTATGCGCAGCAGAAAATAAATACCAAAGAAAACAAAAAAACAAAACAAAACAAAAAAATTAAAAAAACAAAAAGCAATAGTAGTTCAAAAACTAATGGCTATGTGATTGAACTCGAGTTTACTGCATCTTCTGTCCCTGTTTACCATCCATTCCATCTCTTTTCCCAAAATTGGCCCATATGCTAACTAATGGAAAGCAGCTACTTCTTCCTTTAAATGATTCAGTAGCTCCTCCATGCTTTTGACAGAATAATCATTGTTATCTCTAACCCTTATACTGACCTGCAGGCATCAGGAAGAATTGAATAAAAAATAAAGAATCTGAAGCCAAAAGATTATTGGATTCATGCAGTTATATTTTAGAACCAAGTTCAACATCATATGGTATTTGTAGTCGAATTCTATGAACCCTATGCCCTAGCAGAGTCATCAGTCTTAACTGTCTGCTAATACCTTTCTATTTTATTTTTGATGCACCTCATTTTGGCTACATAGAGTTTATTCATGCATTCAGATCAGCTTGATTTTGTTCTCGTTCTATGTAATTGAATATAATTTACTTCTAGACACGAGCCACATGGGAAAGAAAGAGTTAATCCAGCTCCCCTAGATATTTCATATCGTATCCTTCAACCAAGGTACAAAATGAGACGGATACACAACTGATACAGCAAATGGGTTCGGCCTAAGATTCTTGAATGCACCAGGTAACATGTGAACCCATCAATGAAGCAAAAAGCTACAAAGCTGTCGATGCAAGTAATATCTTCAAACATCTAAATGGTTGGCATCAAGTCTGGTCATACTGTCAAATAAAGACTAAAATTCAATCATATGTGAGGAACTGCCAATGACAGACTATACCAGCAAAACACAATAGCACCTTCTAATATTTCAGAAACACAAATGGTAACCGCAACCCATTGATACATAACAAACTGACACATATATTGAATCATCATATTGAACACACTGGTACATAGCTAAGAAGCAATGGCACCCTACAGTTTTTGTGACTTTGTGTCAATGTCGTTTGCCCCCACCAACCTCATGCCTGCTTATTATTGTTTTGTTGATTCTTCTAGGATCCATGTAGCAGACCCATTTTAAGTTAGGAAAAGGCTATGATGATGTTGTCATATATTAATACACCAACAATGTTTAAAAAAAAAAAAAAGTGTAATAAAACCTGTCCGGTGTTTGCTTCTTCCTCGCCAACAACCAGGATATAGTTGTATTGAGCCAACTGAGACTCCCGAACCTGTATACATTTGGATGAGATGAAACATCCACCATTTAGAAGAGAAAAGGTAACGAAAAGGCAATTGGGGTTTTGCAACGGGAAAGCAGGAATAGATAATTTTTAGCAGTGTTAAGATAAATAATCTTCACAGGGAGACGAAATTTCACCAAACATTTGTGCTAACAGTCTTTCAATCAGAAGTGACAAGAATTTTTCAACAGCTTGACCATAAATTAGGGTCTTGTAGTATCCAAGGCAGCCCTTGAGCACATTTCAAACAGATCATTTGAAAACCCTGTTTGTCTTATGTTTGTTACTTATTCCTACATAAGACGCTCACCAATTTGTAATGTTTCTGAAAGTTATATCTTAGCTTTCAGCTTTCAGGTTGAAGGCCCGTAGGACAAGCCACCATTCATCAAAAAACTAAGAAATAATACCCAAACTGAAAAGCAGGTAGTTTTGTTCTATAAAATACATTATAAGAGATGAATCACATGAAAAGGACATCTCAAACATTTGCACAAACATGCAAATGTACAAACTCAACTTGATTTCCATGTTTTAACATCTTTTCAAACTAACACACACACACACACACACACATGCATTTAAGACAGATTTTATCCTTTCTTTAAAATTGTCAGTTCTACTACATTCAACTGTTTCAGAAACATTTTTGGCACCTTCCATTTCACTTCCCAACGGTGCCTGGACAAATGTTCTCATCACTACTAATGTTTGTCCAGAAATTAAATGCAAGAAAAAAAGTCAGCAATGGAAGGAGTCAAAAGAAATTATTCAAGTTAACAAAGTGAACTAAATTGCAGCCACCCTCACCCACTGAGTAAATAGCAAGTCAATTTACCTTTTTCTGAATCTTTTTATCTGTGGTATCAACGTCAACATAATAACCCGCACGATGAATGATATCCCGTACCTACGCAAATATATCAACCAAGTGAAATAACATCACTAAGAATTCTGGATCATACCAATAGTCACACAGAATACCTAGGAGAAAAATAATAGCTTCCTACATACATCTTTGCAATGGAGCTACCTTTTTCTCCTGGTAGTTAAGTTACCTTCATATAAATACGGAAAGACGCCAAAAATGCATAAGTGCATGAGTATGTGCATCTGAGTGTTATTCAGATTCTGGTAAATTAGAATTCCTCAGAGTAACCTGACAAATCCTCCGAATCAGACAGCCTACTTAATGAGTTTGCGAGTTTTAACTGTGAATCCCAGACTGGCTTTGGTCCATCTGATTAGGCAACTGGTAGATAGGTCAGTTCATCAGAACATACTGGGCCAGATCTTAGAATAGTGAGTAGAACTACCAGTTTTCTCAAAGAAAGGAAATTACATTAAAGAAAGCAATAATGATGGATATTCTATTCCTGACCAAGGTGGTTACAGTTGAAGTTGCACCTTCTCTTTCCTGTCCAATGTTTGATGCCCACTGCCTTTGCCACCTTAGAGATTAATATATCATTTCATTTTGTGTCTACAACAAGAGATAATGTTGGCACACACCACCAATGATATTCTCTAGAGGTAATTATGTTATCCCAAAACAGCAATGAGTGGAGGGAGAAGAGGTCATCACAGGTAGGAAACTGGACAGCAATGGAAGGAAGTTCGTCTAGTGGTCAGACACGGGAAATGACAAATCTGTTATTTTGTTCTTGAAATTTCATTGGCTCATTCAATAGGATGGTTCTGGACAGAAATGGCAGGAAGCTGGTGTTAAAGGTCGGAAATGGGGATGACAAATCTGTCTGCAATTCATATCTGGAATTTTCATTCGCTCATTCTGTATGGTGGTTTCTTTTGATGTTACTGCATTCCACCACAGGAGCTTTTGCTTCTCAGCCTTTTTGTCAGCCAAATATGTTCTGCTTCTCCAACAGTGTTTGCCTCTCCTCTGCTCCCACCTTGAGCAGATCCCAGGGACATCTCTCATGACATCAATTACTCAAGGAGTGGAGCTACTGCATTTTGCTCATTCATCTAGGCACGTTCAATGGCCAGAATACTTAAACCTACATTTTTAGCATCACCATTTTTAGCATCACTATTGCATACCAAAGAAAGAAATCCATAACCAAAGACATGAATCACCTAGCTGTTGGAGTTCAGATTCTTTCGTCAGCTTATTGAAGTTTGCATTAATAATTATATTGTAGGCTTCTAAGGCTCAACGAGTGTGATAATTCATCCATTGATGACACTGATCTCTGGTTTACCTGCCAGAAGGATTCAAAACACATGTTCTTTGAGGAAAGAACCCCCTTTTATGGTTGCAGCTTCTGGTTGATCTGTAATAACATTAATATTGTGAATCTATTTAAAATGGTAAACCCTGAACCAAAATGTGCATATAGTACCACTGGTCACCAACCGGACATCTCATCCGAGGCCAAAGTAGATAAATCCAGTGGTACAAACAAGAGCACTGCCCTCCTTTCTGCTAACTCTGTTGGATCTGTAAATGGTGTTGATACCGTGGAGCTTCTTTAAATGGTGGGAATCACAAATGTTACTGTAGAATTTCCAAAGCTAGGTAACATGAAGGTCAACTAGAAAGGTAATGCTCAGCAACAAAACAATCAGAGTCTCCGCCGCCATAGGTTGCCTGGCCACCTTGACTACTATGGATAAATATTATCTTTCACAAACGTCCTTCAAATGATGTACATACAATGACAGCTTTTGACGATGAAAATATGATGTGAACCATCAGGAACACCCCCCCCCCCAATAGAGGCTGCAAGAAGACCTAGGTCAGCAGCCCCCGAGGAGCCAAACAAGCAACTGCCGGTCATTTTCTAGGTGCAATACCCCATCTAGCTTAGTATCAGAGGAATAGAAGCTCACCAGGACTCCGAATCTTTTCTTACTTTGTGGATTGGATCACTCCTTGGTGAGATATGGCAGAGTCCTAGTCCAGCTAGGATTCTTAGTTTGAAGAAGACTCTTGACTAGTCCTAGTAGTAGTTAGTAATCCTGTTTTTATCCCTAAACTTCTTTATTTGAATTCAGTTGTAGTTAGTTGGTGATGAGCCTTGAGTTGGAGTCCTATTTAGAGTAGGGGTTTTTTAATCGTAGGTTTATTTCAAATAGGACTCCCTAAGGATCGAATTTTACTGGTTCTTTTGTTTTGGCTATAAATTCAACTCCACTGAATGTAAACAATTCAGATTTGATGGTTGAATAAAATTTGCAGAGAATTAGCAGCTAAGGAGGTTTCGAATGGGCTGAGTAGGGTTTCCTCTTGGAAACCCTGCGGCAGCCATAGAATGACTCTTATACAGCACAATTTGATTATTCCAGCAGCGGCGGCACTTCTTCAACATTCCTTCCCTAAGCTACTGAGAGTAAGTACCAATCCCCATCCCAATTCCCAAACCTAGAGCCTCCCCAACCCTCTCCATCTTCTCTCTTCCCCGCAGCAATCTTCTAGAACTCTCCCAAACTCTAAAAGCCTTAAACCCTTTTAACCCTCCCCCAAAGCATCAACCCAACCCCAGCAACCTTTGACTATAGCTGCAGCCTAGATCCACCCCACCCAAACCCTAGAAAAGTCATCACTTGTTCATCCGAGATCCCATACCCTAGGTCTGAAACTGAATCTGCAGAAAACCCAGATTCAGACCTAATAAACCATACTGGCCAAACCTAAACATCAAGCACCTTCAACCCTAGCTGACTCTAAACACTAGAAACCCTAGCTGCAAGGAGTGAACCCCACTTCCCTGTAGCAGCAGGCTCTAAAAACCCTGATTGGGTCTTCATCAATAGACCATGTAACATGGCCCCTCCCTTCTTGGTTTGCATCAAAATGATTAGACAGTTTCAAAATTATTGTTAAAATCCATCTTATCCCCAATTTAAGAAACCTTTGGAATAAGCCAAGAGGCAAACTAAAGAAGGTTACAAGTATTAAATACATTTGCAAACTAAAGGAGATTACAAGTTCTAAATACACTTACAGGAGTGCCATTACACAGTGCCTTAACTAAAACATGAATGACTAACAAGATAAAAATAATAGCAGTCATAAGGACTAAAAGTAAAAAAAAGCCTCAGCTATAGAGTAATAAAGGTCAGACCTCAATAAGGCAATAAAGAATATAAAACGTAAACAGAATTTAGTAAGAAAAAATGTAATATGTGCCATTCTCGTAGTCAAGAAGACATGCTGAATTAGAAAAATAAGAAAGTTCAAGATAATATCCAGTAGATTCAAGATAATATCCAGTAGATCCATTACTGATTCTCCATACCTGCAAGGCGTATGCTTCAGATTTCTGTGAAATAGGGCAAACAATTGCCTGGCGTGGACTGAGCCAGAAGGGCCATTTTCCTTTGTAGTGCTCCAAAAGTATAGCAAACATACGCTCAACAGAACCTAGGATTGCCCTGTGTATCATAACAGGTCTCTCCCTCTTAGTTTCATCCTCTGCTGAGAATGACAAGTTGAAACGAGAAGGAAGCTGAAAGTCTAGCTGCACACAGATGATCATTACAGATTAAGATATCAAATTTTTTCCCCAGATAAAAGTGCAAAGTAAAAACCTAAAACCCAGTGAGCTATTGTCAGTAACAGTTTTCTCCATTTCTTTCTTTCTTTCTTCTTTGGATGGAGAACTGAAGAAATTTCATTTATCTATGCCTATAATCCATAAAAATACAAAGAGATAAACATGCATTTTCTCAATATTAATAACCTGTAACGTGGCACACTGAAATTTCCTCTTTAAAGCATCAAAAACACTAATGTCAATCTTCGGCCCATAAAATGCACCATCTCCTTCATTGATCTGTGGAAAATTGCTCAAATGAGAAGAGTTAAACAGGAAGTAACTCTAACAACAATATTATATGGGACAAATATAGAAAATGAAAATGGAAAGCGAACTACACAGGAATACTAAACCATGATGAGAGTAGTCTTTGGGAGGGAGTGGGGTTAGGAATTGGGGTCTGAAAATTTTGGGGTCTTTGACGTCACCTATGAAACAAAGAAGTGTCTGTTTTTGAGACATGTGATGCCATCGGATATTTGAGGGATTAGTTTGGACTATATAGCGTAAGATTCGCAACAAATGGCATGTAACCCAGGAAACCAGGGATGCAGATCGACCAATAAATAAAGGCTTTTATCATGAAGAAAATGGAAGGCACAACATAGAGACTAGCAACATTAACAAAATTGTTTGAACCAAAAGAAAAAATAATAATAACAAAATTGACTAAAAGGCTAATATACAACAACAAATAGAGAACCTGTTAGGGCCCAGAGATTACATGATTACGCCATGTGGAGGGCGGGGGGGGGGGGAGAGAGAGGGTTAGAGGTGATTGGGGGATTATAAATAGAGGGGAAAGAGGGATAGGTAAGGAATATCTTATGTGAGTGTTTGTGCAGCCTATTGGCTGAGGGCAGCAATGTGATGTGGAGGTGACTGGCACCATTGTAACTAGTGATCTTGCTTATTAGTAAATAAATCTTAATAGTTTTCGTGTTCGATTCGCGGGTTCTTATCAAGTTGGTATTTGAGCACGTTCAATCTGCAGGAAAACAGATGGAGACTGGATTACCCACATTTTCTGGTGAAGGGAGTGCATCAGAATGGGTCAAAGAGGTCATATTGTTCTGTTGGAAACATCAGATTGAATACGAGCATCAACTGGAGTGGCTCCCTAACACTTGGATGAAAAAGCTTTGGAGAGGGTTTATCATAAGAACTGGCCAGTGTTTGATTGGGTGAGTTTCAAAGAAGCCCTAAAAACCCATTTTGGTGATTGGCAAGCAATAGATCTGAGCGCGGTTTTGGAACAAGGTGCATAAGCCAAAGTCAAAAGGGGATTCCAAAAGCAGAGTTGAATGGTGATCGGCGAGGAGACAAAGCAAGTACAAGGTGACGGGATATCAGACTAGTGGATCCAGAGCCGAGTAAAAGAATGGCACTCCGTTCGTTGCTTGCACCCAAGTGGTCGAAGAGAATCTCGTTGCAAGGATCTCCCAGTGACTAGCAATTTGCGGTTTAATTAAGGTGGAATCGCTCTTGATTTGTGTCTCAAATTTTGCCAGTATAGAGAAGTGTTCAGTTGGGCAGCACAAGCTTTGGAAAAGTCACCGTGGATGAGGGCAATAGAGAGGGAGGATTCGTCGGCTTTGTGGAGACAGAAATGGGGTGATCTCCGGCGACAAATTGCATCAGAGCCAGGAGGGAGCGTGAATCACAATAAGCAGCAAAAGAGGAAGGGAATAGTAGGGTTTTGATTACAAGTCTTGTTTGGGAAGACATGGTCCAGGATTGGGTTAGGGATGGACTGGAGATTTAGCTCCAAGTGTGGATCAAACTTATTAGATCCCTCTGCCGATTGGAGTATGGGTTCCAATACAATAAAACGACGAAATGGGCTTTGAAGGACCCACTAAAGCCCAATGATTGAAGACAATGGATCTGGCTCATGAAAGAGCGGCTCGCAGCTGCACTCTACAAAGGATTAATCGGCCCAACCCAGCTTTGGCCCAGAAAACTTCCAACCCACTTGTGAAACAGTATGACCAAGGGTAATTCAAGAACAACATTGTTCCCTCATCCCTTCCTTCCGTCTTCCTCATCTTACCTGCACATAAAGGGGCAAAACCAAGGGCAAAGAAAGCCAGAGGCTCAAAGTCCAGCAATCAATCACCATCAAGCCTCCAGGAGCCGAAGGGAGTGGCATAAGGCTCCCAATCGATAGTGGCCAAGCACCCTCAACCACCATTGGCCGCGGAAAAAGCCTGGTGCTCACGACAGAACTCCCGGTTCAAGACACTGACTCCGCCAGATCTTCAGTTTAAGGGACACTGACAACTTCTAGCCCCATTCCATCGCTCAACTTTCCAGAGACCTCTAAAGCGGCGCAATACCAGCTTACACTTGGGATACCAAAGCTTCCAAAACCAAATCAACCTTTCAGTTGTACCAACATAAATAGGGTGCTTCTCATTTCTCTTGCAACCATCAATGGAGCTGTAGTTCACCATCTCATGGTCAACACTCCATGTTCGGTGCAAATGTCCTTTCTAGTGGAGCTGGAAAATGAAACAAAAATCGAAGGAATTCACTTTGGGGCAGTTCTTTATGAAAATAGGGTTTTCTCAATTTTCAAAGGAACATCATAATCGAAGAGTCTATACGTCTTCTAATCACTTGAACCCAAGAAGCCATCAAATCAAGTTGAAGTATTGATAATAGACATGAATGTGCAATACATGAGGAGATGGTCTACACCTTGGGAAGGTTCCGGTGCCTTATTTTCTAACAACAGTTGCATCCTCGGAAATGGATTGTTATTGGGCTATCGAGAGTGTTACTGAGTTGGAATGGCTGTGTGGCAAGCATGTGAAGATCAAGCTTCTAATTGTCGTTCACTGTGAGGCCAACGTGAATTTCAAGGAGCCGATAATCTTAGGGCCCTAGGATCATGAGATTATGCCACGTGGAGAAGAAAGAGAGGGTTAGAGGTGATTGGGGGATTATAAATAGAAGAGAAAGTGTGAGGAATAGGTAGGGAATATTTTATGTGAGAATTTGGGCAGCCTATTGGCTGAGGTTAGCAGTGTGTTGTGGAGGTAACTGGCACCGTTGTAGCCAGTTATTTTGCTTATTAGTTTTCGTGCTCAATTTGCAGGTTCTAATCAGAAACCTATCAATGTTAGTGTCCAACTCTGTATCTTAAGCAAAATGATGAGCAATGTATATAATATTCCACACCTTAATAGAAAACAAAACGAGTAATATTACCTGCCATGGCCTACCAAATTCATCCAGTGCATCTGACAAAGCTTTCTCAGCCAGTTCCCATGTTTCTATATCTCCTAGGTATTTGTCTGGCCGCTACATCACATAAGAAATGATATTAAAGATCTGAAAAGTTTTAGTTAAACTCACACCATACATTCCTTCTCTTTCTCAAATCAAGATACAGAAGGATAATTCA
Source organism: Hakea prostrata (assembly GCF_041222555.1). Lineage (NCBI taxonomy): Eukaryota > Viridiplantae > Streptophyta > Magnoliopsida > Proteales > Proteaceae > Hakea > Hakea prostrata. The sequence goes on from NC_142600.1 coordinate 64,257,670, forward strand.
GGATTCAAGAGGATGGCATAATAAGTACCCTTACTCTTTTTTCTATTTATTTTCATTTTTTTCTTGTGAATACATAAGGGGGAAGGTTGAGAGAAGAAAAAAGAAAAGAAAGAGAATCGTATCTAATCATGGTACAGTCAACTGTTGTAATCAGAATAAACAAAACAATATGCCCAAATATGAAGATATATCTAGCTGAGAATAAATTTATGAGGTACCAGTGTAGCAATATCGTATTTGAACAACTGTCTCTGCATGAAATCTTTAGTCCACAATTTTTGGCAAGTGCCAACACCACCCTCCCCACACCCCCCCCTCCAAAAAATAAATAAATAACATACACACAGATATTTGAATAGCAAGCTTATTCCATAAAATAGATAGCAAGCCAGAGAAGGGGTTGATTGGGATCAAACTGAACTAAAGTTATGTTGGATGCCAAGAAAGGATGAAAAGAAAACATAATAAGACAAATAATGACAATGCAATGATTGACTTCTGTCTAACTCCTCCAAGTTCAATTTTTCCTTTTTATCCAAACATAGCCTAAGATGGGTGGAGGAAATTCCCCAAAATTAGGTATACGACAAACAAGTAAAATTTTCTAAAAAGAAACATATTGATACAGAGGCAATATGTATATGTGTGTGTGTGTGTGTGTGGAAACTAGTCCCAAGCGTTAATACCAAAGCAGTGAGGCAACCACAGCATTCAAGGGTCTTTTTAAGTGCCTTGGTGATAGGGTGGCCATGCGGCATCATCAATTTAAACAAAGCATTTTGATGTTCTTTTTTTAGTGCTTTATTTGGCACAAATAGCATATTAAAATATATTTAATTCTGCCTATATGCTAAGCAAATATTAAAGAATCATACCAAATCAAGATTTTCATAAATAAATAAACGTTTATCATAACCTAATTAATATAGCATACAAATATGATCTCTAAGAAATTTGACCATTCAAACAATTTTATTCTTTTAATTGAGAACTTTTACATTAGATAATACACAAAACCAGCGTTTTGACAAATCCAAGATTGACTGTATCTTATTTAGGTAGGCAGTACTAATGTTCTAGTCAAACTTGTTTGGGGTACACAAATGCTATCAATATTACTCTGCGAATAATTTTTTAAAGATGTCAAAACAAATTAATATTTTACCATGCCTATGGTTTCAATGAAGAATTCATTATATTAAGATTTATGGAACTTTTAGAGTTCAGAAAAAAAAACCCACCATTAAAAGGTTGAAGCTCTTATCTACCGGTGAAAATCCAGGTTTGGTTCTTGTCTTCTTGAACAGTTGAACTGGGGAATTAGCCTTTTCTTCCTTTTGGAATTTTTGTTTCAACTAATTTGTGGGATTCAAATAGGGGGTTAGCTTATTTCATTTACTTAAATAATATATTAGGCATAACTAAAGGAGAAAAGCACCATTGAATAAAGCAAACAGCTGCCTAGCCCTCCAATAAACAACTGGGTGCCTTGATAACAATGATCATAAAGCCTGAGCATATGGACATGACTGCAAATGAATAGAGGATAAAGCAGTTTGGCGAAAACATCTATTGCATGACGGATCTTTCTTATTAATTTTTGAGTTGATTAATGATGCACAAGAAGGTTAAGAGAAGGACAAACTTGCATACCGTTGATAACTCCAGCTCAAATGTGAACCCAAATATATCATAGCAGTAACTTATAAACTCCAACACGCCCTTGACTTCGCCTTTTATCTGAACATTAATCAAACGCTAGGATCATTAAGCAACAAAATACAACATATTCATGAGTAAAAAACACACAGCAGCAAACATAGTCACCTGAGATTCCCTACAAAAGATATGAGCATCATCCTGTAGGGTAATGAAGGAGATGGCATGTCAGATTTAATAACTCAATATAATCATATGACAATATTGTTCTTAAAAAAATTTAGAAATATTTCATTAATTGAATTACAGAGCAACAATTATGACAGAACAATTCATTTTCATCACCATGGTCTAATTATCAGGAAAAAAAAGGAGCGCACACATAATTAAAATATAATGGGCATTGAGAGGTGCGGCAATCTAGATTTAGGTGATTCATCATGCACTTCCATTAAACTGATATGAAACGGATCCTGGACCACTCAAAAGAAGGCCCAAGGAGGTAAGTACCCTGTGGCTCTACCAGCAACCCAGGGAATTTCTGCCAGCATAGGGGTATTTTGGTCATTATGGGTCCACTAGTCAAACCCAATCTGACCTAGCTTGATTCATAGTCTTGTTAGGAGTTCAGATCTACTTTTGCTTTTGGATTTGAGTCCTTGGTTGTTATGAAAGAGTCCTACCTAGAGAAGGATTCCTTTAGTTGGATCCAATACGTTAGTAGGATCTCACAAGTCACATCTACTTTTATTTTTAAATTAAGTCTTTATTTGTCAAGTTGTTGATTCCATAACTAGTTCTATTTTCAATTTGGATCATTCTAAAGTAAGATATGATAGAGTCTGTAAGGGTATGAGTCTTTATTCCAAATAGGAATCTTAGTTTAATTTGCTTTCTAAAGTTGAGTCATAGTGTAAGTTCTGTGTAAAGGCTATAAATAAACCTCTCCATAATGTAAAATTCGGACTATGCTTTGGTGAATAAAATTTGAGAATTGGAGCAGGTGAGGAGTCGTGGGTTCCCTAGGAGAGAACTTGCAGCAGTGTTTGTTCATATTTTCTGCAATTGTGAAGTTCTTCAAGTCCCCATTATCTTTCTCAAGTACAAAGACCCCACCCAGCCCTATCCCCTCTCCTCCTTCTTCTTCTCTCTCTCTCTCTCAGAGCCCCCTATTTCCCTTCCCCTAGCTTGCAGCAGCCCCTCCCCAGGCCCAAATCCCAGTTCCCATATCACCCTCGTTTTTGTTTTCTGGAGTTTTTGAACTTTTCTACGAACTAAAATTCAAGGTTAGATCTACAGCAATTTAACAGTTAGATCTGTCCCAAACTTTAGAAGCCACATCCTCCCAACCCTAGAGACCTTCCCTCTTAGTTTCAGCCCAATCGGACCAACCAAATCCTAATCTAGATCCTAAGTTCCTTTGTTGCCCCAAATTCCCAAAAGCCCTAGAAACCCTAACCATACTTCCAACCATAAATTTCAAACCCTCATCCAAAACCTAATTCCTTTTAGTATTTAATTCCCTATCACCTATTGAACTCTAGACCTTAACCCTAGCCCTAACCTAACCCTAAGAACCCTAGATTCTTAAGAAACCCTAATTTCCAAAACCCTAGAACCAAAATTTAAATTACAGCAAGGTCATAGTTGTCAAAGCGGCTGCCTAGGCGGCAAAGCGGTTTTTAAGCCTCCTAATTTTTTACCATTTAACTGACAGACAGATATTTTTTTCCACTTTTTTGCCTAGGTGCTATCGATTTGCCGCCTTGTGTGCCTTATTGCCGCCTAGACGCTAAAGCTGCCGCTTTTTTTACATTTTGTAATTTGAACATATTATTTTTTTCTTATTTTTTTTAATCATAATTTATTCTACAAAGCCGTATATAAATTTATATAGGTGAGTCATTTCGGAATTGAGGCCCAATTTGCAAATAAACTCCAAGGCCCAAAGTGTCTGTCAACAATAGAATGTGAAGCATGAGCCATACTCAACATCGATAATCAATTAATCATTAAATAAACAATGACTTGGAAATCAAAATAGTGAGATCCATTAATTTATCATGTTGGCACTGTTTGGTGGAAAAAAGGAAAAAATGGATACATCAATTTTGATTCCAATTCGAAAATATTCTTCATGTATATTTAAGAAAAAAGTAACGTTAAAAATAATTTGTAAAATAATTTCACTAAACTATATATGAATAATATTGTTGAATGTTTGTTTAGCTTATTATTAAAAGTATTTGTATTAAAATGTAGTTTAAAAGTGGCTGCATTAAAAATTTTGACCCAACCGCTTTAGTTGCTTTATTGCCGCTTTGTCTCCTAGACGGAGCCCCAATCGCTTTGGTTGCTTTGCCACTTTGACAACTATGAGCGAGGTTACTGGCTTGCCACTCTAATCCCTAACCAAACCTAACCCTCCCCCTTCCCAACCCTAGAACCCCTTGACCGGCCTATTTCCGTCAATCGTAGGATGTTACAAACCCTAGAAGACTGCTGATTCACTTGAAGAGGATCTTGAGGGTGGACCTAGATGACTAGATCTAGGGCTAGCATCAATGAATTAAACCCTAGATCCTGGTTCACATATAAAAACTAATGATGACTCCATTTGGAGCAATAAAACCAGCCAGATTTATGAAGAAGACTGTCAAATAACATAACAGACAGAGGTGGAAGTTGAATTAATGACTGGCAAGATCAAATTGAAAAGAAATACATCAACCAAAAGTAAATGTTTTTTCCTAGGACTAGGACCAATTGGCAGCAAGATAAAGGAAACTGAAGTGGTATGATTTGACAAAAATTAAAAATTAATTATTAAAAATTAAAAATAAAAATTAAAAAATTAAAAAATTAAAAAATAAAAAAACAGTGCATGCTGCAAGAGAAAAAAAAATGCCACCATGCAACTCTTAAGCAAAAAGGGAGGGCAGAGCAGTTTTTCCCAGGACCAAGGGGTAACAGGCTAAGAGCAACATGCAATAAGTGAAGAAAGGGCAAATTGGTTTAGTTTAACAGAAAATAGCAAATTCACCAGAAGAAAGTTTTGACTATAATACAAGATGATACTGACATACTGTTTTCTAGTTTGAGATTATCTGAATTGAAATGTGTTGCAGCTATTCATTAGAATAAGCAACATTCATGACTAGCTATGAGGAAATAAAGATGATAATAATAATAATAATAACAACAACAATAATAATAACCAGACCAAACAAAATAGAAGACAGATGTGGGGTAGATCAAGAAAGGATGGCAGGAAAGAATTAGTAAAGCATTATTGCTCTACTTAAATAAAATTACTATTCAAAAGTACAAGAAAAATATACAAAAGTTGATTGGAAAGCAAGGATCCATGTAGCGGACCCCATTTAGTTGGGACAAGGCTTCCTATTGTTGTTGAAGGCCATTTGAGATTGGAGAAAACATCTTCCTCAAATGTTCTAGCAACCATGTTAATAAAAGTAGAATTATGGATGAAGATCAGTAAAAATTTTTAGAATTTAACATGGAAAGAGATTTATTCTCTCAGTTGCTTGGGAATAACATCACAATTCCTGAAAGCATGTCACGCTCATGGCCTTATCAGTTCAATGACTAGTCAGGCTTAATATAAGTGACTTGTTACTTAGGATATGAAGGAACCAAAAAGAGTCCCTAACTTCATCCCCAGTGGACACCGTGTCATAAAAAAGAACACTAATTACAGTACCTGCTGAAATCTCCTGACACGTGTTAACCCAGTTAGAGCACCACTAGCCTCATTCCGATGTAGAACTCCAAAATCAGCAAGGCGCAGAGGTAATTCTAGAATACCACCCACAAATAGTATAGCGGGATTACAAAAACAGCAAAGAATAAAGACATAGGAATGAGAATAGAGAAGTATCAAATAAAGGATAATAAAAAGAAACAGATTATTTTATTTTCATGCACATAGAATTACCATAAAGTTAGATAATTAGAAGGATATGCATAACAGAATTGTAGAATGATGCACATCTTCATATTGGCCATATAATATTGCATTAGAGTCGAAAGGTAAGCAGAGATTCATTTAAGTCTTGGCATTTTAATCAAACTGAAAGAGCAAACTCAGTTCATAGACAAAATAGAATTTTGTATTCGTTGTTTCTCCATTCATATGACAAAGGATGATATAACAAACCAGAACTGAAATTCCTAGCTAAAAAATTAGGATTTACCCCTTCTTAGGTTTTCTTCCCCTGATGATAAAAACGAATCTCAGCCAGGACCACATAAAAGCCATAGACTGATAAAAGCTGCACATCTCCTATTAATTTTAGGGGATATTTGCAGTACATTTAAATCAACAAAATGAAGAGTTTCATCACCTAGGTTAAAGATATACCGTTTACGATTGGATCAACTAGAAAAAGAATCAAGGTTTCATTTAATCAGTTTCACATTGTTTTCTCCATGCATGAACTTGGTTCCATGATTCAGCTGAACAGCTCTATACAGGATCACAGAAAATGACCCAACCAATCATGTCCACTTTAAAAATGGTCAAACACAAGTTAGTTCATAATTTCAAAATAAGCAATAAGCCTACAAAGCAATGCTCCCTCAAGGTCCATAAAGAAGGTCACTTGTAAATGAAAGCTGTATGATTACTTATACTGGAAAGAAATTGCTAAAAATTACACCTACAAAGTTAACAAAAATTTTAACAGAAAGTTTACCTCTGTAAGAACGAACTCTATGGTCAAACATCAAACAGTGCCCAGGACAATTCATTGGCTTAAGTCCAAATTCTTGTTTCTCAATCTGCTCAAAACATGATACATTATTACACCAAGAAAAAAGTCTGATGGGTCTCAAAAATAAAAAAGCAAACAGACTATCTCAAGTAACAAAAAAGGCATATTAGAAAATAAGAAACAAGTACTTGAAGCAAGAAAACACTTCAGATTGTGTGATACATCCTTATTCTTGAAGTTACTTTCCTCAACTAGGGTAAAAATAGGACCATCTAATTACTTGCTATACATCCAAAAGAATTAGCCACTGGACAAAACAAGTGAAGTGTTTTTTAACCCTAGGGGGTTTGGACAACTAGAAAGTATCTGAACTGTAAAACCTATTCTGATCTTCAGTATCTTTTTCCTCCCCCCCCCCCCCCCCAAAAAAAAAAAAAAAAAAGAATTTACATCTTTTAGGTTCATATTTATGCAAAATGTGAAAGGATAGAGTACAATCAAATTCGTGAACAAGTTAATCCAGTATCTTGAGAGGACTGCTAGAAATTTTCACCTCAAATAGGAACATGTTCTCTTTGTAGTTAGCAGCATGCCCAGAAGTTTCCCAAAGTTGCATATTGTACATGTTTGGTGTTAGAACCTGCAGAAGAGAACAAACGCACCTGACATAAGCTAAAAATATCCTTAATCAACTGGTAAAAAGTGGACATTACACTCACCTCTTGGTAACCCCTCTCCCTATACTGAGTACGTATGAATTCCATTAACTTGTTATAAACTCTAGTGCCATAGGGAAGGAAGAACCAACTTCCTGGGCTGACAAGTCAAAGAATTCTAGTTAATGGTTGTAAAACACAACATCCACTGCATAAGTTATTATAAGATACCCAAGGATTTGGTTCATCACCTAAGTGGGTGACAAAAAAATAGCTCTTGTCTCGCCCCCAATAATCTGTGGTCATACTTCTTAGCTTCCTCCAGTTGTTTAAGGTGTTCCTGCATTAAAGACAACAGGTAAGAGTTCAAATGCGGAAAACCATATAAGGATCCAGATAACAAGATGATATCCATTATACAAGAAACTACAATCAATGACCCATTCATGAAATGTCACCTTAAGGGATGGCAAATTAAATAGCAAAATGCAGCCATCGTACAACTTTAAAGCTTCTTTTTTAGGGTGGATTGGGGGATAAGTACTAAAATAACCCAAAATCAATAGCCATGTCATGAAATTTTAAAATAGAAATTTGGAATATAAAACTGATGCCTCCTTATCTAATTAATTAAGGTTGTCACGACACATACTTCACATATACAAAAAAGCAGCTTTACATTGCTGCCCTCAGTCCAAACATCTAAAAGACATATTTGTCCCAAGAAAAACCTTCAATATAACAGACCTTCAGGCGCTTGGAATCTGGAAAAGATATCCCATAAACTCTCTGCAGACTTTCACGCTCCTTTTTCCCCCTCCAGTAAGCTGAAGAAGCCTGGACACCGCAATAATAGAATTAATGCAAACAGCATACGCACAAGCAAATTGCTACTGCTTCAGTCATTCTATATCAAGTGATTTTATCACCTTTAAACAAGCAAACGCCTTGACAAAAGAAGTGTTCGGGATGTGGGGTCCACGGCAGAGATCAACTAATGGCCCACATCGGTATACAGTGATGGTCTTGTCTTCAGGCAATTCATTAATGATCTCAACCTGGATAAGACAGTTGGATTCTAAGCCTAGTCCACAGAACCACATGGAAATAGAAATATCAAGAAAGAAAGGATTGCAATATAACAAATGTGTCAAGAAGACAAAACCTTAAAATTATTATCAGAAAACAACTCAAGAGCCTGTTGTCGCGTCACCTCGATGCGCTCAAAAGGCTGTTTTTCCTGCAAAGAGGATAGGAACGAAAAAAATATTTCATAGAAAGCAAGGATTTTGAAGACAATAAAATAATTCTTAAGGTACAACAGCAATGACGGTAGCCCACCAAATTCTCAGAATCAGAACTTGATCAGTCAAAGAAACAAATCCTTTTGCTAGTTCAGTCAACAGCTCAGGTGAATTATCCACCTTTAAAATTACCTTGATTTTGCCAATATTTGCACAACAGGGAATCTCACTTTAGGTATCAAAATACTATATTTTATTACGAAACTGTCTGACCAACACCTGAATGATACCTCTATATCAGGCCATTTGGTAAAAAAAATAAACAATCCCAAGGTCTGTAACCAATCAAAGGTAGTGAGCAGAAGAAAGAGAAATTGAGGAAGAAGAAGAAAAAATAATTGGAGAACAAGGCTGGGCAATAGAATCTATGTTTTCTACCATAATAGCAAGCACATAATTATAAAAAACTGAAACAGAATTACAAAAGGCAATATAACTCAAATATAGCTCTTAACTCTGACCTAATTAAGCCTAAAGCTTAGTAGAAAACTCACTTAGATTAGGACACTAGTAACCAAAAACCCAAACCCAATAAAGAAACCACGACAGGGTGACTCCCCATATCATGTTAAATCATATTATCCCTCCTTATCTCTAACAAAAACAATTACAACTACAACCATTTAGGAAAGCATGCAAAAGGCATTCAAACCCTTTCTGACACTAAGCAATGAACGACAGGGAAACCGACAAACAAAGCAACATTTCCTAGCAGAAAAGAGAGAGAGAGAGAGAGAGAGAGAGAGAGAGAGAGAGAGGGGGTCAATATAAAACTGAAAGCACCAAGTAAATTGCATTCCTCTTATTTTTGTCTCCTTGAGGAGTAGAGAAAGTAGAAATTATGTGCATCACAAGTACATGTGATTAAATTATCAGAGGTACAAAAGGCTGCATTAAAGATCAAGAATGTCAGATGAAAGATTAGCCAACTAACTGTAATAATGGTTTAAATCCTGATGGTAAACAAATACAATCTACTATTGCAGTTCAACAGTAAAGAATTAATCAAAGAATAGAGGTACTTAAATAACCTGAGAGATAATACTCTAGAAGCTGCAACATTTTTTAAGGTATCATAAATAGGGATCTACTAATTGTAATGAATATCACATCAATTACATTCAGAGCAAGCATTAGACAGTTAGGCTATCTATTACCAAAAAGGGAGTTGTTGAGTCCAGGGTTTTGAGAATCGGTGCATACACATATCAACTCATCGTTCTAAATCTTGTCAAAAGCTCGAGAACATCGAGCTCCTTCAGATCAGTAAATACCCTTATTTGGTGAGAGCAAGTTAATATCAACACCGAAAACATGCACAAATTTAAGTTACTTGTACCATCTCGATGAGAACACTAGCAAAGAAATAATTTGAGTCTTTCACTCAAATAATTTTGAGCATGATGACAGAACAAGTTTACTCTCAACTGATGATGTGTAGCATTATAACAGACAAAAACAATGGATCAAATAAAGAAAATTTCAGCAAATGACAGCAAAATGCCAAAATCATCATGAAATATGTGCATCATATAAATCCAATAAGCAAGAGCAGTTGCAAGTAAGATCTCACACTAAAATTCTCTCATCTCCCCTCTCATAGATGCAAATAATCTCCATACAAGTAACAAAACAGTAGAAGAAGAGAAAAAAGATGCCGAAGGACCAGTTTAGAGCCGCAATGCTCCAAATAGAATGACTATCATGGATTGCTTGCTATTTATAGATCACTAAAGAAAGCAACTTAAATTACAAAGTAAACTAAGAAAAAGAAACGAAATCACCATAAAGGCAGAAATCTAAGGGGGGAAGTGCACCCTACACCCTGTGTCTAGACACAAAAGGAAGCAAACTGAGTGCCCTCCCCAACCCCACACCCCACACCCCAACAAGGAAAAGAGAAAGGTGGCATAACCACCCTGTTGATGCTGCCATGCTTGGCACATGGACCATGCTCCGCCACAAAGAACTCATGCCCCAAACTAAAAAGCATGAAAGCGAAACAACAAAAGAGAAATCACAATAAGAATATCACATATGGGATTACTTTAACATCCATCTTAACCGTACAAAAATTGGACCCAGTATATTCTGGTTTGCACAGCCAGACAGGTCAAGCCAGTTCAGCCACAAACCTGTACCACACATCCAGTAAAGAAAATCTACTAATATGAAGACAGGCATAATAAAGGTAAACATACCGAAACAGCTTTCATTGCCGCTGATTCAACATTCTTGAAGTGATCCTCATTCAGACCTAAGTCACCATAGAAGGCATCATAGTAGAATCCCTATCAAAGGCAATTATACAACTTTGTGAGAGAATTTCACCACACATATTGACTTAACAATGCACAGCAAACAAAGCTTCCAGCAAAACAAAATCAACTAATATATCTATAAGAAGTAAAGGATGTTTACGCAGAACTCAAAAAGCAACAAGAGCTGTTATAAAATCAAGTTGACCATGTTTCTGAAGCTAACAGCGATCGATGATTCTGGAGACTGAGAGGCTGGCAATCCTCTGCCTCTCTTTCTGATTCTCCTCTTCTCCTCTCTACGGCTTTTCCACCTCTTGTTCTCATCTTCTCTTCGTTTCAGAAGGAGAGAAATTGGCAGTCATCTTAGGGTTTCTGAAGAGAACAGTGATCAACAATTCTGCAGGCCTCTTTCTCCTCTACTTTCCCACCTCTCGTTCTCATCTTCTCTCCCTGCTTCTCTGCCCCTTGTTCTCATCTTGTCTCTCCTCTCCTCTCCTCCTCTCTCTCTGGAGACTGTTTCAGCATTTATTTTCACCTCGTTGAGGATCCCTATCTTCGAAGGTCTCTTTGGCATTGGGGGAAAGCCATGAGGACCGTCGTTGCTGATCTCTCCAATTCAATTTCAATCTAGATCTGGACTCATCTCCTTCCTCTATCTCTCCTTCTCTCTCCCTCTACCCTTTTTGTTTCTAGGTCCAACTTCATCGTCGAGGCTTCCCATCCTCGATGGCTCCTCAGGCATCAGGGGAAGTTGTGAGGGCCATCATTGCTGATCTCTCCGAATCAGGTTCGATCACATATCCAAATTCATCTTCTCCCTTTGTTTCTCCTTCTCTTGCCCTCTCCCATTCTTTTGTTCTTCTCTTTCCCCTCTCTCTCTCTCTCCCCCCCCTCCTCTTTCTGTTTCAATGTTGGCTTCAGATCAAAGGGTTTCAGCCCTTGATGGCCTCTTTGGCATCGGGGGAAATCCATGAAGGCCATCATCATTGAATTCTTCAAGTCCAGTTCAAACTCAGATTCGTTTTCATCGTTCTTAGTCTCAAAGTAAGGAATTCCCGATAACAGTTGGGCTACATCAAGGGTCAACTTTAAGCCCATATCTATTTGCACTGGTAATGGATGAATTAACCAAAGACATTCAAGATGAGGTCCCCTAGTGTATGCTTTTTGCGGATGATATTGTGTTGATTGATGAGACCCAAGTGGGGATTAATACCAAATTAGAATCATGGAGAGTAGCTTTGGAATCAAAAGGCTTTAAACTTAGTGAGCGGTCGAAGACGGAATATCTAGTTTGTAACTTTAGTCATGATCGGGCGGATGATGAAGTGGTGATACTTGACGATAAAGAGATTCCTACGGATGATTGTTTGGCACCTAGGTTCAATCATAAGTAAAAGAGGTGATTTAGAAGATGAGGTTTCCCAAAGAATTAAAATAGGGTGGATGAAGTGGAGAGGTGCATCCGGGGTCTTATGTGATCGGCGTATTCCATTAAAGCTTAAAGGAAAATTTTATAGGACCGTTGTCCGACCAGCTATGGTGCTGCGTGCGAGTGTTGGCTGTTAAAAAGAATCATATAGATAAACTCGGTGTGAGAAATGAGAATGCTAAGATGGATGAGTGGCAAAACTAGGATGGATAAGATAAGAAACGATCATATTAGAGTTGGTCTGGGAGTTGCTCCCATAAGTGATAAGCTTAGAGAAAGTCGTTTGAGGTGGCACGGCCACGTTCAACGGAGACCTATAAATGCTCCTGTTCGGAGAAGTGATATAATCCATATTGAAGGAACTAGAAGAGCTAGGGGTAGACCTAAGATAACCTTAGGAGAAGTGGTGAGAAAGGATATGTATAGCTTAGGCCTTGTATCTAGCATGGCCTTGAACAGAACTGATTGGAGGGCAAGAATCCATGTAGCCGACCCCATTTAGTTGGGAAAAGGCTTATTGTTGTTGTTGTTGTTGTTGTTGTTGTTAGTCTCAATTTTGTGATGCTACCAACCCTAGCATCTGTGGTGTTGCTGCATCGGTCCCTACTGCATGTCCAGCAAAATTGTTGCAACAAAGGCCTTTCGTGTCATCGACCAATCGGGAGGCAGGGGCAGTCTAGCTGGGTCAACTGCCTTTTTGGTCCATTTTGGTTGTGGTGGTATTTTCTGGTTTGATTGTATGGCTTTGTGCCACTTGTGATCGTGCTCTGCACTAGTTTTATGGAGCTTGTCTCTGGCTTTGTACCTTTTCCTTCCCCTTTTCTCCTGTTTGATTTATTCATCCAAAAAAAAAATCAAGTTCGCCAAAATCAACAAGCTTCATCATCTTTTATCCTTGATATTCACAAGAGAGTGAGGGCACTAGAAGACATTATTTCCATCACCATTATCAAAAATCATCTCCATGCCAATCCAGGAAGATGTAAGAATTTGAAAAGGTACACTTCTGAAATGTAGAGAAGACTTTTCTTTGAAATTATTGATAGTCAGTTAAGAAGCCCATGGTGAAAATTAAAACTAGGTAAATACAGTCAATTTCGTATGAAGATGAGGCAGGATAAGGCTTCAACTCTACCCAATAAGGCTTTTGAGATTTGGGGAGGAAACTGATGGTAACTAGAGAAAGGTTTTAATAGACAAGTAAGAATGAACAAATCAATCAAGGGAAAGCACTACAACATCATGCATTTTTAAGGCATGTATTTGGAAATTCATTCTCATACTACTTGCTTATCCCTTTAAGGCATCAATCTCAATAAGCATATAACGAACAAGAAGCTACATAAGGACTCTGCTCTAAACTCAGCTTTTTTGTACCATCACTGGTGAAGCAGCCATTAGCTGGTTTCAAGAAAGCAATTACTTCACAACACAATGAAAAAGAGAGGTGCATTTCAAAAATCCCCTTGAGTCAAAACACCAGTATTGGACTGGTTAGATCCTCCAATCCATATTAGCAACAGAAGGGCACAGCCCAATCTAGATGATTATTTTTTTACTGGACCAATGGATTCTCTTTTATGGATCATGCAATCCAGATGATTCAGAACAATATCCAGAAAATACCCAATCAGGATGATTTTCCCAATGGAGAATATCTCCCATATCCAATGGGGGAATAGGCATTTTCAATTTCTCTTTACACAGGGCCCCATCCTACATTGGTGAAGATGACCATAAAGGAAACCAACGTAAACCAACAACCATAGGAAATAAAACAAATCTGCAATACCCCTCAGCAAGACTGACACATTGATCATGCAGATTAAATAATTCCTTTCCTGGCACAGGAGATGGCGGAGGCACCCCTCAGGCAACCAACCAAACACACGCATCAGATTTTGTTCAACAAATTGGAGGGCTTTAAGTCATTGTGACCCCACCAAGGCAATATAACAGCAGGATCATCAACGAAGTGGGCAAAATTGTGCAAGTTTTATCCTCCCTGGGCCAGGTAGTCATACTTATTTTCTCTTCTTCAATGTCAATTTGTTAACTTCAAGTTACTTTGTTTTAGGGTTTTAGGGTTTGTTCCAAAGCTGATTGTATTTGAAAGAGCAGGCCCGCCACCACTGTTTACTGCACCTCATCTATATTCTCCTTAAAGGGATTGTGTTAGTAGATACTATCTCAATGCCTCTGCAGGAGGAGTGATGTGAACACCATTTTACTCCCGGCCAAAACTCTAAGTGGAGCCCACTAGATACCCCTAAGAAGCCTCCCTATGCTGGTCAAACCCTCTAGGAAGGGTATTTTGGGCATTTCCAGCCCTAATTAGTTGCTGGAATTTGATTCCAGTTTAATTCAAGAGCCCAGTTTGGTTAGGAAGTTTATCTTGAGTTGGCAATTGAGTTAGAAGATGAGTCCTTAGTTCCTCAAAACACTAACACGTGACAAATTAGAGTTTTAATTAAATAAGAATTTAGCATGTGCTTATAAGAGTTTTAAGTTATTTAAACTTTTATTTCAGCATGAGTCCATTAGGGACCCTTAGATGTTTTGATTTTATCTAAAAGGTTGAGATTATGTGGTGGGATCCTAGTCTATAAAGGAATCCCATTCAGTGTCAAGAGTCTTGTAGTAGGCTATAAATAAGAGCCTACTCTCTTTGTAAGTTACGTCTGTTTATTGAATAAAAAGTTATTTTGTTGCGGACCAGGGTTCATGTTGAGGGGGCCTCGGCAGAGTTTAGTAAAGTTCTTCTTCAATATTCAGCACAATTAAAAATTTCCAGCAAGTGTTCTTCAAGAATCAAAGTAAGTAAAACAACCTGAGCCCCTATCCCCTTTCTTCCCTACCCATGCAAGACTCCCCCACCCCTATTCCCCTTCAACCCCAGCCCCTCCCCTTCAAACCCATTAGTGGGCAAAATTTTGGCAAGCTTTATCCTCCCTGGGCCAGGTAGTCAAACTAATTTTCTCTTCTTTAATGTCAATTTGTTGACTTCCAGTTACTTTGTTTTAGGGTTTGTTTGGAACAAGTTCAAATCTTATTGGATTTGAAAGAACAGGCCTGCCACTACTACTAACTTCACATCATCTATATTCTCCTTAAAGGGATTGTGTTAGTAGATGCTATCTAAATGCCTTTGTAGGGGGAGTGATGTGAACACAATCTCCCCTATTTTGGGCATTTCCAGCCCTAATTAATTGCTGGAATTTGATTCCAGTTTAATTCAAGAGCCCAGTTTGGTTAGGAAGTTTGTTTTGAGTTGGCAATTGAGTTAGAAGTTGAGTCCTTAGTTCCTCAAAACTCTAGCACATGTGACAAATTAGAGTTTCAATTAAATAAGAATTTAGCATGTGCTTATAAGAGTTTAAGTTATTTAAACTTTTATTTCAGCATGAGTCCATTAGGGACCATTAGATGTTTTGATTTTATTTAAATGGTTGAGATTATGTGGTGGGATCTTAATCCATAAAGGAATCCCATTTAGTATCAAGAGTCCTTTAGTAGGCTATAAATAAGAGCCTACTCTTTCTTTGTAAGTTAAGTCTGTTTATTGGATAAAAAGTTATTGAGTTAAGGACCGGAGTTCTTGTTGAGGGGGCCTTGGCAAATTTTAGTCTAGTTCTTCTTCAATATTCAGCACAATTAAAATTTTCCAGCAAGTGTTCTTCAAGCATCCAAGTAAAACAACCTGAGGCCCCATCCCCTTTCTTACCTACCATGCAAGACTCACCAACCCTGTGCCCCTTCAACCCCAGCCCTTCCCTGCCCCTGTGAAAACCTATTTCCCCTCCCTCTTTGCTGCCATGACCTGGCACCAGCCTGCCCAACCTCCACGACACTCCTGCACCATTCTCCACCCCTTGCGATATCCCTAGGCCCTTCCCTACCCTTTCCCTACCTTGGAACACCGTGTTCCCTTCTACAACCCATTCGGCCCTCCCTATCTGTCTCCTCTTCCCTGCGGCAGCAGTAGCAACCCTCCCCTGTTAAGTCATTTGTCCCACCCCTTGCCTCTCCTTTTCCTCCTAATTGGATCTCACATCACCCCTCATTCCATCCCTACCCTTAATTCCATCTAAAACCTAAAATCCTAACACTTCTGAAAATTCTGCACTTCATTTTCTTCATTACATTTCTTCATCTTCAACCTCTAGACCTAAACCCTAGTTCAACATAAACCCTCAACCACACCCTAACACCACTTACGATTGGCATCTCCCACACCACTCTTTCCCCTTCCAAATCCTAACCCTAGTTGATTTCCCTAAGAGTCCTACCCCAAGTAGGAACCCTTCAACTAAACCTAAACCCAATTAGTACTAAATCTGAAATTACAAAATAACCCCAGCAGCCCCATTCCTACCCTAACCGAAACCCTAGGCCCTATTTTTAAAACCCCACCTGTTAAGATCAGATGTGAAATCAACATTAAGCAGGGTTTTAAGTGTTCTAAAAACCTCTCCCCTTTTACCCTAAGCCTGGCTGAACCTACCAAGACCCCTATCAAGAACCCTAAAACCCACCCTAAACATCCTATAATAATAGTTTTCTTTGCTGGAAGATTATGGGAAGCCCTTAATTTTAGGCAAATCATCATCCAAACCCAGACCCTAAAATTGGGTTTACAACAAGGAGTGACCAAACATCATCTCTCCTTTAATTTTGTGGATCAAATTTTGTTTGCTCTTTGGACATCTCATTGGGAAGCTATTATGATCTTGCGGTACCTCAAAAAGAATCCTGGGTGAGGTCTAGTTTAATCTAATCATGGGCATGGATAGACCAAGCATTTTCCACATGCTGATTAGGCTGGATCCCTAGTTGATAGAATGTCGACTACAGATTATTGCACATTTGATCGATTGGAACCACGTGCAAGTTTCCCCCCCTTTTTTTTTTTTTTGGGGGGGGGGGGGGGGAGTAGGTTTTCTACTAATTCATCAAGTAGTCTTGTACATCTTGTGCATCATAGAAAAATTTCTCCTCTTCCCCAGGTACTTCCATACATATTATAGAAAGAAACAGACAGTTGTGGTTGATGGAACATAAGATGACAAGGCAAGGTGTGTGTTAAATGTGAACTGATGTGGGTGAAACAGTGTTGGCTGACCTTGGGATTAAGAGATGATTCGCCTATGTAATTGTGGTATGATAATCAAGCTGCTGTCCACATTGCATGTGTCTACGAAAGAACAAAACAAATCGAAATATTCTCCAATTTCTCAAGCAAGCTCCAACAAGCACTTAATTGCTTCGTCATGTTTGTAGAGAGCACATTTGCAAATGTTTTAACAGATCTTTGTGGAATCTTAAGTGAGAATTATGTTCATAACAAGCTGAGCATGATTAACATCTGTGCTCCAGCTTGACGGGGAATGTCGGTAATGTCTCTGAAGTCTTTTTTTTTTCCAATACTGGTGAAGTCTTGATATTACTCAAGTACAACTTAGGTATTATGCTGTATTTACTCTTGTTTTGTTTTATTTTTTGTCTTTCGTTCCCTAGAGTGAATATAAATTGAATGGAATAAGAGCTTCAAACTAAGTTGAAACTCCCAAGGTTACACAAGCCTATAGTCCCTCATTGTTCTTCCTCTCTTCTCTTGTTATCTTTCTCCTTGAATTTACAGTCTGTGATGTGATATAATGAAAATACCAGAACCAAATGAAAATGTGAATCAAGTGTTCAGCAGAAGCCAGAATGTGCATTTGAACTAGTGGCATCAATACCCAAAAAAAAAAAAGGGAGTTTCTGAAATAACTATGCTATACATTACCTCTCCTCTAGTAGTACAGGGTCCAATGCAAAGTTTGCAACCATATTGCTGCTCAAGAGACTGCCATGAAAAAAAAAATTAAGTAAATTCCAGTAGCCCAACTAAGCCAAGATCTATTGGGAAAGGGAACATATTATTATGATGATATTAAACCTTGTCAAGATGGCAATAGAAAATAGAAGCGAATATATAAAAACTCATTGATCTGGATACAAATGGTATACAGAATTATAGATGATAACAAAAATGGATATTGCGGGTCACACATTACCATTACACAAGTTTTCTCTGGAATTTCCATCCTGTTTTCTTACTGCCAGTAAAGTCCTTTTGAGTTTTGACTAAATTATACAAGATAATCCTTGACTTAAAAGAAATAAGAATTTCATACTTAACATATGAATAATTGTGGTACATATCATTAAGGGCAATTCTGGAAAAGAACTAGGGGCTTGAGATTTAGCGCCCTTGTAGGACTCCCTTTTGAGTGGTTTATTTTATATATAATTATCCTTTATTTTATTGAAGTATCTCGCAACATGAGTGAGGCTCCTACAGCTTTCTCTTGATTTATCTTCATCTTCTTCCTCTAGGCTCTTCTGCCTCTATTCTTCTAATGATTGACATACAATAATCAGCCAGCTACAAGATCTTGTTTCTACTTTTTTTTTCTTTTGGAGATCCATAACACTTATCGTTTATATGACTTAAACTATGTAGAACTCTCTTGCCAGATTTTAATAATAATAGTAGGAAAATATAAATTCTTTAGCAAGTTCACCTCCCCAAGGATGTGAGCACTGGAATGCCAAAATGTGTCACGCCCTTCATCATTCTCAAATGTAAACAACTTCAGATCACAGTCTTCCTCAAGCGGTCTTGCCATATCCCAAAGAACTCCATTAACCTATAACATTTAATAGAGTGAAGTGAATGAGGACAAGTAGGCTATTCAGGTTTGCAAGTAAATATAACTGTCGGAAGTTGTACATACTACCATTCCTTATCTAAAAGCACTAGTACAAGATACAGAGGAGGGGAAATAGAGAAATCCATTAACTTGCAAACTAGAGCTTTAGTGATTTGATAAGAGGATCTAAAAAAGAAAAACAGGTGACAAAGAGAAAATTTTCGTAATAAACGAGGGATAAATTTTGGAAAACAAGCCAAAAATAGGAAGAGAAAGAGTCAATTTCCATTATAAAAAAGACAAATAACAGACTAGAACCTCTACACAAACTAGAGCAACACAGACTCTTTTTCAAATGCTATTCACCATCTTCAACCTATGTGAACATAAAAGGAGAGGTAATGGACCCAGACACCAACAGACTCCACAACTTTTAGCTCTCAAATATCCAATTATATACGCATACTCCTAAGGGTTCATAATATCAAAGCTAAAAGGAGGACATGCAAACAAAACCAAGCATTTAACATGCACCTGCGATATGATAGCATTTGCACCCAAACTTTTAGATATCTCCTTAGCAATGTCCATTGGTGTCGATAACCACTTCTTGCCTTCCTTGACAGTGCCATCTGGCAAAGTAATTCTACATTTCGGAACTCAAAAAATAATTTAGAATGCAATTCATAACGGGAAAACAAAACCAGTAAAAAGATCTAACGATGTTAGTTGAACTGAATTACTTCAGCAACAATCTTTAAAGAACATGAAAAAACTAAGGATGAGTTAGAATTTAGAGACTCATCAAATTTAGTCACTACCCCGTACAAACATGTAGTGTCCCCATTCAAATGACATGGTTGAAATCAGAAAAACGAGAGTTAAAAGCTGTTAGGAATATGAAATCCACCGTGTAACCATCTCATTTCTGACATTGTCCTAACTATGGATAGGTAATACTGTGAAATGGAAACAGGAAAAAATAAATCCAGAGGAGCGAGGAGGGATACGTGGGTATGTCTCTTACTTAATAGGTTCGCCACCTATGCGTTCAAGCTCGGCGATTTGCTTGGCTTTGATTTCCTCGAAGATATGAATTCGTCTAGGGATGACTTTCTGAAGATAAGCTTCGTCCTTGACGAAGCTTGGTGCAGAGGGCTTGCGCTCGGGATTCTCTCCCATTGCCGGCGGCGCAGCGGCAGAATAAGAGAGGCGTAAGAGGGAAGTGGAGCTTCGGTCCAACAGAGAAGGAGAAACAACGGCAGCAACTCGCAAACCAATTAAGAACCCGGAAGCCTCAACAAGGGGGCAGAACATGAAAAAGACATTTCGAAGCATCAATTTAGTTTTAACGCTACCATTAGCGCGAGAGGGTTTTTCCTCGCTTGACAAGTTTTAATTACTTTTGGCCAAAAAAAAAAAAGACAAGTATTAAATTTTTAATTACCCAAATATATATATATATATATATATATATATATATATATATATATATATATATATATATATATATATATATATATATATATATATTATTTTCTGTGGGGATTTTTTAATTTTTTTCTGTAATTTATGCAAGCATAAAAATATAGAGAAGACCAATTTTTAATTTTAGGGTTTTTTTTTCTATTTTGGAAAGATGTAATTTAATTAAATAGTAACCGTCTTTGAGAGTGTCAATTGCATACCAAAACCTTTCAACAGTACCAAGTCGCACCGTCTAAAACTGTACCGATTCTGCACTGTTCAAAAATTGGTACGCTACGTACCGAAACCGAATTTCTTCTGTATTATTTCGGTTTTAGGTACTCATATCGTCGGTATGTACCGAAACCGTACTGAATTGGTACCGTACCAAATTAAGAAAATAAAATGTAATTTTACAATTAAAACACTTTACCTTTACCCTATCCCTAATTCCGTGTTTCAGTTTTTCATTTCGTCCTTCACTCCTCTTCTTAGATTTACTTGGTTTGTCTCTATTTATTAGATTTACTTGTTTTGTCTTTGTTAATATAAGATTTTATCAATTGTTAGATCGCAATTTCATTAGGATCTTAATGAACTAATAACCAAAGGGGCATGGGTTCGTTCATACCAAAATTGTACCGCACGAGATACCGTGTTTAAACCATTTTTCTGCACCTATTTAATACCGAAACCGTATCAAATTGTTGTTGCAAATACAGAAATTGTACCATACTGTATTAATTCGGTACAGTACAGTTCTGGTTTTCGGTATTCAAAGTTGGTAATATACCGAAACCATATCGGATTACTGAAACCGTTCCAATTGACACACTTAACCCTCTTGGGTAAAACCAACTTAAACGTGTTTTTATATATAACAAAAGAAGAAGGGGTAAAAAAGAAAATGGATTCTTTCAGTTCTTTAGGTAGTATCCATCCACATTTAATTTTATGAAATTGTTCTATGGAAGTCTCAGACTCTCAATTCAATTGATGTTTGGAATTGTTTTGATGTGCTTTCTCTTTCGTCTTTTGAGCAGTTTCCTCTCCATTTTTGTGTCAATTTTTGAGTAGTTGTTGAAGTTATCCTTATACCAAAAATTATGGAAGTATAATTTTTCCAAAATGCCCACAAATTTTTTTTCATTAAAAGTGTAATTATATTAAACTTTCTAAACAATGCCTAGAGAAGTTGAAAACAATTTGTAGAAAGAAAAGGGGAGGAGACTGCCACCAAACATGAGTAAACCTAAACTTTCTCATACCTCTTAGAGTATAATCTGCATAAGAGTTGTGAGACCTATTTACATAACTAAAGTTAACAAAATCAAAACCCTATTGCAAATTAATGCAAGCAACATGCAAAACAAGGAAGTATGGTGCAACATGACCGGTCGTATTATCACCATTCACATGAGTGTGCTGACCAGTGCTACCATTAGGAGTATCTTCATGAAACACTTTTTCCTCATTTCCAGTACTATTAGAACCAATAATTTGATTCCTTAGCACAACCATTCTGCAAAATCAAAACAAGTCAAAAACACCGAAATTCCAATATATACCATCAATAATCACTTAACCTTAGTCTTAACATATCCAAATAAGGCTTAAAATCATCACTTTAATCATCAAATAGTCATTCATGAATCATATATCAAAATCCCCAAATTTATCCAAAGTTCCAAAAATTTTCTCTTTGGGTCGATTGGCTGGGTCGAGTGATCCAGTCGACTTAATCAATCGACCCACGCATATAGTTCGCGAAAAACACTTTAAAAATCACATTTGTCATTTCAAACTCATTCCAAAACACAAGACTTCGAGGGAGAGCTCAATGATCATAGTTTAAGAAGAAATCATAAGAATCATATTAAGAATGAATAAGATGATCATGGCATAATAGAAATGAAAAGAGATTGTAAAATATATGACTACAAGGTTGCAACATCTTCATCGTAATCTCAGTTCATAGAAGAGAGTGATCGTAGAAAGAATGAATCAATAACACAATAGATTGAATACATAACATTTGATTGAAGAAAGAGAGAATTTGCAAGTTTGCAAGATTAGGTCTTCTTCAACACTTTTGGAGGCTTGGAGATGAGTTCCATTCGTTCTCTAAGTGTTTTGGATGCTAGGGATACTAAAATCACGAAGTCATGAGGTATATATAGCAAAATATCCTAAACAGCAGATTCTGCTCGAGTTCAGCATCTCTGGGTCGATTGGCTGGGTAGCCTGGCCTAGTCGACCCAAGCAGTCGACTCAGGCAGACATCAAAGCCAAAGTCAGGGATTTGAGGGCCTTCCACTACTCGGAATCAAACGAAACTTTAAACACATATACTCTAACTTACCTAGCATGGAAAAATGGTTTTAAATCATATCCCACCAAGCTCTATGGTCATCAACCAATCTTCTCTTCATCAAGGCGTAGTCTCTTTTCTATATCCAACACTGTCTTCAAGTATGGGGCATCATTTTCAATCTCCATAGGTTCGAAGTCGAACACTATATCTTCTACTGATATGGCCTATAGTTGACTTTCACTTCTACTTCGGGTCTTCGGACCTACAGACAAAAGAGTATCCGGGTTAAGGTTAGGGCCGGGTTTCACACAAGAGGTCAATAACTCGACCACTCCTTCGTTGCTTAGGGTCTCAAGAGGGTGAAAAAGTATTAAAAGAAGTCCATGAAGGACTTTGTGGAGCACACATTGGAGCTCGAGCACTAGCAGACAAAATAATGAGGCAGGGATACTTTTGGCCGACCATGCAAGAGGATGCAGCAAATTATGTTAAAAGATGTGATATGTGCTAGGCTCATTTTAGCATACATCACGCCCCTACATGACCATTGATGTCAGAACTATTACCTATATCTTTTGCAAAATGGGGAATAGATTTAGTAGGGAAATTACCAAAAGCTTTGGGTGGCAGAGAGTATTTGGTAGTTGCAGTTGATTACTTTACCAAGTGGATAGAAGTGGAGACTTTAGCTTCGATCAACACAAACCAAATGAAGAAGTTAATCACACATAACATTATATACAGGTATGGAGTACCCAAAATTCTCATCTCCGACCATAGTAAGCAGTTCGAGAATCACGAATTCAAAAAGTTTTGCAAAGAAATAGGAATGGAACATAGGATGTCATTAGTGGCCTATCCTCAAAGCAATGGACAAGTAGAGGTCATAAACAGAATCATACTTGATGGTTTAAAGAAAAGACTCAACCAGCTTAAAGGTCGATGGGTGGACGAACTACCAAGCGTACTTTGGTCTTATCGAACAACAGCTAGGTCGACCACTGGCGAATCACCATTCAGATTGGCTTATGGAGTTGAGGCTAAAGTTTCAATTGAAGTGCAATTAGGTTCCCTCAGAGAAAATGAAGTTGACGAAGAAGCAAATATCTAAGACATGAAGATCAACCTGGATCTCATTGATGAAATAAGAGATAATGTAACAACCCCCGTATTTCTAACCCGAGATTCGTATTGCAGGTCCGAGAACTTGAAGGTCTAGTCAGGTTAATTTGTGGAGTGTCCAGATAAAAGCCCATGATCCATACCCTGAACCCATGGATCTAGATTCTCTTGATGAAGAACCTGCCTTACTTGGAAGTTGAGTTTCTAGAAGGCAAGTGGTGTCTAGAGATGTCCAGAATGAAGGTAAGACCTTCCCCATGTGTTGATTAGGATTAGGTTGTGTTTGGGTTTCAACCCCTTTAGCAAAGCACCCTTGTATAGCAATATACTAGGGGGCGGTTGATTGAACCAAGCGACCGCCTCAAGCGACCGCTTGGTTTTGGTTGCGGGGTTTTGCCCTAATTTGCCCCCAGACCTATATAAATAGCAACCCTCGCCCAATTAACGAATATTATATTCAGGACTGTTGTTTTTGGTGGTTAGGAGGTAGTGGAGATGTGCTAGAAGGTGGGCGAAGTGCTATTGGAGATCTGGAATATTTTCCCTCCTATTCTTGCTGATCTAGTTGAGGTAAGTGAATTCCCATTCACTCAGTCTCCTTTTTCAGCTATTGAATAGTGTAGTAGTATCCCCTCTTTGGTTGTTCATGATCCTCTTATTACGGTATCTCCTTTTTAATGTTCTTGATGAGATCCTGTCCGAAAACGAAACCTTGCTTTTGTGAAAAAGGATGGATCTAATCAAAGGGAGGATTTTGGCTGACTGATCTGCTTAAATTTTTAGGTTTCATGTTACCCTTTGGTTATGGGTGTGTTAGGTTTGAAATTCAGATTGAGATCATCCCAAAATCGAATTAAAATCGGATGATCAAAAACCTGAGTTTTAGATTGAAAACACATTGTTTTTGGGGTGGTTGCTCAAGGCGATCGCTTGAGCCAAGCGACCGGCTGATTTCCAATAAGCATGTGGCTTTTGGCTATTGGTCTATTTGACTCATTTGACTTATATAATATTGTAACCTGTTTATAGGTGTTCTCTGTTTCTACTAAAAGTCTTATAATTATTCTTGGTTTGCATTCTAGAGGACTTCTACTTATTTACAGGTAAGGATATACATTCTTGTCTTTATGCGATGACTTGAACATGCCAGATCTGTGTCTTTACTTACTGTTCTTTAATAGTATATCTTGTTGTAACTGTAATAAGCATGTTGATCTTTGATCTTATCATATACTTGCTGTTTGTATTGTCTTTACTTGTACTTTATCAATTATGAATGTGGTATGATGATGATTGATGTATTGTGGTTCTGATGGAAAGGGTATTCCATTGGGATATCTTGGTTTGAGATATCAGATGGCTATGGTGTGGGACACATGCTCGCTAATGCCTCCAGTACTATCATAACTACTGGAACGCCACATACTATTACCCTTTCGGTAGAGGAATTGAAGTCGGATGACCCGTGACGATGGTGATGTGACTGTTTCATCCTACAACGGTAACCAGTCCATGCGGAAACTCAGGGGTCCACCATTGTTCATGCAATGGTAGGGTTGCATATGTTAGGGTTGGACTCATGGTTGTCCAAGGAGCGGACCGGGTGTCGTGAGGAGTCATGAGAGCTTTCTGCCCCAACAATATGTGGATGACCATAGGGTTAGGGAGTGGAGTCCAATAGCGGTAGCCAGTCTGTGAGGGTTCTCATTCTTAGGTTGCGAAGGATATTGAACTGAGTTGGTTGGTGCCATATGAGATGTATCTGGACTTCATGTAGTGTGTTACTATTATGATTTG
Source organism: Hakea prostrata (assembly GCF_041222555.1). NCBI lineage: Eukaryota > Viridiplantae > Streptophyta > Magnoliopsida > Proteales > Proteaceae > Hakea > Hakea prostrata. Next base: position 64,283,116 of record NC_142600.1, read on the forward strand.
CGTTGGATTAGAAACCCCGACATGCACCAGTACTCATTGCCAATGGTCGTGGTAAGAGAGTGTTGACTTAACCCCCACCATGGTTTGAGAGCCAGGTGTGGATGTACCCCTTTACCCATGATCCCTACAGAGGTATCTAGTCTTTGCGGGATTAGAGTGACTAGACCTACCCAAAGGAGGGCTGGTGTATATCTTAAAGCATGTCGACCATTAGAGACTTGCATAGTTAGATCTTAGTAGTGTTCATACTTCTGCATTTCATATGTATCATATATGCATTTCTGATGGTGTTGACATATGGATGAGAATTATGTTATCCTTACTAAGTTCGTCAGAACTCATTCCTTTATTTCCATGTTATATTAGCCTGTACAGATGGAGGACATGCATTGGAAATTGGATTGGTACCCCATGAAGGAACCTTCTCGTATGAAGAGGATGTGGCACCGACAATGGGAGATGGAGATAGCCTATGCGGGAGCTCTTGCGAGTGCATGGAGTGTGCTTATAGCACCCATTGATGGACAGAGGAGATAGATTGCCAGGCATTTTGCCAATCATATGGAGAAGAATTGGAGAAGCCCTCACCTTGCTAAACTTGAGTCCCAATTCTTAGATTTAAAGAAAGAAACTGGGAAGAAGATTATTTGATTTATTTTGATTGCTTCGCCTGAACTCATATTTTTTTTGATCATTTATTTTTTCCTTGAGTATTTTATTGGAGTATTTGGACTCCTATAATCTTTCTATTAATTATTGCACTTATTCTTGCTCATGATTATCTATTACTTGCATTTATTATTATTGATGGTAAGACCAAAGTAAAGATGAGACAATTTCTCCCAGGAGATTTGGTGCTCCGTCAATCAGCAGCATCAGATCCAACCAATCAAGCGAAGTTGGCTCCCAACTGGGCAGGTCCCTACATTGTAATACAACAATTAGCCGTTGGGGCTTACAAGTTACGAGATCCAGTTACCGAAGAAACAATTCCTCGAACATGGCAAGCGAGCAACCTCAGGAAGTACTATTAGTAGTCGAATACATAAAAGGGATCTTCTTCCAAATTTTGTTACAAGTTGTTACATTCAGTTTTTTTTCAAGTTTTGTTACAGTTAATCCTTCACATAGAAATGCAAATATTGTTTCTTTTCTAAACATCAGGAAAAAAACCTTTTGAAAATGCTACTCGCTCAGCTCCAAAAAGAACTCCCCTTGCTCGGAATAATGAGCACAGGCAATTCCAAAAGGAAACTCCCCTTGCTTGGAAACATGAGCAAGGGCAGTTCCAAAAGGAAACTCCCCTTGCTTGGAAACATGAGAAATGGCAGCTCCAAAGGAAACTCCCCTTGCTCGGAAACATGAACAAGGGTAGTTCCAAAAGGAAACTCCCTTGCTCGGAAACATGAGCAAGGGCAACTCCAAAGGAAACTCCCTTTGCTCGAAACTATGAGCACAAGCAGCTCCAAAAGGAAACTCCCCTTGCTTGGAAACATGAGCAAGGGCAACCCCAAAGGAAACTCCCCTTGCTCGGAAACATGAGCAAGGGCAGTTCTAAAAGGAAACTTGGCAGCTCCAAAGGAAACTTCCTTTGCTCGGAACTGTAAGCACGGACAGGTCCAAAAGGAAACTCCCCTTGCTCGAAAACATGAGCTAGGGTAGCTCCAAAGGAAACTCCCTTTGCTCGAAACTATGAGCACAGGTAGTTCCAAAAGGAAACTCCCCTTGCTCAGAAACATGAGCAAGGGTAGCTCTAAAGGGAACTCCCTTTGCTCGAAACTATGAGCATGGACAGTTCCAAAAGGAAACTCCCCTTGCTCGGAAACATGAGCAAGGGCAACTCCAAAGGAAACTCCCTTTGCTCGGAACTATAAGCACGGGCAGTTCCAAAAGGAAACTCCCCTTACTCGGAAACATGAGCAAGGGCAGCTCCAAAGGGAACTCCCTTTGCTCGGAACTATGAGCACGGACAGTTCCAAAAGGAAACTCCCCTTGCTCGGAAACATGAGCAAGGGCAACCCCAAAGGAAACTCCCTTTGCTCGGAACTATAAGCACAAGCAGTTCCAAAAGGAAACTCCCCTTGCTCGGAAACATGAGCACATACAATTCCAAAAGGACACTCCCCTTGCTCAGAATCATGAGAAAGGTCAGTTCTAATCATAAGCAAAAGGCAATTCAATCAAATATGCTAGTGAACCAAGAGTAAAGACAAATATGCTCAACTACATATGCTTGGAAGTTTACAATATGGTTGACTAATGACGAGCAAAAGAACTTCAAAATATTCAAACATCAACATCCAAAATAAAATTCACATCAAGCTCGAACACATAAAGTTGGAACATAAACAAAAAGGAGTTTATACACATTCACCAAGTTTTGATATAAAATTTTAAAAAGGTAATCAAGCAGGGTCGTCTTTAGCAGTGGCAACACCATCCTCTTCTTCAACTGAGTCCTCACCAGCTTCAGTGTTCGACTGATCCTGTTCGTCCCTTGCATCCTCTAGAGTTGGATGCCAATCTGAGTCTAGAAAAGGCTGGACCTCAACTGGCACACCTCCAAGAAAGGGATCCTTACCTACAGCCCATTCGGGTCGAAGAATATTAAGCTTGTCAAAGATGCCGGGATCCACGAACTCCTTAAAAGCAGAAGTGTCTATGGTTAGATGATGAGTTAGCACATATCTATATCCATACCTCCAACCATAGTTAAATCCAAGACCAGCCACTTCGGCCATAAACTTCAGACAACCCTTTGTACGAACCCAACGCTTGATTACATCATGGCGCAACTCATTGGACATATAATCAAAAGAAACTGGAGCGGTTCGAGCAACTTTTGAACGAAGATCTTTCAATTCAACTCAAGCAACAAACCTTTCTTTAATAAGAGCCTTGAGCTGACTAGACTTCTCCACCAACAGTTTATCCTGATCTTCCAATTTCTTTTCCAGAGATTTTACATGTTCTATTGAAGCCTTGGCCGACCCCTCTAACTCGGCCCCCTTAACAAGAAAAACACCTCCTTCTCCTCCAAATTATCAACACGTGACTTATAGGACAGGAGGTCAAACTCTTGCTTCTTCAGACTATCTTTACACAAGTGCAAAGATAGGTGGTCTTGACGACCAGTCTCCAAACGTGACCCCAGAACCTGGGTCAAATTACAAATTATCCTGCAAAAAACAAAAAAATGTGAGATTATGTACTAAATAATAAGGTCGGAATATATAAGAGAAGCATAACTAGAGGTCGAAACTTACTTGGTCACCACGTCATAACGACGAAGAGGATTCAATCCTTCCATGTACTTCCGGTCAACTGGAAACAACACGTTCGGAAGCCATTCTTTTGCAACTGAAGTGCCAGTTTGTTTGTTGTAGAGGGAACTGGACTCTGTTGTCAAAGACCAATTAGGGAGGAGCAGAGGAGGAAGAGGAGAAGTAGAACCACTGCGTCTCAAATTGGTAGCCACATCTCGAGCAGATACACTTGGAGATTTGGGAGGAACTGAAGATTCTTTTTGAATAGCTTTTTCACTGGAAGGGTCTTCAGTTCGGGCATGCTTCTCGGCCTTCTCGACCACAGTTGTGGCAGACCTCTTGTGCGGTCGAGGAGTGACCAAAACCCACAGCAACCTTCGATTTAGTACTTCTTGACTTATCCGGTTTGAACAGATGTTTCTCAGAAACTTCCTTGATTTTGGAAGCTGCAACTTTAACACAAGCAGTTGGACTCAGCAACACTACAAAAAAGAAAGACCACATTCATAACATGATTACAGACTAATCACAGATAGTGGCATCAATAGAAACAAATAAACAAAACTTACCAGGCAAAAAACCCCCAAAAGATAAGATCTCCGGATGCTCGGGACAAAAACCATTCATAGCTTGAAAATTTTTGTTATCGGTAGGAATGCTCAGGATCCACTCGTTTGCTTATTCTTCAGGGATAGAAAGGTGAGGGAGGTTGTTCGAATTTTTAAGCAAAGATCAACTCCATGAAGTCGGAAAGGAAGGAGTACGGGAAGTTCAAACATAAAAGAATTTGGGACGCCACCCCTTAGTATTAGAAGGCAGGGTCCCATTAGCAAATTTCCCTTCCAACCAGACTGACGGGATGACCGTTGGACAGATAATACCAACCAGACTGCTTCATCTTCTTAGCCATAAAGAAGTTGAGGAATAGAGCAAGAGAAGGTCGAACATTGACCTCAGGTTGTTGGCAAAATCCCCAAAAGCATATCAAGCTTCTCCAACTATTCGGGGCCAACATCCCCGAGCAAATTCCAAAGTGGCAAAGAATGTCTAAAAAAATGGGATGGATAGGGAGTCTAAATCCACTCTTTAGGGAATCTTCGTAAAGAACGAACTCCCCAGGATGACACACATTGGCTCGATCAGACTGGGAAGGTACTCGGAGGACGAACTCAGAAGGAATGTCATACTTTGTACGAATTGTTTTCAACTTATCTTCAGTCATCTCCGAAGTGCTAAAGGCAGGACCTGACTTATTAGGGTCAAACTTAATGTGGTTGAGAGAAGGTTTTTTAGGTCGCTCAGCTTCATATTGCTTGGGAGTCAAGCTATCAACCCATAGAGGTTTAGTAGCTTTGAATTTCGCTCGAGCACTAAGACCTGAGCTGTTGGTGGGGACAGAGGAAGGACGAGACTGAACTTCAGGTTCCTCACATAAATTCCTAGAAGGGTCTCTATAAGAGTGGGAAGGGTTCTAACTTTCAACACCGATTTGATCGGAACCTGATCGACCACTAGTTTCATGATCAAAACCTGAACGACCACTATTACCATGGTCAGACAGAGTTCGACTACTAGAAGATTGGCCAGAAGCTGATTGACCACTAACATCAGGATCAGAATTTCCTATCCTACCCGAATCATCATCAGAAGAATTTGAAGTACCCATGAAAGAAGGATGTACGGGGTCTCCTAGCTACTGTTTTCCTCCCAACCATAGAACAACAGGAAGAATACTAAAGAAAATAAAATAAAGGGCAAAATCAACGAAAATGGCTAATGTTGTAACACAGAGGACAAAATAAAGCCAAGAATAACTACGAAAATAGAAATATTTCGCAGCAACAAGATGAAATGGAGGACAAAGTTTTAGAAACTTACTGATCAAATGAAGGAAGTCATGAATGAATGAAAAATTCTTCAAACAACTTCCGAAAAACCCAAGACTCCAATCGCGAAGAACTCAACACAGAACTAGTGGAAGGAGTCAAAGGCAGAAGGCTGCAATTCTTACAACAGTTCAAAAGGTAAAAATGAAAACAAGGAGTTTGAAGACGCAGTGAAAATCAGAAGTGAGAAGGGTAAGGAAGATGAAGTAAAAAGATGAGTTTTTATACCCCTTTAGATTCCCATCAAAAGGCCCTGAACAAATTAATATCTAAAGGAATAAATTCCCAGACTTTAGATATTCTGAAAAGATCCTTATCACATGGATATCAAGAGATCCAAGTGGTTTTACATCCATGGTTCAGATTGAAGAACAAAGGAAAGGCTAGATAGGTAGCCACGTGGAAAAACAAAACCTGACATCATTTATTGAAAAAGCAACCAGCCATTTTTAGAGTCACGTCACCGGCCACGTGGCACGAATTGAGAAAGTTTTGGAAGATGTGATGCAACCATCACCTATATCTAACCATCACATCTTTTGGGTTTTCTTCTCGAAGATGTCCCCATAAAGTAAGAGCGAAATTTACGATTCGATCAAAGAGGAAGGTAAGTCCCACAATGTTGAACATCTATGAGTCCGAGCATAAGAGACTGGGGGCTTATGTTGTGGTCAAACCCGTCGAACCAGAATCTTATGGTCGGTTCCGGGTCGGTCAAACATTAGGTTCGACCATATCTCCTATATTAGAACCGAACTTGAGAATGTATGAACTAAGAAGATGAGTTCGTATCAGACACTATTGTTATTGTTCAAGTGAAGTTCAACCTACTGAAGAGAAGTCTATTTCTAACGAAATTCTTTGATAAGAACTCCTCGAAGTAACCGACTAACGAGAGCTATATAAAGAGGTATGTTTATCATCATAAGGTATGCACTCTTGAGTTATTGAATAGACTGAGAGATTGAGCTTGATTCCTTTGTTCGTCGGAGATGAAACTCGACCACACCGGTCGAGCACATTTTTGCATGTTCAAGCATTCGACCAGGAGAGACCGAATTCTGTAACAATAGAAGTCTTCCTCGTAACAAGGTTGGTGGTGAGGGTCCTACAAATGGTGGGGGTTTCGATTGAGAGAGGGAGAAGACACGCGAGCTAGAGAGAGAGAGAGAGAGAGAGAGAGAGAGAGAGAGAGAGAGAGAGAGAGAGAGAGAGAGAGAGAGAGAGAGAGAGAGAGAGAGAGAGAGAGAGAGAGAGAGAGAGAGAGAGAGAGAGAGAGAGAGAGAGAGAGAGAGAGAGAGAGAGAGAGAGAGAGAGAGAGAGAGAGAGAGAGAGAGAGAGAGGGAGAGAGAGAGGGAGAGAGAGAGGGAGAGAGGGAGGGAGAGAGGGAGAGAGAGAGAGAGAGAGAGAGAGAGAGAGAGAGAGAGAGAGAGAGAGAGAGAGAGAGAGAGAGAGAGAGAGAGAGAGAGAGAGAGAGAGACCAGGGTCCAGATGATTCGGTGACATGTACCACCTCTTATATATAGAGCTCGAGTCCCTATTGTACATTGTTACTAGGACTCGAAAGTTTCTTGTCACATTTTTTCTATTCTACCAAGTTACTAGGGCTTACGTGTTATGGATTAAATGTAGGATTTCAAGTTCTAATTGTACAACATCTCTTGTTGAGATTACTTACCCTACGGCTGATGTGGCTGTTGCCCTTTCTCATTCTATCCCTAATATGGGTCCTTCACACAATCAATTTCAAGGCCAGGGTAGGTGAAATAATCAAGGAGGGAGCTTATATCTAATAGAAGATTGAAATTCCTGGCCCCTGAGGAGATTCGAACTCTAGATGTCGATTTGAACTCTTGATGTCTTACTTGAGTCAACCCCTTGGGTTTAACTAGATGCATTTCTTGAATTTGATGTCATCGCCTAGGTATTCATCATTGATTTCAATTTATTTGAGAAGCTTTTCGTTTTTTCTCTCATTACACTGGTTTAATGTGTTACATTTGTTTGGACATATACATACACCAATATGGTTTAGATATCAAGAATAGAAATCATGTTACATATTCTATGCATAAAAAGCTAAAAGTAAACCATCACCAACATGACTTCAGTGATTTATAATGCTCCAATCGCAATGGATTTTACTATTAACGACAATACATGATCTTTGCTTTTGCTACTCTCAGTGCCAAGTCCATCTCCATACTGGTATACACAGAGTGATGCTCGGGCAAGATTTAGACAGAATTGGACAAATTGATTGGAGAAAGGAGAATTGGTGATAGATCTGTTCATCATTCTCCATGTCTCCATGATCTTGTCCCTAATGTGTTCACGGGCAACCATCTCGAAAACTTTATGTTCATGCATATAACAATGGACCGAAGATGAAACATCTCCTCTCTCTAGCTCAGCCTGCATTGAAATTTTCCCTTTTAGGATCAATGATGTGTCAACAAAGAAGAGAAATAAAAGGAAGATCTAGTTAGTTAACATACCGATGAAGTGGCAAGATCATTGGAAAGCCTACAGATCATGGAAGGACCAAATATTAAGTCTGGATTACTTTGTAGGTACTCAAGAACTTCTGGATTAATCTCTTGTCTTGTTGCAAAAAAAGCATGGACAAGAAATACTACTCCAGAAGATGAAACCCATCCATTCTTCAAGTACTCCTCAGTAGATGGGGTTGTTCTAGTGTGGTACCACTGGGCCTCAACCAACATTGCCTTAATGAAATCTGCCCACTGAGAAAAAGCTAAAATTTAGTAAGTTGATGACTACAAGTTGTGGGTTGAAGATGATAATTTTGCTTTAACAGCGACATGATACATACCGTTTTCTTCAAGTATGGCAGGATATCACAATCCTGCTCTTTGAGAATGTCATAGGCCATTTCATTAGTGGTGTTGTAGAGAGCTAAGAAAGAAATCTTCATGTAGTCTGGAAGTTCTTCCATTGCTGTTATATCCCATCTGAGACAATAAATAGAAATGATCAGCATTAATTGCACTTCATGCCAAACACTCGCTTACTCATAAATAGAGAATTTTGAAAAATCCATACTAACCGCTCAACTGCGTTAGTGAAGAGCTCAAGTTCTTCGATGGAGCCATAGGCATCATATATATCATCGATTATTAGAACAAAATTCATGACTTTTGTAAGCCAGTTTCTGCAACGACCATATTGAGGTTCATTGGTGACCCCAACACTAAACAAGAAACTCTCCACAAGCCTGTCCCTTGCAAAGTTCAATTTTGTTCTTAAACCAAGATTTTGCCACCATCTAGATAGCAAATGATTCGATTAGTGCAGGTTCCATTAGTGAATAAAGATTGACAATAAAATCTAGTTAGAAATATTATGTTGCCTTGTCTTCCTCATACCTTGACGCAATTCCAAGATCTCTCTGATGCGCTGCTTGCACCCTGTTGAAATCCAGCTTGGCCAATTCAAGAATAATTGGATTCATATCTTCTTGTCCCTGGTATGCATCAATATACCACCTTGTCTCTGCCCTAAGCATCCTCCAGTGTAGGGGAACTTCCAAGGAATGCTTCACTTGGGCCTCTAGATTTGAGTCTTCGTAATCTTCTCTCTCTTCAAGGTGTCTTTTTGTGAAGTCTCTAGCCTCACCCAAGATGCCTTCGTCTTCACTACCGAGGTATGAAGCTTCATACAAGCTCAGCATTCCCATACTGTCATCACGTAGGTACTCATGAAATTTTCCTTCTCCATCCACGAATCTTCCAAACACATCTGCAATAAACATAAAAGTCTGGTTACATATTATCCAACTAATCAAGAACATATACACAGACCAACCCTTCAACACTACTAGGTACCTTGGGAGACCAAATACCCGTGTTGCCTGAGGAGCCTAAAATGAAGGGCAGTTGAGTATAAATCATCCTTGATAAACTCTTCTGTATTACTGTTTTCATATAAGGCTCGCAAGATTTGGTCTATCTCTTCATTGAAGAGGTGTCCCAAGCCCAGCCTTTGCAAGACATCGATCAGCTTGAGCTGAGCCAATGATTCAATCTCCTTGTGCAGCATAACTTTGACATCTTCTGTAAGATCCTTAATTCTTGAACTGAATGAGTCATCATCCTACACAGATAAAATTAAGAAAACCGACATGAACAAACAAACCGTGAGAACAGAATGATGTCTCCTGCAACTATAGATGATTAATTACCTCATCATAACCGCTATGTAAGGACTCCACGAAATCATAGTCCCAAATGGTTGGTTGGTAGACAATTGATGGCTTGTTATCTGCTTGGGATTGGATACTAGCATTAGCAACAGCTTTGATCTGCAGATTCCATTTTACACTGCATGGAGCTTTTAATACGATTGATCGACTAGGAAACTTTGAAATGGAGAAGGGAGGGTTCGAAGCATGAAGTTGAAGAGCCATTTCCTTAAAATTCTTCTCTTATGCTGCTGTTGTCCTTATGCCCAATACTGTATTTATATACTTGCAGAGTCTTCTCCAGTCTATCTAGTGTTTTTTTTCCTATGTCCCTCTCTCTCCGCGTAACAAATATTTTAGTTTGTTCCTATTGCAACGATGAGCAAAACCGTATTCTACAAGTTTCGGTAGTCTTTCTCCAGTCTTTTGTTGGTCTTCTCCTGTCTCTTCATTTTTGTTTTTTTTTCCCTTCTCGCGTAACTAATATTTTGCGTTGCACCTATTAACAAAATCCACATGAAATAAACGATGAAGGCGTGCCTAATGGTCTAATAATTAAACTTTCCTCCATTAAGGCCACCGAATCCTCTAGAGCAGCAGTGACAAAGAATTGCTTGCATCATCACTTAACCTTCTGCTGTTGTGGTTAACGTGGGTCAAAGTTTCACAGGTACTATTCTTTATTCCTTCGGGATACAAAAAAACAAAATCACTTAGTCTGTTAGGTAAAGAAAACGAAAGGTGAGGTGCCTACATTGTTCATGGGGAGGAAGGGGAACTTGTTCTTCTTCTTCTTCGTTTTTTATTTTTTATTTTCTGGTCTTAGTCTTGGTTTTGCCACGTTCCAATGGTAGTGGTTAAAAAGAGTCTGAGTCTCCATCCTATGCAGTGCTCAAAGTAGCAGCTGCTTTTGGTAAAGAAAAAAAGAAAAAGAAAAAGCGGCTACTGCAAATTAGGGCCACGTGGTTCAAGATTAAATTATAACCCTTGAGCGTTCAAATACTCAATCTCTTTTTAAACAGGTTTGAAGCCGGTGGTTCATCAATCAAACCGTTGGATCCAACCAATCATCTACTCACTTAAAATAAGAATTAATAAACTTACCTAGTCACAAATCGTCGTCTATACACGCTTCTCACACGTGTTTTTTTCAATTTTTTTTTTTTTTGTCAAATTTAACTTCTTTTTTTTTTAATTTTTTTTATAAGGTTCATCCGGGCCAGCTTGCGTGCACCACGATTACGTCCTCAAATTAATGCTGCCGCCGAATGGGTGCGAACCCAAGACCTCCCCGTGGGAGGTAAAGTCTTTAACCGCTTTACTAACCCATCATTGACAATTCTTTTTAGGTCCTCTTGGTTATTGGGGTGGTGTTTACTAGTACCCAAAATGAAAATTCTTTCATGCCTTCAGCCACCAACATTGTGAGAAGGAGGTAGAGATGAGAGGATTTGTGCGTCGATCTAAGTCTTTTGTTTTGTTAATTTCATTTTGAAGTGAGTAGAGGGTTGGTCGGATCCAATGGTTTGATCGATGAACTGGCTTAATAAGACCAATTTAAGAAGGGACTGAATATTTGAATGCTCAATGCTTCTGATTTAATCTTTCGCCACGTTGTGCTCATCACACAACCAGTCACACAATAACATAATCTAAGAGCAAAAAATAAAGGTATAACCATTATTACTTGTACCAAAATTCCCATCTCCGTTCTATCAAAGGCATGAAGGAGGTTCTTCCGTCAGCTACATAGCAGCCCGTCTGTGATATGCAACTCTCAGGCCGGTCGAGCATTAATCCAAAAAAAGTCAAAAAAGTATAAAGTATCAAAAGAGTCAACGGAGGCAAGTATGTCAAGAATGTAGGAAGTATAGAGTTAGTTTAATATAATTGCTCAATTTTCCAAATCAAACGATAAACGTCTCAATTAAAAGACTCAACATCCCTACAGATAACTAAGCATCAATCAAAAGGACTGAGTGTCATATGAACACTCCATTCATGGACACGCATCTTTGTGAACCTCCATATTCCCATCAGCCGGTAAGTCGTGCTGATCCGACGACATTGAGTACTTCGGAATCGCGGGGTCCTCATAACCTGTAATAGAATCTAAAAAAAGTTTTCACAAGGGATGAATTCCAATGAACTCAATGAGATCAACAACAATATATATACACAATCTAGTGCAATGCAATGTGAGGATGCTTCTAAAAACTATCCAAGCCAGTCTCTATCTAGGTAGACACGCAGTAAGATACAACAAAAGCCTCCTCTGGAAAGTCTCAGACAAACCCCAATAGCTCCAACCAAACTAGGTGTCACGACTAGAGGTGGTCTGCAATACCACTGTAGACCTTGGGTGTATTTTGCGAGTGAAATACCCCTCATATTGGGAGTTTCGAGCTTGATCCTGAGCCTCGCAGCCTCCCTTCTATTTTTCTCTAGTTCGTTGCAATTGGGCGATGGTCATCGGCAAGGGAGGGGCGTTTTCGGCGAGATATAGGAAGAAGATGGGTGAAGGGCTTCTTTTTGTAAATTTAGAAACCTAAAATCCGTAAATATAAGAGACAAATTATATTTTCCCACACATTATGGGCAAAATGGTCATTTCAATTTCAAACTAACAAAACAGATTAACTATGAGTAACTTGCAATTTTACAAAAAGTGCAAAGTAGGCACCGTGCAATTTAGCCCACTTAAGTGGGCGCCCTGCAAAAATTTCATAAATAAACAAATAAAGCTACTCACAAATCCTCGTCTCTACACTCTTCCCACAAGTGCTTTTTTTAATTCTTTTTTGGTCTTTCTTTGGTGGTTTGGGTGGTGTTTGCTAGTACTCAAATGAAAATTCTTTCATGTCTCTGGTTGCTGACGTTGTGAGAAGACGGTAGAGACGAGCGGATTTGTGAGTCAATCTAAGCTTTTGTTTCACTTTTTTTTCTTTTTTAAGCGAGTAGTTGGTCGGATCCAATGGTTTGATCAATGAACTGGCTTAATAAAATTGGTTTAAGAAGAGATTGAGTATTTAATGCTCAAGTGTGCTCATCTGTAGCTATTGCTACTTTGAGCACTATAGCATATTCAAATCTAGTGGAGAAGCGTGAGAGGAGCACGTACCTCTCCCTGAAGGGGGTGGTCTGGACTCAATTAAAAGGGATGAGATATATGTTTAAACATTACTTTTATAACTTTATACTCGATACTTCTAATTTCTAAATTTACAATTTCAATCCTCACTAAAATCCCTTCCAATCCACCTTGGTTGCTACAACATTGCAATGGTGACGGAGGCGCAACTTTTGCCGATGGCGGTTGTGGTGGGAGTGGTGGCAAATCTGCCCTCTCTGATGAAGGTTCACTCCATGTTATGATGATCTCACACATTTGCCATATTTATGTTGTGCGAGGTTAGGCTTTCTTTTCTTTTCTTTTGGGCTTGAGATGTGCAAAGACTAGCTTACATGCACCTTGACTACATTCTTGGTGGTAGCTTTTTACAAATAATTAAAATATAAAATGGTGAAAGTTAAGTTACACCTATGCACACTAAGATCATCATCAGGCGTGCAACTAGAATGTTCATGGTAAATGCGTGAGTTTTAGGTTTTTCAATGACACATCTTTTCCTAGTTCCGTTGCCATTGGTTTTGGATCTCATGGTTTGGTAACTAGTCATTTTATCAATGTTTTTAGGCGAGAAGGGAAGAAGAATCTGGAAACTCACATTGGTTGTTCAGAAACAGTTTATGCTCTCAGAGAACAGGGTGGAGCTTTATGCTGAGAAGCCATTGACCAGGCCAACTCTCTTCGCTACAAGCTTTTGGGAGGTCTTGCTGTTAGAAGGTATAATGGCAGCTCCTTCTCAGTCTGCAAATCTGCAGTAAATTTGCATCATTTTTTGCTAAAGTGTTATGGGTTATAAGCATCTTTACCATTGTTGGCATTTCTATAATTTACTCAATTCATTGGTCAGTTTTATCTAATTCATAGTGATTAATTTGTCATGGTTAGCGGTTTAGCGTAGTTCTTCTTGCTGTTAAGTATTTTCATCTTTTTCTACCAAAAATATGTATTTTTGTCTTTACACTGAGACAGTTCCTCGTGCCAATCTCGTGGAGGGTCCTTACAAGGTATGAAAGCGATGGAACAAAGCATATTGTTCTCTTTATGTAATCATAACAGCTTAGGTTTGATATATACAGTCCTTGTTCATGTTGAACGCGTATCTTATCATTAAATTCTACAGGTTCACTGAGTCCATATCCTCTGTCCCAGTTTAACAAGATTCCACTCTCTCGGCAACACGCACCTGCACTTTATTCAGTTTTTACCACACAACAAAGCAGAATAGAGTACAGCAATAAAACACCTACTACAGGGTTACCCAAGAGCACCTTGCTCTCCTGCAAGTACATGTACCCTTGCAACAACTGTTACGAATTTCTTCTTCTCTTCTATCTCTTCCATTCTCTGCTTATCCCAACATTCTCTCTCCCAAATCAGACCTGCTGTTATGTGCAAGGGTGTGATGTCCCGCAATGACCAAGTACCACCTATCCTTCTGCTATTGGTTAGAGTTCTAATGTGCAAATGATTCTCCATATCTCTTCTACTTCTTGCAAAGGTACACCACACTAGAGGCCTATCAGTTTCAAATGCAGCTGTGAGATGGAATCAATTGATTGTTCATATTTTCGATTCACGCCTGTTTGATAGAATCGTTTGTTTTAGGGTTTTGAATCAGAGATGGGAGGTGGTTTCAAACTGGGGGAGGGGCCAAGGTGGGGCAGTTGTTGCTAGCAAGGGAGGGGGTGTGGTGGTTGCCAGACGTGGTGGCCAGTTTTTGGGGAGCGCCAGGATGAAGATGAGTGTCTCTCTCGATCTTAAGTGTTGGATATGAGAGGATATTAAATGTGGTAATTACATCATTTTACCACCTAGGGATATTGTAGTCATTTTTCAACTCACTTAACAGGGTCTTGATTCAAAACCTATGGATAACTTGTAATTTAACAAGTGAGTGACATGTAATTTAAGCCACTATAATGAGAAACTTAGACTACCCTAACAAAATTATAACAGGTGACTTTTAATTTTCAAGACTCCAATCTCCTACCATGTGTATTCACAATTAACCTCAAAGAGTTTCTTGAATTTTCTGTTTTTGATTTCTTACAAACAACAAACTATAAATTATTTTTTAATACCTTCCCATTCCCGGGGAGAAAAAACTATAAATTATGAGCTTAAGGGGGAAGAATTAATAAAATGTTTTTGAACTTTGACTTTTCAATACAAATTACAATATTTATTTTGTAATTCTCTTGCAGCCCAAGATATAATTTATTTTAAATGGAATTACTAATCGGAGAGGGAAGCACCCATCACATTATGATTCCTTAATCAATTTCCATTGAAGTATTCCTCATAACAGGGTTGGGGGTGAGGGTCCTACAAATGGTGGGGGTTTCGATTGAGAGAGAGAGAGAGACCAGGCTCTATACCACCTCTTATATGTAGAGCTCGAGTCCCTACTGTACATTTTTACTAGGACTCGAGAGTTTGTTGTCACATTTTTTCTGTTCTACCAAGTTACTAGGGCTTACGTGTTACAGATTACATGTAGGATTTCGATTTCGAATTGTACAACGTAACATCTCTTGTTGAGATTACTTACCCTACGGCTGATGTGGCTGTTGCCCTTTCTCATTCTATCCCTAATATGGGTCCTTCAGACAATAAATTTCAAGGTTAGGGTAGGCGAAATAATCAAGGAGGGAGCTTATATCTAATAGAAGATTGAAATTCCTGGCCCCCGAGGAGATTTGAACTCTTGACATCTTACTTGAGTCAACTCCTTGGGTTTAACTAGATGCATTTCTTGAATTTGATGTCATTGCCCAAGTATTCATCATTGATTTCGATTTGTTTGAGAAGATTTTCGTTTTTTTCCCTCATTACAGTGGTTTATGTGTTACATTTGTTGGGACATATACATACACCAATTTGGTTTAGATAACAAGAATAGAAAACAATGTTACATATTCTATGCATAAAAAAATAAAAGTAAACCATCACCAACATGACTTCAGTGATATATAATGCTCCAATCGCAATGGATTTTATTATTAACGACAATACATGATCTTTGCTTTTGCTACTTTCAGTGCCAAGTCCATCTCCATACTGGTATACACAGAGTGATGCTCGAGCAAGATTTAGACAGAATTGGACAAATTGATTGGAGAAAGGAGAATTGGTGATAGATTTGTTCATCATTCTCCATGTCTTCGTGATCTTGTCCCTAATGTGTTCACGGGCAACCATCTCGGAAACTTTATGTTCATGCATATAACAATGGATTGAAGATGAAACATCTCCTCTCTCTAGCTCAGCCTGCATTGAAATTTTCCCTCTTAGGTTCGGTGATGTGTCAACAAAGAAGAGAAATAAAAGGAAGATCTAGTTAGTTAACATACCAATGAAGTGGCAAGATCATTGGAAAGCCCCTACAGATCATGGAAGGACCAAATATTAGGTCTGGATTACTCCGTAGGTACTCAAGAACTTCTAGATTAATCTCTTGTCTTGTTGCGAAAAAGGCATGGACAAGAAATACTACTCCAGAAGATGAAACCCATCCATTCTTCAAGTACTCCTCAGTAGATGGGGTTGTTCTAGCGTGCTACCACTGTCCTCAACCAACATTGCCTTAATGAAATATGCTCATTGAGACATTAATGAAAGAAAAAGCTAAAATTTAGTAAATTGATGATTACAAGTTGTCGTTTGAAGATGATAGTTTTGCTTTCACAATGACATGGTATATACCGTTTTCTGTAAGTATGGCAGGATATCACAATCCTGCTCTTTGAGAATGTCATAGGTCATTTCATTACTGGTGTTGTAGAGAGCTAAGAAAGAAATCTTCATGTAGTTTGGAAGTTCTTTCATTGCTGTTATATCCCACCTAAGACAAAATAAATAGAAATGATCAACATTAATTGCACTTCATGCCAAACACTCGCTTACTCATAAATAGAAAATTTTGAAAAATACATACTAACCTCTCATAACTCAACATTAATTCCCATCTAGGATTGTGCCATGTGGCATTAAATAATCCTATGGTCACCCAATTCAAACTAAATCTGATTTTTATTTAAACCCACCCATTTTCCTATCTTTTCTCTCTTCCCGAAATTTAGGAATTATTTATAAAAATCCCTGAATCTCTTCTATCTTCTCGTTTCTCACTCTCTCGACTCTTCCATGCTCGCGGCTCTCTCATCTCTTTTCACGAAATTGGAAAAAAAAACTCTGAATTTGCAGCGATTCTCTCTCCTCAGCTATAACTTGTGGCTAAGTGATACATTGTCAAAGCAATGTTTTGCCCATGCTGAGGAAACCATCATGGAAGGATTTTCTAGTTTGATACTCTTGAGATCACCGGGAACTTAGATGCTTTCTTTGCCTCTCTGTAAAGATCTCCAAGTGTTGGCCAAAAAGAAAAAAAGAAAAATACAGATCTCCAAGTCCTACTCGTGTAGATGTAAGTTTATTGTTTTTATCATCAACAATAGATGATATGTAAATGAAACCCTCATCTGTACGACTAATTGCAAAGCTTTTCGTTGCCTCATTTAAATTAATCTCCAATTCAACCTCTATCCTCGTTGCAATTCTAGGGTATTCTAAATTTTGTGAGGAGAGAGAAGACAGAGCCGTGAGCATAGAAGAGAAAAAACTACTGCAAATCCAGGGCTTTTTTTTTGAATTCTGTGAAGAGCGAGGTGAGAGCCATGAACATAGAAGGGAGGGTGAGAAACGAGAAGATCGCATGGATTCAGGGATTTTTCTAAATTTTAGGAAAAGAGAGGAGAGGAAAATATGGGTGGGTTTAAATAAAAATCAGATTTAGTTTGAATTGGGTGACCATAGAATTACTTAATGCCACATGACACAATCCTAGATGGGAATTGCAGGGAATTGTAAGGAAGGGAATTACAGAGGATGTGAATCCGAGTTGGACTCCTTTTAACCACTACCATTGAAACGTGGCAAAGCCAGAGTAAGACCAGAAAATAAAAATAAAAAACGAAGAAGCAGAAGAAGTTCCCCTTCCTCCCATGAACAATGTGGGCACCTTTCCTTTTCTTTACCTAACAGACTTAAGTAATTTGGTTTTTTTGTATCCCGAAGGATTAAAGAAGTGTACCTGTGAAACTTTGACCCACGTTAAGCACAACAGCAGAAGGTTAAGTGATGATGCAAGCAATTCTTTGTCGCTGCTCTAGAGGATTCGGTGGCCTTAATGGAGGAAAGTTTAATTATTAGACCATTAGGCACGCCTTCATCGTTTATTTCATGTGGATTTTGTTAATAGGAGCAACGCAAAATATTAGTTACGTGACAAAGGGGAAAAACAACAAAAATGAAGAGACAGGAGAAGACCAACAAAAGACTGGAGAAAGACTACCGAAACTTGTGGAATACGGTTTTGCTCATCGTTGCAATAGGAACAAACTAAAATATTAGTTACGCGGAGAGAGAGAGGGTCGACAGAGGAAAAAGAACAGTAGATAGACTGGAGAAGACTCAGCAAGTATATAAATTAATACAGTATTGGGCATAAGGACAACTGCAGCATAAGAGAAGAATTTTAAGGAAATGGCTCTTCAACTTCATGCTTTGAACCCTCCCTTCTCCGTTTCAAAATTTCCTAGTCGATCAATCGTATTAAAAGCTCCATGCAGTGTAAAATGGAATCTGCAGATCAAAGCTGTTGCTAATGCTAGTATCCAATCCCAAGCAGATAACAAGCCATCAATTGTCTACCAACCAACCATTTGGGACTATGATTTCGTGGAGTCCTTACATACCGGTTATGATGAGGTAATTAATCATCTATAGTTGCAGGAGACATCATTCAGTTCTCACGGTTTGTTTGTTCATGTCGGTTTTCTTAACTTTATATATCTGTGTAGGATAATGACTCATTCAGTTCAAGAATTAAGGATCTTACAGAAGATGTCAAAGTTATGCTGCACAAGGAGATTGAACCATTGGCTCAGCTCAAGCTGATCGATGTCTTGCAAAGGCTGGGCTTGGGACACCTCTTCAATGAAGAGATAGACCAAATCTTGCGAGCCTTATATGAAAACAGTAATACAGAAGAGTTTATCAAGGATGATTTATACTCAACTGCCCTTCGTTTTAGGCTCCTCAGGCAACATGGGTATTTGGTCTCCCAAGGTACCTAGTAGTGTTGAAGGGTTGGTCTGTGTATATGTTCTTGATTAGTTGGATAATATGTAACCAGACTTTTATGTTTATTGCAGATGTGTTTGGAAGATTCGTGGATGGAGAAGGAAAATTTCATGAGTACCTATGTGATGACAGTATGGGAATGCTGAGCCTGTATGAAGCTTCATACCTCGGTAGTGAAGATGAAGGCATCTTGGGTGAGGCTAGAGACTTCACTAAAAGACACCTTGAAGAGAGAGAAGATTACGAAGACTCAAATCTAGAGGCCCAAGTGAAGCATTCCTTGGAAGTTCCCCTACACTGGAGGATGCTTAGGGCAGAGACAAGGTGGTATATTGATGCATACCAGGGACAAGAGGACATGAATCCAATTATTCTTGAATTGGCCATGCTGGATTTCAACAGGGTGCAAGCAGCACATCAGAGAGATCTTGGAATTGCATCAAGGTATGAGGAAGACTGGAAGACAAGGCAACATAATATTTCTAAATAAATTTAACTAGATTTTATTGTCAAATCTTTATTCACTAATGGGACCTGCACTAATCGAATCATTTGCTATCTAGATGGTGGCAAAATCTTGGTTTAAGAACAAAATTGAACTTCGCAAGGGACAGGCTTGTGGAGAGTTTCTTGTTTAGTGTTGGGGTCACCAATGAGCCTCAATACGATCGTTGCAGAAACTGGCTTACAAAAGTCATGAATTTTGTTCTAATAATCGATGATATATATGATGCCTATGGCTCCATCGAAGAACTTGAGCTCTTCACTAACGCAGTTGAGAGGTTAGTATGTATTTTTCAAAATTTTCTATTTATGAGTAATCGAGTGTTTGGCATGAAGTGCAATTAATGCTGATCATTTCTATTTATTTTGTCTCAGGTGGGATATAGCAGCAATGGAAAAACTTCCAGACTACATGAAGATTTCTTTCTTAGCTCTCTACAACACCACTAATGAAATGGCCTATGACATTCTCAAAGAGCAGGATTGTGATATCCTGCCATACTTGAAGAAAACGGTATATACCATGTCACTGTTAAAGCAAAACTATCATCTTTAAACCACAACTTGTAGTCATCAATTTACGAAATTTTAGTTTTTTCTTTCCTTAATGTCTCAGTGGGCAGATTTCATTAAGGCAATGCTGGTTGAGGCCCAGTGGTACCACACTAGAACAACCCCATCTACTGAGGAGTACTTGAAGAATGGATGGGTTTCATCTTCTGGAGTAGTATTTCTTGTCCATGCCTTTTTTGCAACAAGACAAGAGATTAATCCAGAAGTTCTTGAGTACCTACAGAGTAATCCAGACCTAATATTTGGTCCTTCCATGATCTGTAGGCTTTCCAATGATCTTGCCACTTCATCGGTATGTTAACTAACTAGATTATCTTCCTTTTATTTCTCTTCTTTGTTGACACATCATTGAACCTAAAAGGGAGAATTTCAATGCAGGCTGAGCTAGAGAGAGGAGATGTTTCATCTTCGGTCCATTGAATGCATGAACATAAAGTTTCCGAGATGGTTGCCCATGAACACATTAGGGACAAGATCACGGAGACATGGAGAATGATGAACAGATCTATCACCAATTCTCCTTTCTCCAATCAATTTGTCCAAGTCTGTCTAAATCTTGCCCGAGCATCACTCTGTGTATACCAGTATGGAGATGGACTTGGCACTGAGAGTAGCAAAAGCAAAGATCATGTATTGTCGTTAATAGTAAAATCCATTGCGATTGGAGCATTATAAATCACTGAAGTCATATTGGTGATGGTTTACTTTTAGCTTTTTATGCATAGAATATGTAACATTGTTTTCTATTGTTGATATCTAAACCATATTGGTGTATGTATATGTCCCAACAAATGTAACACATTAAACCAGTGTAATGAGAGAAAAAACGAAAAACTACTCAAATAAATCGAAATCAATGATGAATACCTAGGTGATAACATCAAATTCAAGAAAAGGCTCTAGTTAAACCCAAGGGGTTGACTCAACTGGCGAAAACCAACTCCTTGATTATTTTGCCAACCCCGGCCTTGAAATTGATTGTGTGAAGGACCCATATTAGGGCTAGAATGAAAAAGGGCAACAGCCACATCAGCCATAGGGGAAGTAATCTCAACAAGAGATGTTGTACAATTCAAATTCAAAATCCTACATGTAAGCCCTAGTAACTTAGTAGAACAGAAAAATGTGATAACAAACTCAAGAGTCCTAGTAACAATGTACAATAGGGACTCGAGCTCTATATATAATAGAACCGAATTACCTGGACCCTGGTCTCAATCTAAACCCCCACCATTTTGTAGGACCCTTACCGCCAACCCTGTTATGACGAATACTTCAATGGAAATTGATTAAGGAATCAGAATGTGATGGGTGCTTACCCTCTCCAGATTAGTAACTCCATTTCTTCACATTGCTTCGTTCGCTTGAATGTTGCAACTTGAGATTCCAATGTATTTGCTGGGGGAGAGAGTAGAAGAAAGACTCGTGTGCAGTAGAACCCTTTCTTTCCCCAACCCTCCCTTCTTTTTCATGTTGAACAAGATAGCTGAAGCTTTGAAGAATTTGAATTTTGCAGTGTCCGAGAAATAGAAAAGAAAGTTTTCCAGAAATGAGGGCCAGGTGGGGAAGGGTTAAAGACACGAAACAGTTGAAGCTTTTTCTGATTCCCATCACAAAATACCTTCAGCTTCTGCTTCTATTATTTGTGGACTCTCTTCCCTTTGGAGGTAACCGTAGATGTCGGTGTCTTGGTGAGATGTAGAAACAGAGGCAGAAGAACACAGGGCAATGTAAGGGAGGGGGTGACAGACACTTCAAAAACCCATTAAATTTGTTGCAAAAACCCTGAGTGAATTTCGTAGCTAACCAAATCACCTGAAACGGCCTCCTAGTCTGGGAACTGATTCAGCAACCCATTAATAATGGTGGTAAGGCCACCAGCTTCCACATCATAAAACATTCCTCAGGATCATAAAGAACAAGACTTTTGCATAAATCTCGGCATATGATCATCGCATACATAGCAAATCCGAACTCAATTCCCAGTTGCTTGAAAGACAATTTGCGAAACTTGTACAAGTTTACAACTCAGCATAACTCAAGCTGGTGATGGGTTGGAGAAAAAAACGACCAACAACCTTCGGCCAAACTATAGCTGACTTAGATTCCATTTCTTGGATTAACAACAAATACAGAAAGACATACATTATTTGCCCGTCTAATAAAACAGAACCTGAAAAACAAAAAGAGAAATCTCTTTACACTTTTAGGAGCAATTCTCAATAGACATGGATGTCCACACCAAGTCCTCGCAATTTATCAGCTACTGTGGAGCAGCTGCTCTCCCTGCTGACCTTCTCGCTTGCCAATTTAGGTTGTGCATGGCAGCGAAGCCACAGACAAGAAAACCTTGCCAGGGCTGCCTGGCCAGCAAACTGAACCCTATAGACCAGGTTCAACTCCGCCCACACCTCATTGCCAACAATATTTGAGTCACAGTTCTCATCATACCCATCAAGATCAGCTTCCGTTACAACTACAACAGAGCCATCATCAAAGGCTGCAAGTTCCTTGGTCAAGGCTGAGGAAGCTAATGAATTTACAACTGGATTATACAAGTAGTGTGAGCGATCACATGGATTCTTGACCTTGAGATGGTAGTACTCTTGAACAGCCTGCAACTCATCAGCCCAATTAGAGTTAATAAGAAAAGTGAGTGCTACTACAGCAGTTTATTAGCCTATTCTAACCTTTTATACCATCTACACTCCATAAACGTTCAAAATGCAGCCCTGAGTTTGAAAATTAAAAGCTGCCCTGATCAGAGAATTAGCCAATAAGCCACTTCTTTCTTGATGCAATTAAGGCACTTTCAATGAACCATAAAAATGAAACAACCTAACTTGAAGTCCTTCAGAATTTGTATTCATGTGGGTGAGGCTTCAACAATTTCTCATCTGGCAAGAATACCTCTTATGGAAAACTACAAACAGGAAACATTCTAGGTTTGAACAAAACCAAACCACCTTTAATCTACTCTTTTAATGGAGATGAGGAATCTTCTACGAACACAAAAACCAGTCAGATGCAAAGGCAGATCAATGTGAAACATTTCATGCGAGGAAGTAACCAAAACAAGTTAAGACTGTTACAAATGATCAGCCTGCTTAGAGTGCACCAGTAAGGACATACAAAATACGCCGTAGACATAACATGCAGCATGACACACAAGTAATAAAAAGAGAAGCCATTTTGGTTCCAAGTGAAGTGAGATTTGAGAATCAGTTGCACCATCATACCTGCCACTGCATAGATGCCAAAAGCACCCTTGGTCTAATAGATCTCACATACTCATATGCAGAATCTGGAGTCATCTCTTTGTGCTGCACCTGCATAAGTAGAATACAATAAATTCATCCATCATTCAGGAAACCCCAAATTAACTGGACATGTATAAGAGATGTCTAAAATAGCACAGACCAGGTAACAAAGAACGATTGTTGTACTACGTCCCCTGCCAGCTTTACAGTGAACGTACGTTGTTTTCCCACAGGAAGCATTCTCTTTAGAAAAGAAAAGCAATAAAATTATATCACTACAATATATGGGCACACTTGGAGCAAAAGAGAAGCACTAAGTGCAGTAAAAATAGTGAGACAATGACAAGTCACTTATCAAATTATTTTTGAAAACCATTCCTCCCCTAACTTAAAAAAGCTTTTAGGAGAGCAACTGAAAGGAATCAAGTTCTGAATGCACCTACCAAGGTGTCATTTGGACAGTGCCTTCATTTAAGAACCCTACCAATAGAAGGTCAGTTCATTCATTTTCTCCCCAATCCGAGAGATGCCTTTACTAACAACTACAGCATCCATTCTTTGAAGCAAGGAGCAACTTAGGGTCACTCCAAATGTTCCAATAGTAGGATCCTTAAGTGATCACTGAAGACAAGAAATTACAGATTGATCCAGACAACATAAACTAACGCTCTTCCATAAAAAATAATGCAACTAAAGTGATCTAGATGGATGGTCCATCAACAATTTAAATCCAGGGAACCGTGACTACTGTCCATTCTGTACTACTCTCCAAGCTGCTGATTAATAATGACAGCCCCCCCCCCCCCCAAGCTAATGAAAAATTGCTACTGTGCCTTGGAAAAATCGGGAAAGTAAGGACTTACTGTGCATGAAGTCCACAGCTTTGCATATATCTTCAAACGATGGTGCGAAAAGGTAATCTCTAGTAGGAATTACTAAATGTTCAATGTCATGAGCCTGGAAAAATTAATAAGAAAAACAAAATGAATAAATGAACATAATGGCAACTAGCATTAAAGCAACACTAGGTTTAAAAGAAAAGATAAAATAACACAGTAACAAACTCCAAGTGGTGGTGCACAAGGAAGATGTATATTACAAATGCTATCAAACTTCAACAGGTCCCATCCATTCACAAAACTTCAACTTTCATACATGCAAAAGACGTTGCAAACAGAAGAAACTTAAGCAATAATCCTAAGATTGATTCCCTGACAACCCCCAGATGACTGTGCACCACATGATATCCACCATTACCGAGCCTTCTTTTCGGGAACTTTTGAATCAATTGTCCTATCCAATGTGGAGGTCCTCTAGATGGATAAACCCTGGGATTCCCTAGACATTTCCAACAGCACTTGTAAGGGTTATCCATGTACTTATGCATGAACCTAGATATTGCAAGATGAATATACATATAAAGGTTGGAGCTGGGGGCTTTCTGCAAATTTTAAGGTTGTATGCAGCAAATCATGACATATAATGTATTTGGAAGAGTGGCTACTACATAAATCATGGACTGCGATCTAAAAAATATCCCCATTTTTTGAAATACCAAAACATGATGGAGCTCAAAACCGTGGATTAGCCACCTCGACTGAGATCTGTGACATCTCTGTCGTATCTTTGAATATGTCAGTACTATCTCAGATATCATGGTCATATTCTAGATGTCTTGCTCAGATCTCAGTTAGATCGTGGTAAGGTCTCTGTTTATCTTGGCATGATATTGGTATATCTTGGAAATACACTGTAATTTTATGTTTCCTACCCTCACCAAGCTTTGATCTCAACAAAATCAAATTACACCTGAGCAAGATTTCAGTGAGATATCCATCCAACCTGGTTTTTGACCACCAAGTTGGCTTCTGAAATTGAGTTCTCAAATCTTGATGTGAACCCCCCAATAAGCATATGAAGAGAAGAAGTAAGCTAATTAATATGAGCAATGAAGCTAATCAAGCAGAACTGCAACAAATAATGATGGTACTACAAAATAGCCACAAGCAAAAGAAATAAAATATAAGGGCTTGAAGCAACTCATACTATTATTAAAAATGTCAACAGGTAATAAAAAATCCAAATTCTATTTGCATCAGTGTTTGCTTAAGGTTATTTGTATTCAGGAAATCATTATCTGAACATTATCCTCATTCAATTTGAAACTAATCAGATATGAATTCAGATAACCCATTAGGCCATTACTCAACTGGATATCATCTGATTCATTGAACGCTTTATACGACCAATATGCAAGCTGTTCATGTCATAATGATATACCTTTTGAAAATAAAAATTACTAACTTGTCTTTTCACAGAGAAACAACTTGTCAATGTTGAAGTAATAGATATTTAATTAAAGAATAAATTATTGATAAAACTGATGCAACTCTGCAATTTAAACTGTTCTTATTCTATTAAATTAGTAAAAATAAATTGAAGTAGTAGAATCTCACTTTCTGATTAAATACTCACTTGAGCATCTAAAATTGGATGGGATTTTTGTTTGCACCTGCGCTGGGAGGGTGCCACGTCTTCTTTTATGATCCACCAACCAGAAATAAGTCGCGGGGTATGAGTTCAAGTATGAGTTTATTTTACACTTTGGTTTCTAAATTTTCTAAATTTACAAAAGGACCCAATTGTGAAAATTATCAGTCATTCCTCGAGTGAGAAAAAACCCAACAACAGCGTATCTCTTTTAGTTCTTCAACTACACTTGTGCAATTCCCTTGAATTTTCAAAAAAAAAAAAAAGGTCGGTTTTTGAATGATTTTACTCCAACTAGAAACATTACTGCATAATCCAATATCAATATTTTGAACAATAGTACACATCATATTCGAAGTACACAAAAGTGCAGAATTTGTTTAATAAAACTGGAAAAGAAAAAACTAACTTTTGGAAAAGATGAGGAAAAATATGAAAAGAAATAATTACATGATAGAGTGAAGTGGGGACTAATGTCTCATATGGTTCATTTAGTGTGACCACTCCACCAACACCAAGTTGTTTCAGGCGGGGAACATCAGTAGGAAATGGAACAGCACCTAACAAAATAAACTGAAAAAATTGACTTGTTAGCATCCTCCAGGAGATTGATGATCACCCTGAAAAAGATGATTTTTAACACACAATGTCCCAGATATAACAAAGGATTGACTTAAACCATACTAAAACAGTAATCTGCACCCCAACAGTACCTACGCTTGAAATCTTTATGCATGGAAACAGAAAAGAGAAAGTAGCTAAAGCCCATTAAAAATACTTGCAACAAAATTGATGCCCAATGCAAAAATAACAATAAAGATGGGAAATCATAGCTTGCACCCAAAGCTAGAGTATAATACATTAGTTCCATAGTCAAGCTTCCAACCACATCACATCTATTGGTAGTAAAGTTGTTGAATTTTTTTTTTTTTTTTGGGGGGGGGGGGGGGCATTTTAGACCAGTCAAAAGGACTGGGGCCCACAGGCACAGAGGAATGGGGGGAGGAGGGAAGGTCTAGAGGGACAGAGGTTCAAACCCAAGACCTCCTCGAACTTACTACCTCTACCTATGAGTTTGCCACCATTGTGCGAGAAGCACATCCACAAGTTTGTTGAATCATTTCATTAGGTTCATATTGTTCACATCATAAAAAGGCCAACCTTGAATCAAGCAGAAAATCCTCATCAAAGGAGATGAGATATCAGCTTTTGATTTTATAGATTTCTTCTTCTTTCTTCTACTTTTTTTTTTTTTTTTTTTGGGGGGGGGGGGGGGATCAAATGAATATTCTGGCATTAAGATTAACAAATTGCACAGATCCGATCCATTGTTTTAGGTTTCTGTCTTATCTACTACAGGAATCAAAACCTGGAATGAATCCCTTAACTAACGTGCTCTCTACCCGCTCACTCTGTTACTCATGGTTTTGAATTATTAGGACTCTTAGATTATTAAATTTTTTTTCCTCACCCAAAGCCCTTCTCATTCCTCTTTATTTTGAGAAGAAACGGATAAATTTGAATTTTCCAACCACTTTCTCTATGAAAATAAAACTTAAATTCGTGGGCCACTAAAGCAAATATGATTGCTAATTGCAGGATACAGAAAATACAACTACCACAAGAAATAGCTTCGAGACAAAGAAATAAACAAGGACATAGAAATAAAATTAGGGAAAACGGAATCAAGTACCTCATCAACCCCGTCCCACCAGCGAAATTCCGCCTGAATCCTGTTCCGGACAACGTTATAAAACAGAGTTGGGTAAAAGAGAAAACGAGCTCCAACGCCAATCAAAGCCCTTTTTGCATCCAAAACAGCAAATTCGCCACGGGAAACATCAGTAACCAAACTTTCCTCTCCCAACTCCCCTTCCTTTAATTCCTCAATATACATGCCTCCGGACCAATCCACTTACGATGATCAACTTCAGATTATCCCGATAACAAATACCTACCACAACCATAAATTGCATCTAATCTTTTAAACTTTTCTTTTTTAGACAAGAAAGGAAAAATCCACCTTCATCCACAGAAAATAACAACTTTTCACATATTTAGTATCTAGGAAATAAAACTCACCATTCACAGGAACCCAATTTTCTGCTCCTCTACTACATCAACTACTTTTCTGAGGCAGAAAACGTCACAATCCCCTCCCCAGAAGCCAAATCACAAGAGAATCAACGAATGAAGCCTAGAAATCCAACAAGAGACAGAATACTGATTCACAAAAAGAGAGCTCGAAGCGGAAACTGAGCATATTCGTCGCCAGATTGCAGTGGATCTACCCTCAACCGAAGAAAAGGAAAGAAGCCCTCGTCAAGAAGCGATGCCTTATCCTTTTCTCTCTCCCGATCGAATCAAACTTGGAAAACCTTTATGGAAACGAAAGAAAGAATGACCTAACTTTCTTGCTCCTTCAGCTTCACTCCAATCTTTCTTGCTTTCTCTATTCCACCAAACACTGGGAAATCGAAATCGCACTCCCCAACAACCACAACGCTCCAACTACACAATTACACAACCTCCGTTCTCTCACTCTCTCTTGATCGATCGATATCGACGAAGTTCGACACAGCATAAAAGCGAAAACGATAAAATAAAGTAAAACTGAAATGGAAAGGGCGTGAGACTTGAAATACGAAAACGCCAGCTATCGTGAAATTATTTTATTACCCCTTTGTCACATGCTTCTTCAGCTGGGTCCCACATTAACATTATCCAAATCCAATCCGATCGAATTAGATAAAGATTAGAGGTTTCCAGCTAACTAATTCTCTCTGGCTTGAGTCAAACCGTCAAAGAGGAATCTTGTGCCTCAAATTTTGCCAATCTGACGGTTGCAAATTGTAACTGTAGTTTTAGCAATCGTGGTAACCATCCAATAAGACAATGAAACGTGGCGACCATGCCTCGTATTCATGCAACGGTTCCGGGGTTTTTTCAGCTCGCAGGTTTGAAATCTGAATTTTCACCGTGAAAAAGGTTTGAAATCTCGTCCCTTTTAAAAGAAAGTTTGAAATCTGAATGGATAAACTTTTGTATAGACACGTGTGGCGCGCATGTTAGGGCGCGGTGTGACGATGAGAGTCGTGAGACCCCACTCCTCATTTGTGGGGTCCGATGCTGACTTTAGCAAAACAACATCACATGATTCACATCTTCAGACAGCATTATGTGCATGCCACGTTGTATTCGGATCCCACAAAAATCCCTATATGTTTGAAAAAAATAAAAAAATTACTTTTTTTGGGTAATAATTCCATCCTATTGAAGCGGCATACACAAGGCCAAACCCTCCAAGGGATCTTGTTTCAGTGGTGAGCATTTAATGCATATAACGGTCAAGTAATATATTTTAGACCATTAAATTAAAATTTTATCTCAATCATTGAGATTCAACAGTTGAAATTGAAATTTCGATCGAAATTCAGATCAAACAATTCCGAAATTTCATTTGACGGTCATGCATATTTAATGCACATGATATGACTAAAGCTTTTTCGCCCTCCAAGCAAGGTGGTCTGCTTAGGAATAAAGTTAGAGTCTCAAAATAAAGAATTAAATGCTTAATATCGAAAATGATAAACTCTTAACTCCTGCTTCATAGGACCTATATGTTGGGTAGAGCCCAAAACTTCATTGCAATTAGATTCTACTATAAGCTTGATGATTCCTTCTCCCAGCGCTTCAAGAAGAGTTCATTTGATTGCTCAAACCACGGTAGAGCCAAGATTCAACATTTGGGGTGGGGGTTGCAATAATGAGAATTTGGATCACCTCCCTATCGAAAGAACAATAATGTTTTTTTGCACATATTGTGTGGGCCCATGTGGAGACCCACCTCTGAATTATTTTATCATATTCACATGTATGTCCATACATATTAAAATATAAGTAAGTTATTAAAAATTATATTTTTATCCTTATAAAATATATATAAGTAAATTAAATCATGAGGATCACTAGCAAAAATAAAAATATATATTACAAAATCAACTAACATTACAAAAATAAAAAAAGAAAAGCACATGAAGGTTAAATGCAAATCAAACAAATCATGGTAGTTCTTTCATTTTACTTTCAACTTTGCAGATAGCTCGCCATAATGGAGAATCAGGAGAAGCAACTTTACAGGGATGTTTACACCTTTTTATCCATATTTATCTTGTAGAAATGCTGACCACGGCAATTCTTGCTTTTTGACCCCCAAACGAGTTTCATGATAAAGGCTTCATTCATCACCCGAAGCTTCCTAAAGCCTAATCCGCCTTCCACCTTCGGTCTACAAATCTCGTTCCAACTCACAAGATGTGCCTCTTTTTTTTATTGGACTCGCCCCATATAAAGGCTCGAGTTAACTTTTCAACTTCACCTAAGACCCCTTTGGAATCAAAGCTATTTGTATCGAGTAGTAAGGTTGAGTTATTATAGTTGACTTTGCCAGGACAATTCGTCCCGTAAGGGAAAACGAAGAAGCTTTCCAACTGGAGAGCCGATCTGATACCTTGTTAATATTGTATTGATAACTACTTGAATAGGTACCCCTAGATTACTGCCCAAGTCATCTGTCATGGTGAAGTCGCTTCTTTATGCAATCTCCTTTGCTTTCTAGCTCCCTACATTTTTGGAGAAAAAAATACGGGTTTTCTCTATGCTCACTTTGCTGCTCGATGCGTTACAAAATTTATCCAAGCATTCCTTTACAATGGTAATTTTCTCTAGGGAAGCTTCTACAAAAAGAACTGTGTCATCAGCAAACATAAGATGGGAGATTCCCATACCCCCTTTACGTATATGACCAAGGATCCACTTCCCTGCAGCCAGTGCATCTTGGATACAGTGGGTCAATCTCTCCATGCGAAGGACAAATAAATAGGGCGACAAAAGATCCCACTATTGAATTCCTTTGGAAGGTTTAAATTCTTCTGTACCTTTCCCATTCCAAAGAATTCTAAAAGTTGGACCTATAATGCACATCATAATCACATCGACCAGATTGGATGGTACTCCTGCTTTCAAAAATAAATTAGCAATAAATTCCCACAAGACTCGATCATATGCCTTTTCCAAGTCGATTTTAATAGCCATTTGATGGATTTTTCCTCCTTTTTGCTTCATGGAGTGAAAAAGTTCTTGTGCAACAATGATATTATCTTGAATGTTCCTTCTAGGAACAAAATTGACTTGATTGGGAGCAACAAGGGCTAGGCACAAACTCCTTCAGTCTGTTAGTTATTAACTTAGTCAGAATTTTGAAGCTGACATTACCGAGAGATATAGGCCGGAATTGTGTAATCTTCTCAGGTTTGTCTATTTTGGGAATCAATAACAAAGTTTCATTGATCTTATTCTCCAACTCTCCATTAAAGGTTCTGGCCACAGTCCTGCAAACATCCATACCTGTAATACTCCTAGTTTTTTGATAGAAAGCAACTTGAAAACCATCTGGTCCTGGAGCCTTCCATGGACCAATTTGATGAACAGTGCGGTAAATCTCCTCATCAGTAAGCTCATTACCAAGAATAGATAACCAATTATGGTCTAAAACTGGAAAGTTATGATCTATTTGGAAAGGATCTGGATCAATATTGTCCTCATTAAAGAGACCTTTTTGAAATAATTAACAACATGATTTTTTAGTTCTACATCCTCAAAAATCCATTGATTATCTTCTCCCTTGAGGCCTTCAATTTTATTTATCTTCCTCCTATCTAAAGTAGATACGTGGAAATACCTTGCATTCCTGTCACCTTGTAAAGTCCAATTTTTCCTAGATTTTTTTGGGCCCATAGAATTTCCTCTCTCTACAAAACTTTTTCAAGTTCAACTATGAGCTCTTCCAGTCTCCCTAAAAAAAAATATTGCAGAATAACAATTGGAGATGGTAGAAACATTTATTTCTGGGGTGACAACTGGTTAGACATAGAAGGTAATTTGGAAGATCATGCGATATCTTCAGTTCCCAGTCAGTGGCAGTAGGAAGTTGTTAATCAATACTTGGAAGGTAATGGTGTGGAATGGACAACAAAAATTGAGGGACACCTACCTACATAAATCTTCACCATACTGAAGGATTTTCCCCTACCCTCTAATAACAATGTATTTGATGTCATGTCTTGGATCCCATCCACTGGGTATCTTTTCGATATACTCAGCATATAAGACATTGATAAAGAACAAACCAAGTGTAGATATGGCATTTTCGATGAAAAATTCTGGAATACTTCTTGGAAACTTCATCCCCCAAACCGATTTTGTAGCTTCTTCTAGCTAGTTGTAAAGAATCGGTTGATGACTAGTGCTAGAAAGCGCCACTTGCATCTTTAGGATAATCATAAATGCAATCTTTGCATGACAAAGGTGGAAGATGTTTTACATGTATTCAAGGATTGTTGCTTTGCAAGAAGCATTTGGGAACATATGATTAAGCCACGTAATCAAATATGGTTTTTTAGGTGTGAAAAGGAGGAATGGTTCTATGCCAATATCTGCGGGTTTGTTGCCAAATGGAGCAAAGATTGGCATGAGTGATTTGTGAGTACCTTACAATTTCTTTGGGGATGGCAAAATCGGGATACCCATGAGGTAGATTTCTCCAGACCAAGGAATAGTGTGCTCATTATTGAGGAATTTTATCGTGCTAATAAGGAAGCTTGGACAACATGACGAAGCTCTGTTCTTGAACCAAGTAAAGAGTTGGAAGTTTTAGGGTGTGCGTGCCCTAGAAGAGGATGGTTTAAGTGTAACACGGATGCTGCTTTGATGTGAAGGAATGCTATGCTCAATTAGCTGGGGTGATCCGGGATCAAGTAGGCATGTTCAGAGGAGGATTTGCTATCAAGATTCCTCTATGCCATGTAGTAGAGGCAGAAATGTGCGCAATCAAAGAAGGGGTAAAAGTAGCATTGGATATGGGAGCATGGCCACTCCAAATAGAATCAGACTCACTAAAGGCCATAAGGTTACTGGACCCAAAAGTTAATGAGCAAGGATGGATGGGAAGATTAGTTGCTGAAATTCATAGCCTATATGTTTCTCAAGGCCATGCTAGATTTGGTCATGTAAGGCATCAAAATAACATGGTTGCTGATTGGTTGTCCAAGAAGGGGCTAATTGGAAGAGAAGGTCTGGTCTTTTTCAATGCTCCCTAGCAGGAAATGATGGACATCCTCAGAGGGGATTTTCTCAAGAGTTGTGCTTTAGTTTGATTTCGTTTTGGTTTTGTTTTTTGGGTCTTTTGACCCCGTTTTGTACAAAAAGAAAAAAAAAATCATGGTAGTTAGTTACCTAACAAATTATAGGTATTTCATCCACAATATAAAATCAAATAAAAGGAATGAAAAAAAAAAAATTAGAAAGAGAAACTACTAGGACATTAAGTAGAAGAATTTTTTTCATGGCTCCCCCCCTAAGTGGGAGCTAAATTCTTGATTGCCCCTTATACGCCAAATATTCCACGACGCTCCCCCTAAGCATATCCCAATATTCCAACTCACCCCTCTTAAGTGGGTGAAGGGAGAATCTTCTTCCATTACCTTTCGGAAGCCCCACATTGCTGGCAATCACCATTGCCCCTCCCCTGTTGACGTCCACCACCCTCTCTCTTTCTCTCAAGATATTCCCGAAGCAGATCAAGAAACATTTGGCCATTCATTTAACTGTTCTCCTATATTTCCTATTTCCTACAAATGTTGCCCTAGTAGAATGGGCTGCAAAGGCTCTCAGTGTTTATTGCCGCTGAAGATTCGCCTAAATCAAGATCTGTTCCATCAATTCCAAGCGAGAATTTTGCCAAATTGAAGATTGAACGACCTCAGTCTAAGTCCAACCGGAGCTTATCTTCAATTCTTTCCTCCAACGCAAAGATCCGAACCTGAAATCAACTAAGCACAAGGAATGGGAGAAGGTAAAAAGAACTCTTCTAGGTTCTCAGGTTTTCTTCCATTTATGGTAACTAATCTTTCTTCATCAAGAAGATAACTTACATTGCTTTTCCATTTTTGGTTAAATTACATCAAAGGCTCTTCTACTAAGAAGAGCATGAATGATGGAAACAAAGATGGTGAGAAGCTTCCTTATGTTCATGTTCGAGCTCGTCGTGGTTAGGTTACTGACAACCATAGCCTAGCTGAAAGAGTAATTAATCATGTTAAAATTAAAAGAAAAATCTTCCACAGTTTCACCAATTTGTAGAGCCGTTCCATTTGAGAGAGAGAGAGAGAGAGAGAGAGAGAGAGAGAGAGAGAGAGAGAGAGAGAGAGAGAGAGAGAGAGAGAGAGAGAGAGAGAGAGAGAGAGAGAGAGGAGGGAAGGGACCGTAGTGATTGCCGGCGATGTGGGGTTTCGGAAGGGCAAGAAGACGGGTGAAGGGAGATTCCCTTCACCCACCTAGGGTTGGGTCACTCAAGTGAGTTAGAGGGCAATTTGGTTTTAGACAGAAACAAGGGCATTTTAGACAATTTACAACCCACACTTAATGGTCAAAAGTCTTGACTGTGAAGAAGTGTAGTTTGGAATATTGGGATATGCTTGGGGGCGCCATGAAATATTTGGCATATAAGGGGATAGTCAAGAATTTAGCCCTCACTTAAGGGGCGCCATGAAAAAAACTCTAATAGAAAGATTAACTTAAAAATCAAGAAAGAGAATACCTACTTTTGGAAAAGATTTAGGAATAAACTCCTACCCTTTAGCTCTTCAAGATTTCCCTAAATTTCCTGTGAAAAAAGAGGAGAGAACAAAGAAGAAATATGTGAGGAAATAGTCGAGAATGAATAGAGAGAAATAAAGTCCTGCCAAAGAAGGTGAAAAAAGCACCCATTGGAAATTCGCCATGAAAATTTATGAAATTTGGTCAGGAATTATACAGTCTTTGATGTGTCCCATATTGGAGTCTCCAAATCACTGCAGTCTCTCTTCCTGAAAAGGCCCAAATCTGCAGATTCTCTTGATCGAAATAAATATCGAATCATGTGCAAGCAGAACGAGGTAGCTTTCTATTGTGTGTCTTTTTCTTCTACCTCCCTCTATCTATTGAACCTTGCAATATTCACTAGGAAGAAGCCATCAGTGTAGCAATCAACTTCATAGAAGAGGCAATGAAGGTGGATTATGGTATTTTTATTTGCAGCAACCGCAACTAGTTCCTGCCCTAACGGTGTTGTTCGGGCCATGTAATCAAAATATGATCGAACGATTGAGAATAAAATAGCGGGGGTTTACTTGTAAATACTATTTTTTTATTCTTACATTTAAGGGTTTAAAGTTTACTAATTTACAAAATCAGACCCCTGATTTACCCGACTCCCAAATTCCTATTTCATTTTACCTACTCAAATCCCGCGACTTGGGACTAGGCTTTCGAGAAACCAGCGACTTGGCACCAGGCTCTTGAGAAACTAGAACACTCCAGTGAGCAACTAGTACCTTTGTTTAGTTGTCTTCAACTTTTGATTGCTAGTTGACGTCGCCATAGACAAAGATAAGGCGAGTGAGTTTGATTGGGGATGCCAAACCGGTTCGTGAAGCTGAGGTTGTGGTCATCAATGCCCTGTGAGTGCGGACAACATGTTTGAGGTGGTATTTAGCATGACAAAAGTCCTAACGGCAGTTGGAGAGGAGGATGGTAGAGCAACCCATGTGGAAGAAGCATTTAGGAATGAGCGCAAAGCATTTACGACCGGCATACCAGTTGAAAGTTACCATTTCCGTGCTAACAACAATGACATAGTTATTGGAATTGGCTAGGAGCATGTCCCTAGCAAGATCCAATGTTATGATCCTAATGCTGCAACCCATTCCTCCAAGCTTAAAGCTAAGGATGTTGCTTTTCATCTTGTACTTGTTCACTATCATGGTCGATAGTGAAGGTGTTGGGTTGAAGAGACTACATTTCACCACCAGCACACCTATCTCCTTAGGCCTCACTCCTGTCTTCTCAAATAGTTCATCTATGGCACCAAATATCACAGTCGCAACCTTCGTTATCCCTTCCTTCATCATCGCACAATTCTCCGATGACATAACCGCTTTCGGTATGTGTAACAACCCCCATAATTCTAACCAGGATCCGTATTGCAGGTTCGAGTACTTGAAGTTCCAGCCGAAATAAGTTGTAGACAATCCGGATTGAATCCCATGATTCATACCCTGAGCCCATGGATCTGGATTTTGCCGATGAAGAACCTACCATACTGGGAACCCAAAGGAGATTCAATAGAAACCCTGATGGACTAGGAAGTTGGATCTCTAGCCTGAGAAAAGTTGAATTTGAAGATGTCCGAGATCAAGGTAAGGATCCCCCACATGTGGTTTAAGTTAGGTTAGTGTGGGGATCAACTGGTTGAGCAAAGCACCCAAGTACTAAAAAATACTGAGGGTGGTTGCTTAAGGCGGTTGATTGACCCAAACAACCGCCCCAAGCGATTGGCCAGGTCTAGTTGCAAGACTAAACCCTAATTTGCCCCCGACCTTCTATAAATAGTCATCCATGACCTAATTTCATATTATTTTATTCTTGGAGTCTATTGTGTACAGTTAGGAGGCAGAGTACATGTGTTATGTGGTGAAGAACGCTCGAATCACGGTGAAGCTTTGATTCTTGATCTATCTTGTGAATCGATTGGAGGTTAGTTAATCACATGCTCTCCCTAGTTATCTCTCTTTAGTAGTAATGTGCTTTTCTTCTTTCCATGATTTTGTAGATAGTGAGTTTGATGATTCGAACCATCGATGATTGCGACTAGACCACACCCGAGGATGGATTCTCATATCCAAATCAATGGTTGATTTAGTTAAAGGAGATGAAGTGGATTGTAAATCTTCTTCTTTTGTAGTTTTTAGATTGAGATGGACTCTCTAGTATGTTAAGGACGAAATTTGGATTTGGATCATCCCGAAATCATATCAAGGATGGGTGATTCAAAGTTGGAATTTTGGACTTGAGAGTTTGCCTTAGAAGGGGGGCGGTCGGTCGGGCGGTTGATTGACCCACCAACCGCCATAAGCGACCGGATGGGTCCCAATGGCCCTGTCAGTCTTATCTTTGCTTTGTTTTGATTTTTGTTCTTAATGAATCTTTTTAACCCTAATCTAGGTGATCTCTGAGGTTTACTCGATTTGTTATTTGTGAAGTTTGATTGCACTTTCAGTAGCTTTTTCACTTCGACAGGTAAGTTTACATTTTTGTACATATGATATGACATGTAATGTGATGAATTGTGTATAACTTTGAATGTATAAGTGATCATATAACTTGTTGTTACAGTAGTTTGAGTGATTCATTGATAATAATATGTTGTGTATGATGATTAAATGTATTTGCATTACTATATGGTGTTGAATGATGGGATAATGGTAATTTGTAACAATGATTGAGGGTATCCTTATTGGGTGTATCCTTAGCTTGGGATATCAGGGATTGTGGTATGGGACATTGTTCTCTGATGCCCGCAACACTGTTAAGGTTGCTAGATTTCATACCTAGGAGGTCTATATTGCACAGTTAGAAACCCATACATGCTACTACCCTTTCGGTAGGAATATTGAAACCGAATGACATGTGATAATGGTGATGTGACTATGTTTCATCCTACAGTGGTAGCCAACCTGTGGGGAGATTCAGTGGTCCATTGTTCATGCATTGGTAGGGTTGCTTATGTTAGGGTTGGGCTCATGGACGTCCAATACGTGGCTTGGGAGTCATGAGGGGACATAAGAGCATCCACCCCAACAATATGTGGATGACCATAGGGTTAGGGAATGGAGTCCAACAGAGGTAGCCAATCCGGAGGATTCCCATTCCTAGATAGAGAAGGATATTGAACCGAGTTGGTTGGTGCCATAGGGGAAGTATCTGGAACATATGTAGTAAGTTACTGTATAACACTGCATTGGGTTAGAATCGCTAACATGCGCAAGTACTCATGCTAATGGTTGTGGTGAGAGACTGTGGACTTAAACCCCAATCATGGTTGTTTGACGAGGACTGTGCTGCTTGCCTAGGATCCCAACAAAGGTAACCAGTCCGTGAGGGATCAGAGTGACTAAACCTAACCAAAGGAGGGCTGGTGTTATATCTTAAAGCATGTTTGCCATACTAAAGACTTGCATGGTTAGATACTAGATGCATCCATACATATGCACATCATCTTCTCCTATGTTATTTACCATGATATGGTATTAACATGTATATGAGATTTGTTGCCC
The DNA here is from genome assembly GCF_041222555.1 of Hakea prostrata. Lineage (NCBI taxonomy): Eukaryota > Viridiplantae > Streptophyta > Magnoliopsida > Proteales > Proteaceae > Hakea > Hakea prostrata. The sequence goes on from NC_142600.1 coordinate 64,320,785, forward strand.
TACTGAGTTTGCCAGGACCCATTCTTTTTGTGGATTATTGTTATATTATTCATATGGCAATATTGAAACAAGAGAAATTATGTATGATTGGGAGAATCCCTATGAAGAAACTCCGGAGGCGTTAGTGGGAGGTAGCGATTTATAGCACGAAGCTATTTGTGGGTGCATGGAGTGCACTTACAGCTCCTATTGATGGCAAAAGAATTCAAGTGGTTCGATAAGTTGATGAAGGAAGGTTGGATGACCCCGTTCATCGAGAAATTAGAAGAGAAGATCGTCATCCTTGAAAAAGAACAAAATAACAGTTAAACTATGATTTATTCTACTTTCGCTTAGATACCCCTTTTTTGGACACATTTAGTTTATTCATTCTGGGATTCTTTCCTTATTGGATTTTGGAACACATTGTATATCCCTTTTTATTTAATTATTAAACTATTCTTGTGCTTGATTATTTATTATATGCATTGATTATCATTGATGGCTAAACCATGGATCTTGTGGCTATGGATCGTACCCATGGGTTATCAGATGGGACCGATACTGGCTGGTGGGGTGTGACAACATGTACGACTCATCTCCAATCCCCGCACATCCAAGATCTGCTTCTAGAAAGCCAGGCTTGCCTCATCGAATTTTCCAGATTTTCTTGTTTGTTCTATGAACTCTTCCTTTGATACCTACATTTGTTAATTCAGTTTCAATAATGAAGGAAAAATTGAAGGAAGAGGCCATTTTCGCCAATATCAAAATTCATTGTTTTTATTCCACCAAGATTTCATAGTGATAGTGCCTTTTCAGTCTCTCTACATTCACTCACGTGAGATTCAGAAGGAGCAAAGCATTAATAGACGATTACTATTGAACAACTCTGGAATTTACGAAGTCATGAATTGAGCAAGTGAACTCACAAGGAATGCATGAACCCAATAGAAATCATGAAATAATGAGACGTGTGCACACGATTTCCTATACAAAATAGGGATTTGGGAGTTGGGTAAATGAGGGGTCAAATTTGGAAAAATTAGTAAACTTTAAACCCTTAAAATGTAAAAATAAAAAATAGTATTTACAAGTAAACCTCGCCATTTGATTCTCAACCGTTTGATCTTATTTGAATCACGTGGTGCAATCAACACCACTGGCAGTAGTTAGTAGTGGCTACCGCAAATAAAAATATGTGGATTATGTGTAAGATTACACATTTAATCTATTAAATGAATATGTGAAGCTCTTGAGATACAAACCCAATGTACTAGAAAAGGCCTTGGAATTTTGTTCAGAGAATATGGCGTGTCCCACAATCGGAGGAGAGCATTTCATAGATTCTTGCATTGACCATTGTACCATCAACGGATCGGGTGAAATACAATTTCAACATCGTTGCCTACCACTTGCTCTTACTCCTTTAGTGGGAAATGATGCTTGTGGCAAATTGTGCCGCCATATACAATCTCCATCAATGTAGCACCATATTTTTTGGATGAGCTGAGGTCCATTCGAGCCAGCTTGTGTGTGTGTCCATTACATATTCGGGGAGACCACTGCGGTAAGAGTCAAACCAACAACCTCTTCACTAAGAAGCATGGGTCTTACCGCTAGAGCAACTCGGTTTTGGCAATATAGCATTTTCTTTTCTGAATAAAGCCACACGCACCAAAAAAGGGGGAAAAAAACATTTAAACATCTGTGAATGTGCTTCCAACATAGTGTAATAAGGAGGTCTTGGATTCAAACTTCTATCACTTCAAACCTTCTCCATCCCCTAGGCCTATGGGCCCCCCTAGTCTCAGGTATATTTCAAGATTGAGCGAAAAAGCACACTCTCCAAAATGATTTTAAATTGGCAATGACCCCCAAAATATCTCTTAAATTTGTACAATGGTACAATTCATTAACAAATTCTGTTTAGTTTGGGTTAGATAATTTCATAATTTTTAAATTGCCCTTAATCTCTTGTATCTTTACAGCGTTGCCTTTAGTAAAATAGAATCCTAAATTTCATCTTTTTTTTCTTCATCCATGAGTGAGTTTTTCTTATGTTTGTCATTTTATATTACTTGGTCAAACATTCAACTTAGACACAAACTTTAACCCTAAACAACCATAAAAATGTCCATTTTAACACCAAACTAACTACACATTCCAACATTGTCACCCCTAATGGTAAGAGAAACTAAGTATGATAAAAATAACATTTCTTCATTCAAAAAGCACCACTCTCCAAATCTCCTCCATCTAGACGAGAGCTTTGAAGACAACTATATTTTCGTATGGTATCAGTTTCGACTTGGTTTCGGTTTATCTTGAGTTATTTAAATGCAGGTTATTATCAATTATAAGTTGACAAACTCTTTACTAATCTTTATATCTACTAATTTATTCATTCTATTTTATTAAATATTGATGTTTTAGGTATGATAGTTTATTTTAAAGAAGAAGAACTTAAATTAATGGAACTTGGCCTATTAGCTCAGTTGGTTAGAGCGTCGTGCTAATAACGCGAAGGTCGCAGGTTCGAGACCTGCATAGGCCAATGAATATTTATTTTTATTAAAATATATTGGAAGGAGAGAAATAATTTTGAAAATTAAGTGAAAGTTTAGAATTATGATTTTAGACATAATTAATTGTATCTAATCTTTTGAATTATTTTGTAGGAATTGGTAGTCACAATCCTCCTTTCTTGTTCTTGGTTGTTTTTGTTCTCATATATATTTTTTCTACTTCCCTATAAAATGGTCACTCCCCTCAACTTAAACCATTACATTATAGAACATAAAGAAAAAAAACAACACCCTATCTCCCAACACTTGATCACTATTTACTCTAACTTTCTTCTCAAAAGTTTCTGCTCTGATTCTCACCAAAAGTTAACTTACTTTGTTTGTACCTCATAAGTCGATTATGTTGATTTTTTTTGTTGCCTGTCTTCTCTTGTCCATTTTTTCCTCTTTATAGATTTATAGAAATCCATTCCAAGATATATATTTTTTTTATTTAATCTTATGTTTTTCCTTCCTTCGTCTTTAATAGAAATTTCTTATTTTGTGTTTCTCCTTTCTTTCCTCTTTTTACATGAATCCATTAAATTCCATCAAACGTATTTTTTTGTTTATTTTTCTTCCTCCATCTTTAACCAGAATCCATTAAACATGATTAGATGTATTTTTTCCTTTTCTTTTCAATTTCTCCCTCTTGTACAACAATCCAAAAAAAGGAAAAAGGGAAAATGAAACTATAAATAAAAATTAAAAAAAATTAAAAACTAATATAAAAGAGGGGGATAGTATGAAAACACATAATCACATAAATAGATTCTTGTAGAGAAAAGGACAAAAGAAAAGCCAAAAATCCATCAAATAAAATAAAGAAATTTCAGGAGAAAATGAGAGGTAAGAGAGAGGAGAATAAGTATAAATAGCATAATTTCCAAGAAAAAAGACAACTACTAATCTACCATCTACAAATATATTAAATCAAAAATACACATTTTTTTCAAAGAAAACCAACTGCTGAAAAAAGATATGAACATTTAAATATAAAAAAATAACCAAAAAAAAAATAAAATTTGTGTGTACTCATGTTGAATTTTACTAGTTTAATAAACATTCGAGGGTATTCTGGAGTAAGTTCGTGTTTTTATGGTAGTATAAGATAAGATAGAGAATAATGCAAGTGTATAATTAAGATATATTTGTCATTTCCTCTAGCCAATCAATGATTCTGATGGAAAAGGGGGCGACTACCAATTTTGGCATAAATTTGTGGTGTGCATGCATTTTGCCAGCTCTCTTGGCATGTCCATGGAATTTTCGAGAAAAAAAATTAAATGTTGAACATAAATGAATGATAACTTAGTCAATTGTCAAATTGTCATTATTGTCTTATTAATTACATTAATGTGACACTAATGTTGTAGAAACAATAACTGCCCCCCCCCCCCCCCCCCCCCCCCCCTCCCCTCCCCCCCCCCTCCCCCCTTCCCCCCCTTTCTCTTCCCCCCCCTCCTCCTTCCCCCCTAATACTTTATTTGAGTGAAAAGAAATTGTATTGAATTATAAAGCCATGAGAAACATTGACCTCGATGCTAAAACTTAAAAATACACTAAAGCCAAGGATTGGCTAATGACTAATTAGTCAAAAGTTCCACCAACATGGCTAGCCTAAACAAGAATTCATTCACAAGTTTAAATGACATTTTAAATCAAATCATAGTTGTTTGATTCCACCATTATATTTCCAAAGTTTCCTTTAGCAACTTCCACCATACCCGTTCGGATAGCAAAAGCTTTAGCAACTAATAATGAATTACTGGAAGCTAATATATGGTTTCGGAAATCATTGTCACTGAAATGGTAAGAAATGTCCAGATGAACAAGGAGTATCTCTCACGTCTCACATATTTTGAATATGTCTCTTCAAAATTTTCAGTTTCTAGTGTAAATGATCGATGGGTATTGTTAATTACATCCAATGGCGAGTTCTTGCCAAATTGGCAAGGCAAGCATTGTTAAACAAAGATACCCAAGTGACTAGAATGACTTAACCGCGTGGTGGGATTTTTTAGGAAATTACCACTACACCCTAGATTTAAATATTGTTTTTGGCATCTTTTGAATGCAGGATTACCAGTTAAATCTGTCTTATCCGAGTGGTTAGAGACAAACCCTGTTTGTGACCTTTGTTGTCACACCCGGCCCAGCTGAACCCAAACTCACCTGAATACCCATGGGCGTGATAACGCTACAGGATCTATGTTCATATTCAATCCATAACAATAATACAAAACATAGCATAATCCAAGGGTAAGAATAAAATATCAAATGTTTAAATAATACTTGTTATTACAGTCATCCCCAAGTCAGTATTTTCAAAGTTAGTCAAATTAAACATCAGAATGTAAAAGAAATAATAATTGTTCGCAGCGGAATTTTAAATGTTATTGAAGAGTAGTTGGGAATCTAAGTGACACCCCTGTCTAATAAAATGATAAAGAATAAAAATGATTACCACTAAGGCGACTACTTTCTCCATCGATATCTCCATGATCTCAGAAGAACTAGACTCCATAGGCGCAATCCGCACAGGGATACAACTTGCCATGTAACTATGTGTTCTTTGCTGTGGGTCCCTCGTAGGACTCAATCGACGGAGGACTCTCCAGGAGAATGGGGTCCTCATAACCTACAATAAAGTCTAAGAGAAAACACACGTATAAAAGGATCGAGTTCTAAAGAACTTAGTGAGGTTAACACAATCGCTCATCGCGCAACACACACATTTATATATACAATATGATTATAATGATATAATGAATGATAATGATGATGCACATATGATCCTAGACTCTAACAAATCTAGTCTGTACGGTAGCACATCTTTTTGGTTGTTCACGACAATTGGGTCAAATCACATCATACCGTGGTTGGGGTTTAAGTGATCACTCTCTCACCAACCATTGGTCTGAGAACTTACGTATTTTAGGGATAAGCCTAGCCCAATGCAAAATCAACTAGGTCTCATATTACATGTGTTCTAGATACCTTCCCTCATGCCTAGTGCCCTTTTGATCATCGTATCCTTCCCACCTAGGATTGCCATTCCTCATGCCACTCAAGGCGTCTTTTGGAATGTCATTCCTTATCCCTGTGATCATCTACATATGTTAAGGTAGATGCCTCTCATGTCTCCTCATGAGACTCAAGCCGTCTTTTGGACGGCCCATAAGCTCAACCCTAACATATCAACCCGACCGCTACATGATTATAATGGGCCTGAATGAGGCTCACAGGACCTAACCACTGTCATCACGGATCACTAAACTTCAATACCCCTATCAAAAGGGTAGTAGCACTTAAATGGGTTCCTAGCTACACACATCCAAACACATAGCCACCATGCACCTAATAAATCTATATTATAGATGCATAGGCACTAGGGGTAATGGGTGCTCCCACAACCCTGGGTATATATATATAGTTATGAACCATAGTTGTAGCCTTATCTTGGGGAATGAATCGAATTCATGGGATCGAATAAAGGCTTTGTTTATCCTTTCCCCCTGGATTTCCGGCTGTTGATGCAAAAAAGACAAACGGGACAAAAAGCGGGAGAGGAGCGAAGCCGCTCGACTGAAAAGGAGAAGGTATGAAAGACGACTGTAAAGGAGCAATACCCGCTTCTCCCATATTTATTATCCCTCTCACATCGGTTTTGCATCAGATGATGAGCCCATGCGAAAACTTTCTCTTTTATTGGCGTCCGGCTATTAGATTGAGTTGAAAGCCTACCAAGGCATAAAGGATCCGATTCGAGCGAGAGCCCAGAATGCATCCGATGAGACGAGCTCCGCGCCACACAACGTGAGAGAGAGAGGACCTCCCACAGATATGAGGCTAACGGGTAGTCAACCGCAACTACCACCTATTTTCGACACATCACCATTACCACATCATTTGCATATAGAGAAATAAAAACATGAACATAGACTTCCAAGGAATATAAACATAAACATGAATATCAATTTACCTTTCATCCGTGCAAAGTCTCATGTAGTTCATAATAGTATATTTGGCAATTGCAGTAATAAGAAATAAAATCAAATTAAGCACATAATGTGTGATAATGTTCCCTCATTTGTAAATGACAATAATTAATCTCCAAGGTCCAAAAGTTCCACAATTCGAGAGTGCGAATGACCCAAAATAACCCTAGAAACATGGAGATCAAAATGGGTATCAATCGGAAATCAATCGGGCTTCCAAAGAGCCAAAACAAGTAGCCGAACCAGGGGGCGGTTGGATAGGCCTACTAGGGCTGGTCGATTGCACACCTTAGGGTTGCGACCAAGTTTGTTCAATTTCAAACTCTTCTGGAAATCCAATCACTTGGGGTATTTGGGACTTCAATGGGACACTAGTATTGTCCCAAAAACACTTTCCAATTATTCAAGTTATTCCCTACTAAAAAATCCCCAATTTGGCTCTCAAAGAGTTGCCTCCGAGCATCTCAGAGAGGTTCAATTGGTTTCAAATGGGTGAAGTGAGACCATTAAACACTCAAAGAAGTTAGAAACACAAAAGGGAACTTAAGCAAGCATTCAATACTAACCAACTACTTCAACCACCACCATCAATGCAATAACTCATCATAAATACCCCAAGAGAAAGGTTGCAAAGAGGGTTTTATGGGTTTTCCTACGTTGACACGTAATTTCGTTCGTATCTGGTGCTTTAGCACTGTCAAATGAGTGAGATCTTTCAAATCTCCAAGCTCTCCTTCTCTCCCTTGTTCTCAACTTCCTTCTAGAATAAACTATGCGTTTATGGGGGGAGAGAACCATAAAAAAGGGTTTTAAACCCAAAATCCCAAAACTGCCCTAATTTGGGCATGGGCGGTCAATCAACCTGTACAATCAGTTCCAATCAACTGACCCTTTATCTCCTTCATGGGAAGGCAAATTTTGATTAGCTTTGGAGGGTAGAAAGCTCTAATTATCGCCCAATTAATGGTATAGTTTACCTTGACATTTGAGTCCTCCAACATTAATATTCGTGCATGCCAAAATCTAACTTTATGCCTTTCAGACTAATTTTGTCTCTCCTCTTGAATTTCATTAGGGTGGCCGGGTCTTCTTCTTGTTCATCCAACTCCATAGGTTCATTCCAAACCTCCAAGCTTAACTCGAATGGTCCAAAGTTGTCTTCTACTCGAACTCTGGGTTCGTGGACCTGAAATGATGAGTTGATGGGTTAGGGTTTTGGGGATTTCACATTTGTGGCGACAAGGTAGAAATGGCATAACATGTCTTCATCTCATGCAAATAGACCAAAAGAATTTGAGCCGCGGGACCAATTGGACTGAGAATGGGCCACTTGGCCCATTGATCATCTTGCATATGTGCAATGACTTTGTAGCTAATACATAGCTAGATATGAAAACAAATAAGTGGTTTTTCTCCATCTTTATAATAATTTGTTATTTTCTTTGGAAGGAAAGAAATAGAGTCATCTTTTACGAACAAAAACCAAATCCCTTCATTGTACTGTGTAATGTCACTAAATGGATAGCTGAACTTAGATTATGTCATTCTAATCACATTGATGCAGGTCAATCACCACTGAATGATGCCAGTTCTGTGGAGTGGCCATTGCAAGAGTTTGATAACAACATACATATAAAGACAATACACTTACCCACTTTGTTGTGTGCATGGTTATATAACACACTTTTGAACAATGTTGGATGGTGTATGGGGATTGTAGAAAACAGGTGCATTCAATATATGGGCACTGGGCGAATGACAAAAGGGTCTTACTCCAGCAGCATTTCTATGCATTACTCCACATCAAATATGGTGTAACCTGGATGATGCTCCACACCTGCTTCCCACACCATTCCATGCTTGGCCAATAACTTTAGCACCACCTTTGATCAACATTTTGACAAATTATGCTAGAGCATCTTTTTGTACCTTTAAATCCCCTTCACTATTGTCTATCTTTACTAACTTAGCTCTTTGGGCTGCAAATAGGATTGGCAGCAGTACTACTCTTATTTGTGAGTATCCAACACCTGAAGCTTTCCATTTAATATCATTATGCTCTGAATTAGAACTTGAAAAATCAGCAACAATAGTATTATTTGCAAAATAATAGCTGCATCTGACTCCTCAAATACTTTAGAAGCTACCTATATGACATCTTTAGGCCTCCAAATTGTTATTGAAAACAATCTCATTGCTGGGTCTTTAAATGTACCAAAATAAAATGCAGCCAATGAGAACGGTTACCTGCAAACTTCTTCTTTCTTTTGAAGAAAGGGTCCCCCGCCTTTGATCATTGATATAAATTAGAATTTTCCATCAGGGTAAACCAAAGGAAACCAGAGATCCAGACAAAAATATTCTAGCAATAAGGCAATTCAGGAAAATGTGATCAGTTGTTTCATAAACCTCTCCACATCTTTTGTGCTCTTGATCAACTAAAATATGCCTTTTTACGCTTTATTCTCCTGCTGCTATACTTTCCGCAGAAGGCTTTCACATGAACTTCTTGACTTTATGGAGAGTGTTTGCATTCATGTTCAATTTTAATATTTCCCTTCCATTTGTTCTCTTTGAGAATCCTTTGGGTCGTGCTGATCATACATTGACCTCACTGAGTAATTATCCAATTTTGCTCCACCATACCAGAGATGTGCAAAGGTGTTGTGAGCACTGCAAGAAAACGAATTTTGAGAGGAAAATGATATGTATGTTAGAACTTCTAGGGTTTTTCTCAAAATCATAAACAATAATAAAACCATGCAAGAACTAGAATGTGATATAAGATATTAGGAAGTATTATGCATATATTACACCAAACGTATATTGAAGAAGATTGGTGCAAACCTTGAATGCTAAATCTGCAGAGTGATGAATCCTTCTCCAATCTTCTTGTCTTTCTATTGTACCTCTTTCTTGTGGAGAGAGAAGAGAACAAAAGAACTTGAGAGATTGGAGGGACCCATCATAGCTATTTATAATAGCAATCACAAACCTTAGTCCACCTCCACAATGGACCGGTTTAGCTCATCTCAAACCTAATGACAGTACATTGACCCCATGTATTGAGAACCCCATCAATTATTAACCCTAGTAATTAGTCCAAGCCCATATATTGCCTATTATAAACCTAACAATGTAAGGAGAGAATCCCAGTCTTGAAGGACTCTGAGAAACATAATGGGAAGGAAACCTATGCCCCGACCAGATCGAGAACCAAAAAAGAAACAAATGTAACTCTACAAGGAAGGCTGGAACTATTGGATTTCCAAATCCACCAAAACTTCTAAATGTCACCTTATACTGAAATTATATGTTGCAGCTACCTCCAAGGATGTAGTCAAGAGCGCATAAGCTAGTTCGGGCGAACCTCAGTTCAGAAAAAAAGGTATTCGCGTGGACCTAGCATTGATTACTGATAAGAATGTTCCTCCAAATAAAATAAAATAGTAGGAAAATAATATTGATCCATTAGAACCATGGTACCATATGTCGGCGATATATCATTGTGTCAATGGGACCCAACACAAGTAGGCCACCAACATGTGAATTGCAGAATATCGGCGATATTTGTTGGAATATCGCTCGAACTTTGGCAATTTTGCACTCAAGTTTTTGCCATTTTCTCTCTCTTCTCTAAAGTTCCGTAAAGCTTCTCTCTCCTACTTCTTGCATTTTAACCTTATTTTACTCCAATTTTCGACGTTTTACATCTTGCTTCGTTATTACTGGCTATCATGTTACTTATATTAATCAAGTAGGACTTTACACAGATCTATAATATTCTCATCTCATAAGTAACCATTATTCTCCAATTGATTTTTAACAGAATGCATGTCATAATATTGAATAGCAGATTTATGAGCTTATAGAATTGAAATTTTTTTCATAAGATATTATATTTTTTTGCACTGAGAATTATTACTTTTTAAGTGATAAAGTTGTTGTATGGTGATGGAAGAAACATATGTGAAATTCCATGGGCCAATTACAGACTCACGGAGTTTAAATATTTTTCACCCAATAAATAATTATTTTATTTTTTAAAGATTATTAAAATACTAATGGAAAATATAAATAATTATGAAAAATGGGGGGGGGGGAAATAGGGAAAATGTTTTGAAAATTATAGAAAATTATGGAATAACTATATAAGTGTTTTTCAAGTACTTCCTGTGTGGTTTCATCGTCAATTATTATATGAATAGCCTATTTTTTTGGCCAAAAAATTATAAAAATTTATCAAAAATTAAATAAAAAATTTGCTAGTTAGGTACATGGTTGTTTCTTTGTGCAGAGAAAATTATTTTGGTGTTGTTTAATGATTTATGTAATCATTTTGAATGCAATTGTTATCATATTTGCTAATGAGAGTGAGGGGAGCTAATACATAGGGTAGGAAGGGACAACAACAGCGGCAACCACAGGGAGAGCCTCAAAGATAAGCAGTATGAGGGAGACTTGACCCAACACAGCAGTATCATGTGGCTATGATGTAGATAAGAATAAAACAAGATGTAATTTCTGTGGGAAGAGAATTTATTCAAGTTGCATCAGCAGGTTTAAGGGTCACATCATCAAAAGTTTGAAGGATGTGACCACATTCACAGAGGCCCATCCAAATGCAATGAAGGCACTTAGGGATTTATAGAAGCGAAGGGGAAGAAGAAAGAGGATAAGAAGAGAATGAACAAACTAGATGATGGGTGTGAGGACCGTCATCATACAACGACGATTTAGATGATGATTGGGATGTTGATCCTATTGATGTGGGGAGACATCAGGAGGAGAGGGACATGTGGCAGGCCATGACAGAGAGTAAGTAGATGTACTATCAGGAGCAGGATAGGGCTAGAGCTAGAGCTTCAAGAGCTTATCCTTCTATGCCTGTAGGGGCTGGACCATCTAAATTTGGGGGGAGGGGTGGAGTATATGGCATGTTTAGAAGATCACAGAGTTTGAGGGCCACTTATACAACAGACCCAACACCATCTGATTATCCATACCATGGGGACCTTATCCCAGAGTAGGATCCTGAAGTTTTCGGAGGAAGGGGACCAAGCAACCTATGATTTCTAGTGCATGAAAAGGTATGGCTAAGAAGGTTAAAAAGACAATGTCAAAGTGGATGTATTACAGTTCCATTCCAGCAAACACAATGCATGGTCCATACTACAGGCACATGATTGATACTATTACAAATGCAGGTCTTGGATATGAGGGTCCCACCCCTATAGAGTTGATGACCGCCTTCCTTTAGGAGAAGGAAGTGCTGCAACAATATATAGATAGTATGAGATTCTAGGATACATATTGATGCACCATCATGTTTGATGGATGGACCAGTTTGACGAGAAAGTCCATCATCAACTTTCTAGTGTACTATGATAGGAGGACTATTTTCTTGAAATCTATAGATGCTCATACAAAAGACCACATGTGTATACTTGGTCTCCTACAGGATGTGATAGATGAGGTTGGGAAGCAGAATGTGGTGCAAATTGTCATTGACTTTGGTTCCAACTTTAAGAAGGCCGATGAGGTGTTGATGAGTTCGTTAGACTATCATCTTTTTTAGACAGCTCATTTTATCGACCTCATGCTGAAGGACATTGGGAAATTCAGAATTGTCCAAAACACAATGGAAAGGGCTAGACAGGTAACCAACTTCATCTACAATCATAATATTGCTTTGACCATGATGAGGAGATCATGCAGAGGAGAGTTGGTGCCACCTAGTCTAACGAGATTTGCGACAAATTTTGTCGCCTTGATTAGTATGTAGGAGAGGAAGTTGAGCTTTAGATCTATGTTTGCATCCCAAGAGTGGTTTGATTGGGTTAGATCCAAGTAAGAAAAACTATCTACTATTTCATTTTACAAATTATTATACTATGACTATCTTGTATATCTAGTATCTACGGACTTAATGAGTTTGTGATATATAATTCAGTAAGAACAATGGGCACGAGGCATATAGCACAATATCATCTGATGAGTTTTGGAGAAATGTGATTGTGGTGTTGTAGACCTCGGAGTCCATTATAAAGGTCTTGCATATGGTGGACACCTCCTTGAGGGGACCCACTATGCCCCACCTATGTGCAACCCTTGTGTATATAAAGGTTGCCATAGAAAGAGCAAACCCCAAAGGGCACTGGGCTTTCTTGGATATTATGTATACATGATGGACCACTCATCTGATGCATCCCCTCCATAGGGTTGATAAGTAAATATTGTGGGTCGTTGACTTGTAAGAATTGGAAATTCTTTTTTTTTGGCCAAATAGAAATTCGTTGAAATACCTCTAGAGTAAATCAAGTATTGGTAATTCATTCAATCCTAATTCTAACTTTTAACTGTAACCTTTTTAAATTGTACAACCTATCTTCTAAACCTTAGATATTAGTATAGTGAACATTTGTGGTTGGACACAAACCTGCTACATGCCCTATTGCAGGTGGTTTTGGGGTTGGAGTTGGATTCGATGGTCCAATCATGTTGCCATGATGAAGTGAGATATCAGGGATTTCGAATAGTTAGAACTTGTATTTATTCTTTAAAGAATTTAGTCAACCACCAATACTAAAGATTGTAGATCAAGTTGTTTAGGGATGCATTTGGTCCTTATGCAGGTTAGATGTAAATGCATTATTATTGTTTACAGATAAGTTAATTTTATGTTAAGTATTAAAGTTTTAACTTAATGCATTTGTGATAATGCAACTGAGTGGTGGTATCTTTATGGGAACAGTGCAACCAACCTCCAAAGATTGGCAATTAGGATCCTATCTCAAACTTGCTCTGCTTCTAGGTGTAAGAGGAATTGGAGTACATTTAACATGATCCACAACAAGAGGAGGAACTAGTTGGGAAGCCAGCGCCTAAATGATCTTGTGTTTTGCTACTACAATATGAGGTTGAAGATACAACATGCTAGGAAACAGGCCGAGAATAGTCGGCAGGACATCAACCTTGATGATATATTCAAGGTGGAGTAGCATCCCCTCACTCAGTGACTATTGGATAGGGGTGAGCCAGTGTTCGACCAGCCTAGAGGGAGGCCTAACCTAGAGAGAGCTCGAGCTAGAGGGGTTGATGTTGAGTTTATGGCCTCTTGAGATGCACAAGCACATGCACATGTGCCAGAGGCAACTCCTACTGTGATGAGGATTGGATTGTGGCACTTGGCACGTAGTATGACGATCCATATGACACACTTGCTCCCAATCAACTCAAAGGGATGATGATGATGATGGTGGTCGTAGTGGAGAACTTGAGGTGCGTTTGCAGGTTCCACTACTAAAGACACAGTAGTACCCACTGAGATACTCTAGGGAGACTCATTTCACACATGCCACCTAGGATCAGGATCATGGTGGTGATCAATATCATGGTTGGGGAACTACAACCAGAAGGGAAAGGGCCATGGGAAGCAACATCTGCATAGAGGTGGTTATGATGATGTCAACTTTCACACAAATCTTATAGAATGTATGGTTCTTACATAAATCCTTCAATTCCGGATTCAGCAAACAACTTAGAGGGAGTGATGCGATCCATGAGCTTGGATGTCTTTAGGCTTCACATCCACTTATGGGCCTATCGGTCTTTATGGTGTCCATCCTCCTTATGGACATTATGGTATGGGTATGGGCATCCCCTCCAGTGGTTTGTATTATAGGCATGCGCATGGTGATTGTTATTATGAGCATGGTCTCTCAAGGATAGAGTCAATTGTGGAGTCCATATTTGGCTCGTGGCAAATAGGCCCACCATCTTCACAGTCACTAGCACCGGTAGTATCATCAACACCTCTGCAGCACCTTCCCTCATATGGGAGTTCTCTTGGAGGCAGACAGTGACCACCATAGAACTGCAGTGCAAGACTATCTGGACAACTATCAATGTCAAATGAGATGGGATGAGTATGTAAGATGGTTGGGGCAGAGGATGCTTGCCAATAGGGGTTCGACAAAGGAGAGTCAGGAGGAGGTGGATCCATAGGCACACTAATTGGTATTAAGAATTTGAGATTTGAGATGATTGGATGACTTTATGTATTTGCCTACACTGTTGTACTTCTATAGTAGTGTTGCATCTTGTAATTGTATATGAGTTGTAAACTTTATTATTTCTCTTCACTAATTGTGTACTTGTGTTCTCTTTGCATGTTTACATTGGTTTATATGAGTTTTCCAAATTTTCAGTTTCGTCTGAATACAGCCAATCATGTGCCGATTAGGAACATTAGTTTAGGTGATGTTTTAGGCCAAAATAACCTCAAACACCCCTCGAAGCTAGGGGTCCATTTTCTTCCTACACCATTCCAAATATCGGCGATGGTGTCGGTGGTGTTAGCAGCAACCGACACCCAAAATGTTGGCAACATTTCGAACCTTGACTATAACACATTAATAGATCATAGAAAGAATATATTATTTTTCTATTAGATTGATCACATTAATAGATTATATGTTAAGTTAATGTTATCTACACATGTATGCTAGATGATAGATGTTCATAGACGGCTGGAACAAGGATGGGTTGGTTTGGTTTTTCCAAACCCAATCCCACCCGTAAATGTTCTTAACTAAATTCATGCCCTTACATTGATTCAAGGTTAAGATTCTTGTCTATGACCCTAAATCCTGATGGACTGAGCATAGCCTTGTCCCATCGTAATTATCCTGAATCGAGCCGTATTAGGTCATATTGGCCCCGTCTTTATCCCGGACCCTAACCCTGGCCTTGGCTTAGCAAATGTAATATAAAAACTGTCTTAGTTAAACTGAAATTGGGATGCCCAATTGAACAATAAAACTTCCCAAAATCCAAAATCCAAAATCTTATTAAATATAAAATGAAAAGAAAAAAAGCACAAACTTCGCAGCTTTATTAATGTTAATATCTTAACAATATGTACAAGGAAAAATAAAACTTCCATAATCTAATATGTTGTTAAATTTGAAAACTCCATTGTATTTTGTGTGAAACAATAGTACTAGGCCCCTCTCCTATGTTAAATTCTAGCTCTGCCTCTTTTAGGATTGGAATGTTTTTTGACATTGAACAGCTTCGAGGGCTATAATCTTGAATCTAGGATCCATTTAAGCTCAAGGTAAGATAGAATAGGTGAGAGCCAATTGGGCGAAACTTACGCCTTAGTTCATAAATGTTTAGCTTTTGACGAGGAAAAACTCTCTATTCGATGCAGTATAATCTTTTGATACACCCACTCGGCGGTGTATATTTTTAATTTAATTCCCACCCCATAGTAACAAGCTACATTTTTCAAAAAAAAAAAAAAAATGGCAGTTTAACCATCGAAGGGTTGTTCAGTCGGTTATTACCAATACCTCTTAGTGAAGAGTCATGGGTTTGATACTCATTGTGGTATATATAACAATCCCCATGCCTTAATTCAAAGCTACCAATTCCACACAAAAAAGGAGGCAGTTTACAAAAAAAATTCCCCAACTTATTTGTTTTTTCAAACCAAAATTATGGTTGGTCGACATCACATTGTGACCTCACAAGTCAACAGCCCATTTCCAAACCAACCATTGGTTGGTGGGAGGGGTTTGATAGGAAAAGATAGCAGACAATGTGGGAGAGGAGGTTAGGTAATAAATTTTGAAAAACCCCATGAACGAACCATCAGTGCGTTGATTCTCTCATGAAACACCAATAATCCGATGCCGATTTAGGTTCTTGCGTTTCTAATGGATAATGAAAGGATCGGTTACAAGAATTCCAACCAAGAGATGACTCTTTATTAAAAGGTTGGCTATAGAGATTCCTACTGTCCTTCCGTTCATCATTGAGATGATTAAATCTGAATTCTTGTTTCAAAATTAGCTTGCAAACCCGTGTGCAAATCAATTACCAATCTGCCTTAGGTTTTTGAACAAATGGCATCATCGAAATGACGAACTAGACTATTTTTGCTTCTCATCCCCCAAAAAAAGAAAAAAAAAAAAAATTAGGGGTTCCCCCCCCCCCCTTTTTTTTAAAAAAATTTAGTTAAAAAAATTTTTTTTGGGAAAAAAAAAAAAAAAAAGGAGGTTGTAGGGAGAGGAATGGCATGTGGGGTTGTTTTTGGTTTTTTTGGTTTTTTGTTTTTGTGTTGTGGTTGGGGGGGTGGGGGGGGGGGGGGGGCCCCCACCCCTAAAAAAAAAAAAAGTTGTGGGGAAATATGGTCCCGATCCTCTACCCTCGGGAGAGAGACACCCCCGCTCGGGAGAGAGGCACCCCCCCTCGGGAGAGAGGCACCTCCCTCGGGTTGATGATTCTCTTCCCTCATAAAGGGTCCCGAGTGCCTCACTCGGGACAAATACACCTCTCTTTTTGTCATCTGGTTTCTTCCTTGAAGAAGGTCCCGAGGGCCTCAATCGGGAGAAACACCTCCCATATGAGATGGCTCACTTCTTCCCTAAAGAAGGTCCCGAGGGCCTCATTCGGGAGAGACACCTCCATCTTGGCAGATTCATTTCTTCGTTGGAGAAGTGCCACACTTGGGAAAAATATCCAACTCTAGCATTTCTCAGAAGACTCTCTTGACTAAGTCAAGAAGAGTTAGTTACTCATAAACACTCAGCATATCTATTCCGAGAATTGGGGAGGTGAGTCATCATAACGGCGATATCAGGTGCGACAAAGAAGGAGCCGTTATTCCACTACACTCACTCCTCAACTATCGATCCGGAATCTAAGGAATCACCGCCTCCAGGTAACTTCTATATAAACCTACCTCCAACATGGAGAAAGGGAACGAGAACTTTCATCTGAGTACTTACTCATTACGTTCTTGAGAACTCTCTCAAGAACCATTATTGTTACCTAGGCTGATTTGAGCGTCGGAGGCGGTTCCCCGGCCAAAACTAGGCCGGACCGTTCTTGCTTTCTTTGTGTGTGCAGGCATCTCAGTTATTCCAACTTGGTTGGAGAGCTCTTAAGGTGGTCATCTCAATATCCGACTCTCGAAGAAGTTCTATACGCAACAATTTGGCGCCGTACGTGGGAAACGTCACAAAAAGTCATGACGAGACGTACCACACCTCGGGTGGCAAGTTCTCAAATTCTCACTCGAGCGAGAGAAAGGGAGCAGAAAACGGACGTGTTGAAGAACAAACTCTCCCTTCTCTAGATCGACAGATTCCTATTCCAGAGGAAGGTCAAGAAGGAGTTCCGGAGAATCCCCGTTAACTATTCCAACTCCATTTGGAGAAGGCGGTTCGAGTCAACCTCCTATTCCAGCGACCGTGGCCGATTTGCAGAATATGCAAAGAGAAGTCCAACAACAAATGTTGGAACTCCAAGGAGTTGTTCGAGGCTTAGTCCATCAGATCGGGGTACCATCCGGACCCCCCAGAAATTCCCAAGAGGGACGAAGGCGTGAAGCCGTCCGTCAGACTCGGGATAGGCAACGCCCGATGAATGAAGAAAGGAGAAATCCCAGAATACCAAGGAGACCAGCCGAACGGGTTGGAGAAAGATCTCAAGGAGTGCATATTGAAGAGCCACGTCCCCGAGAGGATCGGTCGAGGGGAAGTGTATTCCACCGTTTGGCTGGGCTTAGGCAAACTCAAGATTTACCTAGAAAAGGGCGGAGAAATGAAGGAGTTCGGGAGCAAGAAGGAGAAAGTCACGGAAGAGGCCATTCTAGATCTAATAACCCGAGAGGGTCGGTTAGTCAATATGGATCTTCTCATGGACCAACTTCCCAATATTCTGATCTCGGAAGTGTTCGGTCTCCGCAAGTGCGTCAAGAGGCGCATGGTCTCGGGAGAAGATTAGATGCCATGGAGAGACGGCTTGATGATTGGGACCTCGATGACGACTATGATGTGGTTGATAGAGAACCTTTCTCAGAAGAAGTCATGAGAGCACCTCTTCCACCGAACTTTATCATGCCGACGTTCACTCCCTATGAAGGTAAGTCCAATCCTCGAGAACATATTAGTTATTTTAAATCGGTCATGGCTGTTATTGGCCGAGAAGATGAGCTATTATGCCGAACGTTCTCGGCATCTCTCAAAGGCCCGGCGATAAAATGGTTTTCTAGCCTACCGCCAAGATCCATCCAAAACTTTCGAGAACTCGGGAAAAAATTTATTGCCCGATTCCGAAGTTGCATCGGGAGTAAGAAGATAGCAGATAGCCTTTTTGCCATCAGGCAAAAACCAAATGAGTCCGTTCGGGACTTTCTTCTCAGATTCGATAAAGTGGCTATCGAGGTAGAAGAGTTGGATGACACGGTGGCGTACAATGCACTATGGAGCGGAATAACCCAAAGACGTTTGCTCGAGGTATTACTCCAAGACAAGCCGAGGACTTATGGAGCACTTCTCAAGAAATGCCAAAAGCAAGCAACGGTTGCAGAAGTTATCGAAGCCCGAGAAGAGTCTACGAGAGGCGTAAAGGAAAAGAAGAATTATGGAGAAAGAGGTTAGAATTCAAATGCTCGGGCAAGAGATGACAAAAAGGGAGTTTGGAAAGAAAGACTCGCCAATGGAGACTTTACACCTCTTAATACTAAGAGGTCATAAATTCTATTACAGATCAGAAATAATGACAACTTGAAGTGGCCGGGCAAGATAAGAGCCCGACCCGAAGATAGGAATATGACAAAGTATTGCCGTTTCCACAAAGACTACGGTCACCATACGGATGAGTGCAGAAATCTAAAGATCGAGATCGAGAAGCTCATCCAGGCAGGGCAACTTGAAAAATATCTTCAAAAGAAGCGACAAGATCGAGAGAAGTCCCCACCTAGATCAACTAAAAGACTCAGATCCAAAAGTCCCGAGAGGGCAGATAAGAATCCCGAGAAGAAACCCGACACTCGGGAGTTTTCCCCCATTTACATCGTTTTGGGAAATCCGACGGAAGAATCCATTAAGAAGGCGAAGCAAAAGGCACGGTTCGTTGGATCGATGCAATTGCCAAGAAAACGAAGAAATGACCTATGCCCAGATCCAATAACCTTCACCGACGAAGATCTCAAGGGCGTCACTTCTCCTCACGACGATGCTATAGTTATCAAAGTGAAATTGGCAAACCGAGAAGTTCACCGAGTTCTTGTGG
Organism: Hakea prostrata; assembly: GCF_041222555.1. NCBI lineage: Eukaryota > Viridiplantae > Streptophyta > Magnoliopsida > Proteales > Proteaceae > Hakea > Hakea prostrata. Next base: position 64,340,421 of record NC_142600.1, read on the forward strand.
ACACGGGATCTTCCGCCGACTTACTATCTTATGAAGCATTTAAGAAATTGAAGTTTGAGGACGAGATGATGACTCCATGTGGGACTCACTTATATGGGTTCGCCGGGTCGTCCGCCATATCCGAAGGGACTATCCAATTGGATCTAAGGATCGGGACCTCCCCTCGGGATGCAGTCGTCCAAGCAACATTCATGGTGGTTCGGGACCTTTCAGCTTACAACGTTCTACTCGGGAGGCCAACTCTTAACGCCTTAGGGGCGGTGGTTTCTCCAACACATATGAAGTTGAAGTTTCCAACCACAGCGGGAGTCGGGGAGTGCTCTTCGGATCAGCGACTCTCCAGACAATGTTATGTGAATTATCTTAAGAAAGTCAAAAAAGCCGAGAGATCGGGCAATACAATGAGTATTGAAATTCGGGATGACCGGGATGAAGAAGCTATGCAGAGAGCCGAACCAGTTGAAAAGCTTGAGCGAATTCAACTTCATCCGGATCTTCCCGAAAGATGGACTATGATCGGGTCCGAACAACCTACGGAATTCAAGGAAGAGCTCACCGAGTTTCTCCAAAACAACCTAGATGTATTCGCGTGGTCGGCCGAAGACATGCCCGGAATAGATCGAAGAATTGCAGAACATAGCTTATGGATAAGGGACGATGCAATTCCAATGATCCAAAAAAGAAGGAATTTTTCGCTCGAGAAACATGCTGCCATCCGGACCGAAGTGGAGAAACTAGAGCAATCGGGTTTTATAAAACCCATAGAATGCCCAACTTGGTTGGCGAATGTAGTCATGGTGAAGAAAGCCAACGGCAAATGGAGAATGTGTACAGATTACACGGACTTGAATAAAGCATGCCCAAAGGATTGCTATCCACTTCCTCGGATCGACCTTTTGATCGACGCTACAGCAGGACATGAAGTATTGAGCTTCATGGACGCTTATTCGGGATATAATCAAATTATGATGAATCCCAAGGACGAGAAGGATACGGCCTTCATGACGGATCGAGAAAGTTACTTTTATAAAGTAATGCCATTCGGGTTGAAGAACGCTGGGGCCACTTATCAGAGAATGGTAAACAAAGTCTTCAAAGACCAAATAGGAAGAAATATGGAAGTATATGTGGATGATATGCTCATAAAGAGTACCGTCCGAAGAAATCATCTGGAAGATCTTGAAGAAGTTTTTGATACTTTGAGAACATACCAGATGAGGCTAAATCCGGAGAAATGTGCTTTTGGAGTTTCATCCGGAAAATTCCTTGGGTTTATGGTATCCCGAAGAGGAATTGAGGCAAACCCGGAGAAAATCAAAGCCTTGCTCGAGATGGAGTCGCCAAGGACGGTTAGAGACATCCAATGTCTAACCGGAAGAGTAGCGACCTTAAACGGATTTATCTCACGATCGGGTGAGAAATGCTTGCCTTTCTTCAAAGCTCTTAAAGAGCTCGGGAAGGCAAAGGATACCTTATGGACCGATGAATGTCAGCAAGCGTTCGAGAAATTGAAGGAGAAGCTCGGGACTCCACCTCTCTTAGCCCGACCTTCAACGGGAGAACAATTATTCACATACTTAGCCATTTCTCCAGCGGCGATGAAGCGTGGTCTTAGTAAAAGAAGAAGGTACTTCACAAAATCCTGTCTATTTCATAAGTCATGTTTTAATAGATGCCGAGACACGATATCCGGATGTGGATAAACAAGCCTTAGCACTTGTAATCGCATCTCGGAAACTCAGACCGTACTTCCAAGCTCATCCAATTGTAGTCTTGACCAACTTCCCGTTGAAGAAGATACTACAGAAACCAGACTTAGCCGGAAGAATGGTCACATGGGCTATTGAGTTGAGCGAGTATCAAATTGAGTATAGAACTCGTCCAGCCATAAAGGGACAAGTTCTGGCCGACTTCATTCTTGAGAATAGCATGCCTAGTTCGGGAGTACAAAATTCACCCGGTCCAGAGTTATGGAATTTACATGTTGACGGCTCAAGCAACTCTTCGGGGAGTGGAGCAGGACTAATGCTTATCAGCCCGGATGGATTCACTATTCATTATGCTTTAAGATTCAACTTTAAAGCCTCTAATAATGAGGCCGAGTATGAAGCCCTCTTAGCAGGACTAAGACTTGCCCGAGCCCTAAGAGTCCGAGAATTGGAAGTCCGAAGCGACTCGCAGTTGATCGTGAATCAAGTTCGTGGCGTGTACGAGGCAAAGGAAACAAGAATGGCAAATTACTTAGCCAAAATCGATGATTGTCGCCATTATTTCGATCATCTTGAGATAAAGCAAATTCCGAGAAAGGAAAATGAAGAGCAAAGCCAAAACCGAGCGGCCACACCAGTAGCGAAGGAAAATGAAGTAGACGAGTTATCCAAGTTGGCTTTATCCAAATATTCGACCTTAGGCTCAGCCGTTTATATTGAACAGTTAGAAATTCCTAGCATTCGGGAGGCCGAGGCGATGGATATTGAAGAAGAGCTTAGTTGGATGACCCCAATTATAGCATACTTGAAGAATGATATCCTTCCGGAAGACGTCAAGGAGGCTAAGGCAGTTAGAAATCAAGCAGCGAAGTTCACCATTATTGAAGAACAACTTTATAAAAGATCGGTCACATAGCCTCTTCTAAAGTGTGTTGGCCCTTCTCAAGCTCAATATGCCTTAGCCGAAGTACACGAAGGAATATGCGGAGCGCATATGGGAGGTCGTGCTTTAGCCCACAAAATAATACGCCAAGGCCTTTATTGGCCGACTATTCAGAAAGATGCCGTGGACTATGTCAGAAAATGCAAGCAAGTCGAAAGACCATTTGATTTTCAATAAATCCACGTCTTCATTGCCGACATCTATCTCTTCGAATTATTCAATGGCGTTACACTCGGGACCTTGCTCGGGTAGCCACGCGGGAGTTTTCCCCACCTCTCATGAAAATCCAAGTGAGACTCTCATGAGATGGAATTATTCAATGGCGTTACACTCGGGACCTCACTCGGGTAGCCGGGATTCCGTGGGACTCTCGAGATGGAATTACCCCAGGCCTTCTTAAGAAGAGCCCGGGAGAGTTCCCCCTTAACAAGCTTAAGACACCCAAGAGTGGCTCTTCAAGGCATCAACGAAGAACCCAAGAGAGTTCTTGACAAGTTCAAGAACCCAAGAGCGTTCCCCTTTTAAGAAGAGCCCAGGAGAGTTCTTAACAAGCTCAAGAACCCAAGAGCGCTCTTCAAATCAACGAAGAACCCAAGAGAGTTCTTGACAAGTTCAAGAACCCAAGAGCGTTCTTAAGAAGAGCCCAGGAGAGTTCTTAACAAGCTTAAGAACCCAAGAGCGCTCTTCAAATCAACGAAGAACCCAAGAGAGTTCTTGACAAGTTCAAGAACCCAAGAGCGTTCTTAAGAAGAGCCCGGAGAGTTCTTAACAAGCTTAAGAACCCAGGAGCGCTCTTCAAATCAACGAAGAACCCAAGAGAGTTCTTGACAAGTTCAAGAACCCAAGAGCGTTCTTAAGAAGAGCCCGGGAGAGTTCTTAACAAGCTTAAGAACCCGGGAGCGCTCTTCAAATCAACGAAGAACCCAAGAGAGTTCTTGACAAGTTCAAGAACCCAAGAGCGTTCTTAAGAAGAGCCCAGGAGAGTTCTTAACAAGCTTAAGAACCCAGGAGCGCTCTTCAAATCAACGAAGAACCCAAGAGAGTTCTTGACAAGTTCAAGAACCCAAGAGCGTTCTTAAGAAGAGCCCAGGAGAGTTCTTAACAAGCTTAAGAACCCAGGAGCGCTCTTCAAATCAACGAAGAACCCAAGAGAGTTCTTGACAAGTTCAAGAACCCAAGAGCGTTCTTAAGAAGAACCCAAGAGAGTTCTTAACAAGCTTAAGAACCCAAGAGCGCTCTTCAAATCAACGAAGAACCCAAGAGAGTTCTTGACAAGTTCAAGAACCCAAGAGCGTTCTTAAGAAGAACCCAAGAGAGTTCTTGACAAGTTTAAGAACCCAAGAGCGCTCTTCAAATCAACGAAGAACCCAAGAGAGTTCTTGACAAGTTCAAGAACCCAAGAGCGTTCTTAAGAAGAGCCCAGGAGAGTTCTTGACAAGCTTAAGAACCCAAGAGCGCTCTTCAAATCAACGAAGAACCCAAGAGAGTTCTTGACAAGTTCCAAGAACCCAAGAGCTTCTTAAGAAGAGCCCGGGAGAGTTCGTTAACAAGCTTCAAGAACCCGGGGAGCGCCCTTCCAAATCAAAGAAGAACCTAAGAGAGTTCGAAGGCGTTACACTCGGGACCTCCGCTCGGGTAGCCACTCGGGGCCACGAGTTTTCCCCACCTCTTATGAAAGTCCAAGTGAGACTCTCATGAGATGGAATTATTCAATGGCGTTACACTCGGGACCTCGCTCGGGTAGCCACTCGGGAGTTTTCCCCACCTCTTATGAAAGTCCAAGTGAGACTCTCATGAGATGGAATTATTCAATGGCGTTACACTCGGGACCTCGCTCGGGTAGCCACTCGGGAGTTTTCCCCACCTCTTATGAAAGTCCAAGTGAGACTCTCATGAGATGGAATTATTCAATGGCGTTACACTCGGGACCTCGCTCGGGTAGCCACTGGGAGTTTTCCCCATCTATCATGAAAGTCCAAGTGAGACCTCATGAGATGGAATTATTCAAGGCGTTACACTCGGGACCTCGGTGGGGGGGCCCCTGGGGGTTTTCCCCCTCTCTTATGAAAGTCCAAGTGAGACTCTCATGAGATGGAATTATTCAATGGCGTTACACTCGGGACCTCGCTCGGGTAGCCACTGGGGTTTTCCCCACCTCTTATGAAAGTCCAAGTGAGACTCTCATGAGATGGAATTATTCAATGGCGTTACACTCAGGACCTCGCTCGGGTAGCCACTCGGGAGTTTTCCCCACCTCTTATGAAAATCCAAGTGAGACTCTCATGAGATGGAATTTCTAAGGCGTCACACTTGGGACCTCACTCGGGTAGTCACCCTTAATAAAGGCAATGGCATCTCTCGGAGAACCAGGCTGGGGGCTTCTCGACTCGACGAGACTTTAGAGAAATGATGGCTATCATTCAAGACGACGCATTGGAATTTCTTCAAAAGAAAAAACCTTCAAAGAGGTATGAGAAAAGCATTCCATACGTTCGAGAAGTCAATCGCACGGAATGGGGGGCTCTGTTGTGGGGAAATATGGTCCCGATCCTCTACCCTCGGGAGAGAGACACCCCCGCTCGGGAGAGAGGCACCCCCCCTCGGGAGAGAGGCACCTCCCTCGGGTTGATGATTCTCTTCCCTCATAAAGGGTCCCGAGTGCCTCACTCGGGACAAATACACCTCTCTTTTTGTCATCTGGTTTCTTCCTTGAAGAAGGTCCCGAGGGCCTCAATCGGGAGAAACACCTCCCATATGAGATGGCTCACTTCTTCCCTAAAGAAGGTCCCGAGGGCCTCATTCGGGAGAGACACCTCCATCTTGGCAGATTCATTTCTTCGTTGGAGAAGTGCCACACTTGGGAAAAATATCCAACTCTAGCATTTCTCAGAAGACTCTCTTGACTAAGTCAAGAAGAGTTAGTTACTCATAAACACTCAGCATATCTATTCCGAGAATTGGGGAGGTGAGTCATCATAACGGCGATATCAGGTGCGACAAAGAAGGAGCCGTTATTCCACTACACTCACTCCTCAACTATCGATCCGGAATCTAAGGAATCACCGCCTCCAGGTAACTTCTATATAAACCTACCTCCAACATGGAGAAAGGGAACGAGAACTTTCATCTGAGTACTTACTCATTACGTTCTTGAGAACTCTCTCAAGAACCATTATTGTTACCTAGGCTGATTTGAGCGTCGGAGGCGGTTCCCCGGCCAAAACTAGGCCGGACCGTTCTTGCTTTCTTTGTGTGTGTAGGCATCTCAGTTATTCCAACTTGGTTGGAGAGCTCTTAAGGTGGTCATCTCAATATCCGGCTCTCGAAGAAGTTCTATACGCAACACAACTCACAAGCAAAAAAAGCAGGAGAAAAAGATGATCATCAACGAAGAAGAAGGAGGAGAAAAAAAAAAAAAAAAAAAAAAAAAAAACAACCCCAAACAAAAAAAACGAAAGAGGGGGCCGGGGAGACGCAAAAAAAAGAACAAAAAAAAAAGGGGAGGCACCCCAACAGGCTTTTTTTTTTTTTTTTTTTTTTTTTTTTTTTTTTTTACCTACTTTTTCTTCTTTGGTACTAACTTTTTTGCTTTGTCCCACCGAAAGAGCACAAATGCAGGATAACCGAGCCAATTTTCTTGTTTCTCTTTCTTTAATCCCCATTTCTCACAGCTCATAGTGGAGCCCTTATGTGGACCCCACCATTTTGGACAAATCTCCCTTGCTGTTGCAGCATTTTCACCATTTTTCATGACCCAGTTATGTAGTAAATCTACTTTCTTTGCTTTCCACTTAGATTCATAAATTTTCATTTCAGTAATCTGGCTCAAAGCAAATGCAAGTGCAGATCAGCCCAAGGTGTGAGTTTGAACAAGATCAGGTTGAACCAACCTTGCCCAATCCAAATTCTTTTGGTCAGCAGTGGGCTTGGTTTGGTTTTCTGGACCCTCAATCTTGCTTAGCCCCTTAACAAGGATGACCTGTTCTACTCCTCATGCACATAAGATACTGCCCAAGTTGCATGCACCATCCTTTGATCTAGTTTAATACATTGAACTTCCTGAGATTGTTGCTCTAAGTTAAACTCAATGAAATAAGCCTTTGAAACTTAATCATATGCTTATCAACATTGAACTTAAGTAACAACTTGGATGACATTTTAACAAAATGAATGAACTACCCAATTGTTATGGTTTAGAGATTCTGAATGAAGAACACCCAGACACAGAAACTGACCAGATAACTTAAATTGTTTCCTGGATATTAGCAATGCAAGATACATGAGATTCAAAGTAAATAAGTTCAAGCCCAACTGTTCCTAGAGATTTTTTTTTGGGGGGCGGGGTGAGTAATTTGGTCTACCAATTTTGTTATGCATGGTACAACCACTGATATATGACATCTAACATTTGTTCCCAGTAAATTCTTAAAGGACCAATAACTTTTGTTGCAACATACATGTCTGTAACTTAATAATGAGCCATAGGTGCAAGTAGCCAATAGAAGTTAAGTAAAACATAAATTTTTTTGATAACAGTGACAGCTTCAATTCTTCACATTCTTGTGATATCTATGTTGTTTTTTAAGGGATAATTCTTCTTGTAGATAACTATATATGATACAGATGGTTTTTAAAATGGTTAAGTGGATGAGCAACCGCATGCTCAGAAAAAGACATGGTTTAGTTGAAGGAGGAAGAAAAATCAGCAACATTTCTCCAATGAAATTTCAGGTTACACAGGCTGTTAAGCTGCAGATTCTCATATACTGATATACCAGATTGTAAATCCAAAAAAGAGCTTGATACACAAGTTGGAGATGAAAACATACATAAGCCAGGAAGTAAGAGAGAATATCAACTGCAAATTCCTCTGGTTGAATTGTTTGAAGCAAATAAAAGCACGTGAGAGTGGGCTGCCTCAGTGGATGGGAAGCCGCCTTTGATTATGAAGTTAGATTTTGGATAACGCCCCTCATGGAGGAGTAAATGCCTAAAGAGATGAAGTTCTTGGGTAGGTGCAAGAGTGAATTCTAGCTTACCAAACAAGACTTTGAGTGACCGTTTGTACAATGGAAGCTAACCATAGAGATGACTGATACTGGCCGCTAGATGACCAGATACGGTTCTCAATGATTCTCATTGGAAGGACCAACACAAAAGCTTACTTTCGGCGTGCTTGACAGGATTCGTATAGGACTTTGCAAGAGTTGACACGAGATGTGACATGTCTTGTTCTGAACTCTTGACAAGTGGGCGGGAAGAATTACCCAAAGGGATTTTGGCCTAGTGGCATATCTCTTGATAAACGCAAATCATTAAATGTATAAGTATAGTACATTAAATGCTGAATTTAATGCTTGGGCACATGTACAACTGTATAAGGAGTTCTTCGTGTTCGACTGTAATCTTACGAACAACTAAAGGTCAAGAAGTCCATCGAGTGACAATCTTGAGAAGTGACTATTGCCAAGTGGTTAATCTAAGAACTAAATTTTGAGAAGTACTCAGGAGTGGCAGGTGATTGGGCCGAACCCGGTTGACTCCAGTTTGGTCAGTTTGCACGAGCTCAGAAGTCTTAAATGAGGCTTGGCATAACACAAGCCCCCTAGTCTTCAGATTTACATTCCACTTGGTACGTTCGAAGAATGACTTCTCCAGATGATTTTTGCTCTGATCTGTTTGCCAAGAACTTGACGAGTCGCTTCCCACTAACAACAAAAGTTTGAGGGATGGGTATATAGCCTGTTGGCCACCCCCATGATTGTATCGTACTCAAATGGTGTCACTTTACGGCTGCAATAGTAGTATCACTGGCGGGAGCAGTAGCAACAACAAGAAGTTGGGGACAAGTTCCCCAAGGCAGTAAGCCTATCGAATGAATCCCAAGTGGGCTCTGGTTGAAGGCTGCTACATTTGGGATGAGACCTTCAAGGCCGGAGAGTGGATGGAACATGCAATAAATTCCGCTGATCAATGGGCTTTGAGAGACATGGCAAGCACTAAACTGGAGATCCTCGCAGCTTGGTAAGTCACCTTTGAGCAATGACATTTGTAACTTCTTCCCTTCTTTAGCTAACTTAATTTTCCTGTAGTGACATGTATCGGGCCACCCGTGAATTAGCTGAACTTCAAAAGAGAAGTTTAGTTTACCATGGTGAAGCTAAAGAGCTTAGCAAGCAGTTGCTTGATGTCAAACAAAAGTATGAAGGCCTAGTTTTGGACCTCGACAAATTGGCAAAGGAGATAGAGCTAACCAGAAAAAAGTATTCCAATGCCTCCTTGCGAAGAAGGAGGAGGAAGAAAATAAAGAAAGGGATGTTGCCCGAGTAGCAGAATTGAAAGCACTGGCACTACTACAGCAAATCAACCGAAAAGTGGAGAAGCTTAAGGCTAAGAATGCTAACTTGATTGAAAAGTACATTCGGTTGAAGGTAGAGAAGAAGGCAATTGAATGATAACTGCAAGAGTTGGTGAGTCAAATTGCCACACTGAAGGAGAAGGTTGAGACCATTCAAGACAGGGTAATGGGAAAATTCACGGCATCCAATGACTACAAAGATAAGGTGTTCCAAGCCTCCCTACCCTTGAGCAAGGGCTGGACATAGCATGCAAGGAGATGATCAAAAAACTCCATAAGGATGCAATCCGTCAACTTTATCCCTTTCTCATTGATGCCAATACTTATGTAAGGCTCCAACTACCAATTCCCAGATGGATGTCTCCACCTCTTCTTCTTCTTCTTCTTTCTTTTTTCTTTTGGGGTGGGGGGGGGTGAAAGTGCCATGACTTATATGTCTACTTAGACATCAGCTTCATCTTGCTATCTGGCCACTTGAGGCATGGTGATCCAAAAGAAAATTTGTAGTAGAATTCTAAGTATACGTACCGACAGTAGTTTGAGTAGTGACTTGGCAAATAATGATTCAGAATATTTTTCAGCAAGTAGTCAAATCCTCCCTCATTGATAGAATGTATCCAAGTGTACAAAATTCCATGCATGAGTCAACTCTCTTTCTATCTCCATATCCATAAGTTTGTAAGTTCCAAGTTGTAGTTCACGAACAACAAGATAGGTACCTTCCTACTTTGGAGATAACATGTTCCTTCCTCTAGGATTCGAGATGTTAGCTTGAGGTAACACTAAGTCACCTACCCTGAAAGTCTTGTTGCATACTCTAGAGTTGTAGAACTTCGGACTTTTCTTTTGGTAGGTGATATTTTCTAGAGTGCTCTTTCTCAAACCTCATGTAGGAACTCTAGATTGGACCTAAGGCCTTCTTCATTGGCCTCAGCATTATAATGGGTTGATATCAATGATCCAAACAATACCTTCACATGCACTAAAGCTTAAGTGCCATAAGATAGCTTGAAAGGTGTTTTTTCCAGTTGGGTTCTTGCAGTCGTTCTGTACACCCATAAGACATGATGTAACTTTTTGACCCACCGTTGATTACACTCATCCAGTCATCGTTTGATACCATCAAGTAAAGTCTTGTTAGTAATTTCAGCTTGACCACTGCATTGTGGATATGAGACTATTGCATTGCAAAAGTCAATATGATACTTCTTGCAAAAATTCTTGAAGTGTGGGTTGTCAAATTGCTTGCCATTGTCTGTCAGGAGAATTTTAGGAAGTCCAGACCTGTATATGACTTTGGTTAAAGTGAACTTCTCCATCTGCTTCTCGATGATAGATGCCACTGGCTCTACTTCTACCCATTTGGTGAAGTAATCAATTGCCACGATCGAAAACTTCCTTCCAGTGAATGCTGGAGGGAATGGACCTAAGATATCCATTCCCCATCTTGTGAAAGGTATTGGGCTCAAAATGGAGGTCAGAGGGACGACAAGACCTCTATGGATTGGAGAGTGTACTTGACACTACTCACAACTTCGTATATAGTCTCTTGAACCTTTCACCATAGTTGGCTAATAAATTCCTTGCCTTAAGATCTCGTACGCCAAAGTTCTAGCCCCCATGTGACACCCATATATTCCTTTGTACACTTTAGCCAAAGTGTATTGAGCACATGCAAGACCCACACATTTTAATAGGGGTCATTTCTAGCTTGCTCATTATCTTCGAGAAGGTGGTCATTTATGAGGTAAGAAATCAAAGGGTCCATCCATGATGACGCCACCTCATCGAAGTCCATTAGTTCCCACTCGTCAATGATTGATTTGTGGAGGGTTTCTTGATATAAGGAAGCCTCCATGTCTTCGTATCTTGCGGATGCTAGTTTGGCTAGTATATCAACTTTCTCATTATCTCTCTTGAAATTTGGGTGATTGTAAAGCTTTGGAAGTGAATCCTCAATTCGTTAACCTTGGTCAAGTATTGAAACATTCTTTCTTCCTTTGCCTCATATGTCCCTCCATCTGGTTCACAAAAAGATGTGAATCACTGTAGAACTTCATATGTTTAACACATAAGGACTTGGCTAGATGCAGCCCTACCACTAAGGCTTCATACTTGGCGACATTGTTAGTTGCCAGAAATGTGAAACGTAGGGTGTAGTGATGATGAAACCATTAGGACTTTGCAACATTATACCAGCTTCGTTTCCAGCTGTGTTACTTGCTTCGTCGACAAAGAGCGTCCAAACCTCCATTGTTTGTTCAGCCTCTAAAGTCCATCCAGTCGAAGATTCTACTAGGAAATATGCTAAGGCTTGACATTTGATTGTAGTTCTTGGCATGAAGTCGACTTAGTGTTCACTTAACTCAATTGCCTAAGATACCATTCTTCCAACTAGATCTGGTTGGCAAAGGATCTTTTTCAGGGGTGCATTGTTAAGACTATCACCGGAAGAGCTTGGAAGTATGGTCTAAGTTTCCTTATTGAAACTATTAGGGCTAAAGCCTATTTTTCTATCTCAGGGTATTTGGTCTCGGCTTCAAGTAGAACATGACTCACATAATAAATGGGCTTTTGGATGGACCCATTTCCTTGGATTAGAACTAAGCTCACATCATTAGGCGAAGTCACCAAGTACAAAAAGAGTTCTTTTTCAGGAATTGGATAAGTGAGGAGTGATGAGAAACTTAGCTTTTTTTTTAGATCTTCAAAAGCCTTCTGACAATCCTCGTTCCACAGTATTCCCTTTGTTGTGCTATGAGACTTCAGGCCTTGAAGAAAGGCAAGCATTTCTCCTAGGAAAGAGAGATGAAGTGGTTGAGTGCAACTTTTCTTCCCATGAGACATTGAACTTCCTTGACAATTTACAGTGGTTGCATCTCTAGGATGGCCTTAATCTTCTCAGGATTCACTTTTATGACTCCTTTTTAGACCATGAAGCCAAGAAAATTTCTAGAAGAGACCCAAAAAGTGCAGTTGTCAGGTTGAGATGCATATTATATGCTCGGAGAACTTTGAAAACTTCATAGATCACTGATATGACCGCCTCGACTCACATTTTTTACCAACATGTCGTCAATGTAGACCTCCATGTTGTGTCCAATTTGTTTGCAAAAAATCTTGTTTAGTACCCTCTAGTATGTAGCTCCAGCATTTTTCAAAACTAAAAGGCATGACCATGTAGTATAGATTTCTTTATGAGTCATGAATGTTGTGTGAACCTCATCCTCTAGCTTCATCAAGATCTAGTTATACCCTGAGTAGGCATCCATAAAGCTCATCACTTTGTTACCAGTTGTGGTATTTATCAGTAAGTCAATCCTAGGAAACAATCTTTGGGACACGCTTGTTGAGATCAGAGTGATCCGTGCACATTCTCCACTTCTTGTTAGTTTTCTTCACCATGACCACATTGGCTAGCCATGTTGGAAACTCAATAGGTTGGATGAAACCAGATTTCTTCAGTTTCTCAACCTCTGCCTGAATTGCCTGTTGCTTCTCGATTGAGAAGTTTCATCTTTTTTGGACAACTAGCTTGGCGCCTTTGTTGATCTAGAGGTTGTGTTCAACGACTTTTGGTCGATTCCTAGCATGTCCTCTGCTAATCAAGAAAAAACATCAGAGTTTGTTGCAGGTATGCACCAACGATAAGATAAAGTTGTATGTTACCTTCCATAGTGGTTGAGCTTCCATAAAATCCATAAAGAAGATTCCATTAAGCGTTAAAGCCTCTTCATCGATCTTGAGATGTTGGAACACCTTCAGTGAAAGGATATCAGCTGAGGAACTTGATCCACTAGTACTTGATACACCATGTGATTTGCCAATCTGACTTTGATGACTATAATTCATCATGAGAAATGTGTACGTCCACAAGCTCCTTCTTTGAAAAAGTTATGGGCTCACAATGTGTGAACCTGGAGTTCTTTAAGGCTTCTACAGTGCCTACGAATCTGGTGTTTCTCTTAGCTTCCTGAAGTGACTTGGGTGTGGGTCTCCCAAAAATGGTGTTGATTTTCGGGAGCTCCTCGTCCTTGGTAGTCGCCAGAGCTTTTCCTAGAGTATCGTCTCTTTCCCTTGTTGGACTTTTACTTCACCTCCGAATGGGTGATCTAACTCCATTACACCTAGACTTGACAAACTGGTCCAAGTGGCCTCCGGCAATTAATTTTCATCTCAATCTTCAACACGCAACATTCATCGGTATGATGCCCCTTGTCTTTGTGATAAAGACAATACTTTGACATGTTGGCTCTATTCTCTGGCTTGTTATGTAACTTTTCCGGGTTTTTTGAGCAAATCAATGTCTCGTATCTGCATGAGAATGACACAACATGACTTGTTCAATGGAGTGAGGGCTTCTTCATCTTTATCATCAACTTGACAATTTCTCCATTTTGGCTTGTTTCTCTACTTTTTTTCTAATAGGTTTTTTGGCAGAGCTTTCTTTTTTATTGCTCTATCTGTAAGACTTCCCTTCATTTTTTTAGCCACTTCTACTAGCTTCCAGGACTTTTTCCACGGTGGCCATCTAGTAACTCAAGTCCAGCAGTTCAGCTAGGGTCTTGGGCTTTTTCTCCACAATGGAGGCCACTAATCTTTAACTAGTAACTGCGCTCTTGAAATTGGTGAAGGCTACTTTGTCATCAAGATATATATCATTAAAGCGCGTTTAAAGTCTTGGATAGACTCAGAGTGACCTTGTCTTAATGCCAGAAGGTTGTCCTCGATTTTGTCCTTCTTGATTCCACTTTTGAACTAGGTAGCAAAAGCATAGTCTAGTTTAGTGAAGTTATGGATAGAATGTCTGGGCAAACAAGAAAACTAGGTTGTGGCTGGGGCTGTTAAAGACGCTGGAAAACATTGACATTTGATGGCATCCCCTCCACCACACATAGTCATGATAGAGTTGAAGTGACTGATGTGTGCCATGAGATATACCGTACCATTATCCAAAGAGATAGACAAGGTTTGGAATCCTAAGGGAAATGGAGCTGCCATGATCTTATGGTGAATGGGTCTTGGGTTAGTACCTTATGCATCTCGTTTGGGATTTTCTGGTCCAGCTAGCACAAACGCTTGTTCATGGCTTTGATTTGCTAGTAGAGGTTCTCATCCCTTCCGCCATGAGGCCTTTGGGATCCTCCCTCCATGCTCATTGAAGCACATGACTCTACATTGTGCTCAGAATTTTCTTGTCCTTTTGAGGTCGATGACCTCCTCCAACAGCTCCTTAGAACGGATGTCTAACATGTTGCACTCCCAGTCTATTGAAGACAGAATGATGGTCTCCTTCTTGATGACCTCTCCTCTGTTCTTCTTCCTCTCTGATCCTCACAGAGTCAGGGGGAAACAAGCCACTTCAACTCCCTAGGCCTTGTCTTGCTGATCGACGGGGGAAATTACCATTGTCTCCAAAAGAGCTACCGTGAGGCATGAGCTGGCTCCATTGGGTCACCATGGTTTGGAATGTACCCATCATTTCTATGATTCTCCTTTTCAGCGCTTGTGCCTAGTCACATGCGGGGGTTGAGGTCATTCCTTGCAAAGGCAGACCTGCATTCCAAGCATCTCCATGCTCTTGGACTTGCACTTCACTTGGAGGAAGGAGAGAAGTATATGATGGACCATCCTTTCGAGTGTTTACCTTCTTCTTGCCCCCACGTGCACGTCCTTGAGACTTGGAACCATTGTGTCTAAATTATCTCTTACCATCTTTACTCGGGGATTATAAGCACAAGAAAGAATGAAGAAACTTCTTTCCCACAAACGACACCAAATGTTGCTCCAAAGTCTTCTTGTTTCGGTTTATCCGAGATAGGCATCGAACTAGGGATATGTGAATCAAAGAAAACACGTGAGGCGGCCTGCCTCAGTGGATGGGAAGCCGCCTCTGATGATATAGTTAGATTTTGGATAACACTGTTCTTCTCAGGGAGGAGTAAATGCATTAAGAGATGAAGCTCTTGGGTAGGTGTTGGAGTTAATTCTAGCTGTTAATTCTAGCTTACCAAACGAGAGTCTGAGTGACCGTTTGTATAGTGGAAGCTAACCATGGAGGCGATTGACGCTGGCTGTTAGATGACCAGATACGATTCCCAATGATCCTCATCGGAGGGACAAACACAAAAGCTTACTTTCGGCGCACTTGACAGGATCCATGCCTGTCACGACCCCAGTTGTCACAGGCTTGGTGGGGCCCTCATTATGGACATTTAACTAGGGCACGTGACAGTTCATTCCTCAACATAAACCTGTTTTTAACTACTAAAACCAGACTAAACATTCTTTAGAACAAACAAACAACCTGTCTGATAATTTGACTCATACACATATGTACACAGTCTAAAGTCCTGTTATACTTACATTTGACCTTACAACAGTGTTTAGTAAAGTACATACAGTGTCACGCCCTCCCAGCCGGTACCCTATCTGGCATACCCGAGAGTGTGATCCACAGCCCGAAGATCAGGTATCGAGTGATCAACCTCCCACATAAACAATAACATAATCATGAACAATCATAATAAAAGTGCGGAAGATAAATCATAGATCCAATAAAGAAAGAATGAATCATAAATGAATCAGAATAATAGATATAATCAGAGTATCAAACAGATAAGTAAAGTGAGGCAAAAATCCCACTTTACAACCAGCGGAAAAGTAGCTCTAAAGAGAATAAACTAAATAAAATCTAATCCCAGTAGCTAGTACATTGGGTAACTAAATTGTTCTCCACTTTATAGACAACATCCTTGTAAGTGTAAATCTCATAAATGGCACAAGGACGCTTCCACTCAATGGTCGGACTAAGCATCGTACGGAGCATAACCACTCGCGGGATCTTCGTAGTAATTGTGGTAACCGCAATCACCTTCCCGGAGATATGCCTCTTCGCCTTGCGCCTCTTCATAGGGACCGTCATAGTACTCAAGACTGCAGGGATAGTCTAACAACATTGTACAATAAAGGAATGAGTTTCAAAGAAACTCATAGAAGGCGATTAAAAATCCATAATAACATAAATGGCAGGATTCCGGAACAAACATAAATGCAATATGATATGAGACAAGCAATGAATGAATGAATCTAACTCTATGTATGCTGGTCTCTATTGGCATACATGCTTTAAGTCATAGCACCGTACTTCTTTAGGAAAGTCCACTCACATCCTCAACCATTTAAGATATCTTGGATTCTCTCACGGATCATTTCACCGGTCTTGAGCAGCCGATTGGTAATGGGTCCTTCATCCCTCTGGGACAAACCTTGGCAGGGGGTTAAGTCAACACACTCTCTCACAACCATTTGGTATAAGTACTGGCGCATGTCGGGGTAAAACCTAGCCAAATGCAAGTCTTCTACTTAGTTACATCAAGTCGGATCCAGATACGTCCATTCCTCGTCCCCGACGATCCTTTCCGGTATCCTTCACACTAGAGTCCTCATAGTCCCTGACTACGGACTCACCAACCCTATTGATCATCCACATATGGTAAACGGGAAGCTCTCACGTCCTCTCACGGGTTGGTTACCGGTCTTAAGCGCCCGTGAGCCCAAGTCTAACCATATGCAACCCTACCAATAAATGGCCCCCACAATGTGATTCTTGTCCTCTCACGGGTTGGTTACCGGTCTTGAGCGCCCATGAATCCCCATTGCTACCACGGGTCGTTCGGTCTCAATACCCCTCCGATTAGGGTCGACATAACAGGACATCCTAGCCAAACACTACTAGACAATCCTAGATATGTCATCCAACAGTTTAGGAAGGTGTCCAGAGGGCATCTCCGGAAACATCCCATAATATTCCCGTAGTAGTCCAAGAACAGAAGTGTCAAAAGGACACCTCTCCTTTCCAAACCATACTTAAGCATACACATGCATCAATTCATATCATCACATATATGGTAACTTCATCTATGGAAAGAAATCAATAATTACAATCACTTTTATAACATTGGTAAGTAAATCATACATGAATCAATTTAATATGAATAAGTAATGCTACTCGTAATCAAAGTTATGCAACAGTAGTATATCATTGTAAGAATCTAATTTAGGAATCATATCTATGATATTCAAATATAGAAACTAGATTCATGCTATCTATGTAATTAAGGAAATAACCATCCTTACCTTTTATAACTCGCAAAGGAATCCTAAGAAATCAAGTAAGATCTCGGCAAACTTGAGAAGAAGGTCCTAAACAAGTATATACAACATATTAGGAAAGATCCCTAACAGAAAAGATACCAAAACATCCAACATAGACCAATTCTGGAGTTGCTGTACTCATTGGTCGAGTGGATTGGTCGATCGGTCCGATCGACCAATCAGTCGACCAATGCAGACAGTAGCCTAAAAAAACAGAGTTTTAAGATATGAAATCCGAATTTGGTGGTTCAAAAGGGTACTAATCAAGGGGTAGACTACATCAGTAGTATTCTAACATATAGGGGACCTCAAAACACTAATCCAATCAAGATATCAAGATCCAAATTAGGAAACAAAAGTTACCATAATTAAATCAACCATGGATCTTGATGAATTTGAAATAGAAAACAAAGACAAGAACAATAGGAGGATAGATCTTTGCTTCAGGTAAGGGTATCATGAAAACATACTTAGATCTTCAAGGAACAAGGCTTAGAAGCATAAATCTAAATAAGGAAATAAAACCTACCATATATGTAACTACCATGCATCATGAAGAACGCATAGTAAGGTAGAAGAGAACAACTAGAGATTTGTAGATTATGGATCATGGAAAGAAAACACAGTAATTAACTACTAACATGATCAATCAAAGAAGATCCAAAGAGATCAGAATTCAGATTAGAAGTTTAACAAAGATTAGATCATGGTTTGATCATGATTCCTTCAAAAGCTTGCAATGATCATGGTTAAGATCATTGTTCTAGCCTCAAATCCTTAGGATGATCATGAGAACATGTTCAGAGATGTTTGCAACAGAGAATGCAGCATCTCTTCTACTGTCTCAACTCAAAAAGGAAAGAAAAACAAAGATGGAGGAGAAGAAGAGAGAGTAGACATACCTTTTGATGCAAAAAGAAGAGTTTCGACGAAGATCCGTCAAGAAAACACCAAGGATGCAAGAGAGATGACTTGCAGAGGTCTTTGGTTCGTTCCGGAGAGTTTGGAGGCAGCAAATACGAAGTGGACTCGAGATTGGACTTAAATAGAGCAAGAACAACCTAATTGCCAAAGACAAGCACTCATTGGTCGAGTGGATTGGTCGACTGGTCCATCGACCAATCGGTTGACCAATGCTGACAGCAAGACCAAAACAGGGAATTGAAGGTCCAGATCAAATCCAATCCTAAAGGGGTTTTGCACACAAGTCAAGTGACTTACCTAATAGGTAGAAATGCCTTCAAACCAAGATAGAGAGCACTCCAAGTCCATCAACTAATCAGATCTTCATCAGGATTCAGTTTCCATAAATAGAACCTCATCATCAACTTTCATGGATTCAAAGCCGGACACCAAGTCCTCTCTTTGGGATGGCCCAAAGCTGACTTCTTACTTTACTTCGGGTCATCGGACCTACAAATAACAAGGTTTCCGGGTCAAGGTTAGGGCTGGGTTTTACATACAGTCTCAAAGAAATATATACATTCACAGTTCATCCAAACTAACATTAGTTGCAACAAAAAGAAAATGTTCCCATCTTCAACTTTAAAGGTACTGTCAAGTAGCAAGCACCCTTGCCCTTATCGCGTGTCCGAGGACCTGTCAACATTTTCAATAATGAGCTTTGCGGCCCAGTAAGCAATATAGACAACCATGTAAGTAAGTCAGGCAGTTCATCATGCATCAATAATCATATAACATCATACATTCCATTTTTTTCCTTTCGTTTTCCTTTTCCATTATCCTTTTCCTGCTCATTTTTCCTTATCTTTTCTTTTTCCTTTTTCCTTTTTCTTTTACTTGCATTTCAGTTATCTGACATTATAGTCTTGAGCCTAGGCAAATCCAGAGGATGCACATATCTCTTCACCACCGAAGTGGCTTCAGTCTCTTCACCACCGAAGTGGCTTTGTCTCTTCACCACCGAAGTGGCTTCTGTCTCTTCACCACCGAAGTGGCTTCTGTCTCTTCACCACCGAAGTGGCTTCTAGGCACAAGGCCTTGTACACCTCGTGGATTGCCATCGGCACAGACTCAATCTTTTCACTTTCCAGTCTTGCTTCATGCCTTCCCATTTGGGTACATAAGCACCAGGACTTACAGAAGCCATTACATTTTATTCCTTTTTCTTTTACTCTTTTCATCTGCAATTCCAAGTATTGCATTACCATACTCTGCCAATTTCAATATACATTTTTCATTTCAATCATCATTCAGTCTCATATGAGTAAAGCTGGACACAATTCCATACAATTCAATTATTTAAACATGAGAGCATGATATCATTCAATCTCATCTGAACACAGTTCATGTAGTTCCATCATTTAAATATGAGAGCATGATAATTTACATTTAACATGCATAATCATTCTTTCAAATGCATAATTAACAGTTCAAGAATGCTATCAACATTCCATTTCAAGCAGTTCAATCAAGTCATTGAGCTGTCATCCAATCCATGCATTTTCGCACAATACACATAAACATATATCATGCACTTTCCATAAATTGCATCAATGAATACATAAAATAGCTTTTATGTTATCATGTGCATGCTACATATCTATTAAAGGAAAACACCCACTTATCATACATAGGTTGGTCAATATTACTTACCTGTCCTGGTTCCATGTGTGTGTGATTTGACCCTGATTCTGATAAAACCGCTTTCCCTCCGGTATTCCGAACAATTACTGGCTATTTCGAAAGCGTAGGAACCAACGGTAGATTTTCCCCTTTTATTTTATTTTATTTTCTCTCTCCTACTTTCTCTCTCCTCCCCACGGTTTTCCTCTCTTCTTTCTTGTCTTCCTCTTCTCTCCCCACTCCTTCTCTCTCCTCTAGGCTTTCTCCTCTTTCCTTTTCTCTCTCTCTCTCTCTCTTCTCCACGTTCTCCCCTGTTCCTCAACTTCACCTCACACACAACTCACCTCTCCCAACTCTCTCTCCTCTCTTTAATTGCTTCTTCTCTCTCTCTTAATCTTTCTTCTTCTTCTATTTGTCTTCTCTCCCCACGTTCCACTTCTTCTCTCACCTGCTACACTCTTCTCTTCTTAACCTTGCTACACTCTGATTTCTGAAATTCCCAACCCTTCTCTTTTCTTCTGCAACTTCTCTTTCTCTTTCTATTCTACGGTCTTCCTCTTCTCTCTCTTCTCCTCTCCACTTCTCCCCACTCCTTCTCTCTCCTCTTCTATTCTCTTGCTTTTCTACTTCTTCTCTTCTGTGTTTTCTCCATTACGCAGCAATAATCCCTCTTCCCAATTTCTTAAGTCGGTCCTCTTCATGAGTCGGTCCTCTTGAGTCGGTTGGGTAAATAATATAATATATATAATATATATAATAAATATAATATATATATAATACATATATAAATATTAAATGGCTAATGGGCTTTATTATGGGCTTGTGGGCCCGCTGTAATATCTTATGCAGGGCCCACTTTCAGGTGCTAATATTCATATCTCTAGGTCCAGAAATTTACGCTGATCATTTCCTCGCTTTCGGTTCAGTCTAATTTCACTGTTGTGGGACCCACAAACGATGTCTGACCTCGATCACAATGACATGTTCGCCCACAATAATAAAATAATACTAGAAAAAGATGCGGGGCATTACAATGCCTGTCTTTGCAAAAGTTGACACCAGATGTGACATCTCTTGTTTTGAACTCTCGACAGGAAGTAATACCCAGATAGATTTTGTCATGTTGGCTTATCTCTTGATAAGCACAGATCATTAAATGCATAGGTACAGTGCATTAAATTTTGAATTTAATGCTTTGGCATGTGTATAGCTGTATAAGGAGTGCTTCGTGTTCAACTGTAATCTTGCCGACAATTGAAGGTCGAAAAGTCCATCGAGTGACAGTCTTGGGAAGTGACTATTGCCAAGTGGCTAATCCGGGAACTAAATTTCGAGAAGTACTAAGGAATGGCAAGCGACTAGTCCTAACCCAATTGACTCCGGTTTGGCAGTTTGCACAAGTTCGGATGTCCTAAGAGTGGTTTGGCATAACAATAAACATAGAACAAACATCCGAACAATATGTATTATTTTTCCCATACTTTGATGCAATGCCTTTTCTCATTCCTTTAAACCCCAGAAAATGGACAAATCTGTTGCTGAAGGCTTCTACATAAGCAAACTCAGAGGGGTGATTTTCTTATGCAACCTTATTTTGTCAGAAAATATAAATTTCATAAATCAAAGTCATTTAAGTAGAATTTCCTTAACTCAACAAGAGAAGGATTAACAATAAGCTTCTGTGATTTGATCTACCAAGTTATATTAATTTGAAATTTCAAAGAACCTTTAGCTAAAAAATCAGCAGACAAATTAGAAGATCTACAAATCCATGATGGATCTAAAAGAAGAAGAAATGCTACGAATGTCTTTAATGGCATCAAAGAGACGCTCAGTCCAAGGTTGCTGGAGCATTGTTCAAGGAAGCAACCACCGAGGAGCAATATGAGAAAATTATGCAACCTAATCCCAACAACTTTTGCTTCTCATTCCTGTACAGTGTACACCCTACCCAAGAAAAAAATAAATAAACTAAGGGATTCTTCCCCTTCTCATGAACTTTTTAACGAACTGTAGATTATTAACCCATCATTTTGGGATAAGAAAAAAAAAAAGATTTTATATTCTTTGGTTAGAAGAAAAGCAACACAATGGCCAGTTTTCCTGGTTTTGGAAGGTTTTAGATTTAAATCTGGTGGGGAAATGCTACCCCAAAGCATGTTTTCTATAAAGAAGGCGAGAATCCCAGCCGTATCTGAGCTTACTGCAAGGTCAGGATATGCTTCTGGCATGATACTTTGCTTGCGTTTTGGAGCTTAAGGGAGCAAACGAAACGCCGTTGTTTGTGGGGCAATGTCTGTTCCATGAGGCCCCCCACCCCCAAAAACAGAGATACATCTCACAAGCAAATCCAACAGGTGAACATGTTCATGTTCATCTATGAAGTTCAAGGTGTACAATTATAACTCAAAACAAATACTAAATCCCCAAGCAATCTATACACCCACATGAGGTTCCCTAAAAGACTCAAACGTTCAAAATGATGACCAAAAACAGAGGAAGCAAACCCAAATGATTCTTTTGATTATTTGTTTCTGCTCTTTTGTTGTTACCTACTTTTTCTTCTTTGGTACTAACTTTTTTTCTTTGTCCCACCGAAAGAGCACAAATGCAGGATAACCGAGCCAATTTTCTTGTTTCTCTTTCGTTAATCCCCATTTTTCACAGCTCATAATGGAGTCCTAATGTGGACCCCACCATTTTGGACAAATCTCCCTTGCTGTTACAGCATTTACACCACTTTATCTACTTTCTTCTCCTTCCACTTAGATTCACAAATCTTCATCAGTTATCTGGCTCAATGCAAATGCAAGTGCAAATCAGCTCAAGGTGTGAGTTTGAGCAAGATCAGGTTGAACCAACCTTGCCCAATCCAATTTTTTGGGGTCAGGATTGGGCTTGGTTTGATTTTCTGGACAGTGAATCTTGCTTAGCCCCTTAACAAAAAGGACCTGTTCTACTCCTCATGCACATAAGAGACTGACCAAGTTGCATGCATTATTCCTTTGATCTAGTTTAGTACATTGAACTTCCTGAGATTGTTGTTCTAAGTTAAACTCAATGACATAAGCCTTCGAAAATTAATCACATTCTTATCAACATCGAACTTAAGTATACTTACATGACATTCTAACAAAATGAATGAACTACCCCATTGTTATGGTTTAGAGACTCTGAATGAAGAACACCCAGACAGAGAGACTGAACAAAATTGTTTTTTGGATATACTAGAAGGAATAATCCCTGTTTCATTCTTCCTCAAATGCTTATACGTTCAAAGGGATTGAAGTATCAAGCTCTTGCATAAGACTCCATACCTCATAAATGAGTTGTCCCAGCTATAATTCATCACAGTAAGATTAGAACCAGATACATGAGATTAGAAGCAAATAAGTTCAAGCCAACAGTTCCTAGAGAATGGGAAAAGGGGGTGGGGTTGGGGTGAGTAATTTGGTCTACCAATTTTGTTATGCAAAATACAACCACCGATAGATGACATTTAACTTTTGTTCCCGGAAAATTCTTGAAGGACTAATAACTTTTGTTGCAATTATACATGTCTATAACTTAATAATGAACCATAGATGCAAGTAGCCAATAGAAGTTAAATGGATTGTCCTAAACATCAATTTTATGATAACAGTGACAACTTCAATTCTTCACATTCTTGTGATATCTATGCTGTTTTTGAAGGGACAATTCTTCATGCAGATAACTATGATACAGATGGCTTTCAAAATGGAAAATGGATGAGCCACCACATGCTTAGAAAAAGACATGGTTTAGTTGAAGGAGGAAGAAAAATCAGCAACATTTCTCCAATGAAATTTCAGGTTACACAGGCTGTTAAGCCGGCAGATTCTCATATACTGATATACCAAATTGTAAATCCAAAAAAGAGCTTGATACACAAGTTAGAGATGAAAACATACATAAGCCAGGAAGTTGGAGGGAATATCAACTACAAATCCCTCTTGGTTGAATTGTTTGAAGCAAAAGAAGCTTGGATTTACTGTGACGAAGTTCTAGCACGGACCTTTCCCTTTGATCTCTTAATTGAGTCAATTCTCTGAAGCCTAATCTGCTCTCTGAACTTGGCTATGAACTCATCAGCCTTCTTATCAACCTCGCCATCAACCCCCGCATCAGCGACAGAGTTGGAGGGAAGTTCTTCTTTTTCCAAGCTCCCTTGAATGTCATCTGCATTGGCATCAGCCTCGCCATCCGACTCTTTGTCAGTTTCTACAGTAACCTTGTCCAAGAATTCATTCTTCTCTTCAGTTGGATGCTTGGAAAGTGGTGATGTAGGAATTTGTTGAGAACTCTCTTGACCTGGTTTCTCATTGTTGTTGGGCACTTGCTTGAAATCCCCGCCTTTTCTTCCTGTGGTTTCTATGAACATTGCTTCAACTTCTCTTTTTCCTGTTTCTTCCTCCACCTGTTCTCCATTGTATTCTCTGTTTTTCCTGCCCTCTACAACTGGTTCCTTCTTTCTAAATGTCCTAACAGATTTGGCCATGGATATACCTTCATTATGGGCTCCTGATTTCACCTCTGACCTTAAGGTATCTAAACCAGGATCACTTCTTCTCCTCAAACCCCTTTTACTGCTCCTTGAATCCTTCGATTCATCTTTGAAACTGTTCTTCGGTCCCATATTTTGAGAAGCAAACCCATTACTTAAAGGACCAGCATTTGAGGTGATCAGCAGGGACTTGTGGCTGTTCGAGGGTGGTGTTGGTTGTGCAGGAGGAGAAGAAGATGTACAATTACCCTTCTTCATTTCTGAGTCTTCCACGTTGGATGACATATAATTACCCTTCTTCCTTGTTAAGTCTTCCATGTTCAGAGATATGCAATTGCTCTTCTTCTTTGCTGAGTTTTCCATGTTAGAAGATGAGCAATTACTCTTTTTCCTTGCTGAGTCTTCCATGTTTGAAGATGCGCAATTACTCTTCTTCCTTGCTGAGTTTTCCATGTTTGAAGATGTGCAATTACTCTTCTTCCTTGATGAGTCTTCCATGTCTGATGATTTGCAATTATCCTTCTTCCTTGCTGAGTCTTCCATGTTCTTGGCTTGCAATTCTGGTGAAAGAGAAGGGGAAGGAGAGAGTTTCTTTGGTGAAGGTGAAGAGTGAAAATGTAGCCTTTCCTTTGCAATTTCAGCTTCATCGGCCGAGGGAGGAAGAGAATAAGGGGAAGGAGTGGCGATTTCTGGCGTTGGCCATGACATGGACATCCGAAAAGACTGAGAATGGAGCCTTTCCCTTTCAACTCCAGTTTCATTGGCCGTGGGAAGATAAGGAGGAGTGACAACTTCCAATGTTGGCCATGACATGGGCATCCGAAAAGACTGAGAATGGAGCCCTTCCCTTTCAACTCCAGTTTCATTGGCCGTGGGATGATAAGGAGGAGTGACAACTTCCAATGTTGGCCATGACATGGGCATCTGAAAAGACTGAGAATGGAGTCCTTCCCTTTCAAGTCCAGTTACATTGGCCGTGGGACGATAAGGAGCAGTGACAACTTCCGGTGTCGGCCATGACATAGGCAACTGAAAAGGCTGGAAATGGAGCCTTTCCCTTTCAATTCCAGCTTCATTGGCTGAGGCAGGAAGAGAATAAGGAGATGGGGTGACAACATCAGATGATGACCATGACATTGGCAACTGAAAAGACTGAGAATGGAGCTGGGGCATTTCCCTTCCAATTTCAGCTTCATAAGCTGAGTGAGGAATAGAATAAGGTAGAGGGGCATCAACTTCAGGTTCTTCCTTCATTTCCATCCTTCCAGACCTCGATCTCCACGGAATTGGAGAAGGGAGGACAACATTTTCCTGCAATCGCTCCCCCAAATCTAGAGGATCCACATCCCTAACCTCCCCATTTCTAGATCTGATAGATCCGTTAGAAGAACTTGAACCAGAACTAGACCTACTAAGAGAACCGGAGCAAACACTGGGTTCTTTATTGAATTCAAGATCCTCCGAGTCTGAAACTCTTGATCTCAAGCTCCGAACAGGCAAATGCAGAGGTGTGTTACTGATCCTGGTAATGGTGCTACTCAGTTCATCAGGAACTGAACTTTCTTGTTTGACTGCAGCCATGGGTTCCCCTCTAAAATAACGGGAATTCCAAGTTTGGATCTTGATCTGGTCATCAGACCCAGACGGGTTATCTACATCATCATCAAAAACCGGTGACACCTGAAAAATTCTAGAGACGTAGTTGTCTGAACTACAGATTTTTGGTTGATTTTCCTTCTCTGTTTCGACATTTCGTCGGCAGAATAGGCCGTACGAAACAGCAATACCAACGAATAGAAGATGAAAAAGCTCCCAATTTCTGGTTACTACAGAATGGCTTATGAACTCGGGAGCTTCAGAAGGGAAAAGTGGAAGAATGACGAGCACAACTGTAACAAGAACAGCTTTAAACAGAAAATGGCAGTAGAACTTACGTGGGTTTGGTTGGGTTTGTGGAGTTGGAGACCCCATTTCTGGAACTAACCGTTGAGATTTGCCGTAATGGTATGCATCCTCCATTGAAGAACAGATTGAAGCTTGGGTTTTCTTTGGGCTTGAACTACTGCTTCCTCACTGGACTAATGAGTGAAGGCAACGATGAAGAAGAAGAAGAAGAAGATAAAGAAGACTTGAGGTCTAAGGAAAATGGAAAAGTATACAAAGAAAGAGGAAAGCTTGACAAGAGATGCTGAGGTCATGAGAGAGCAGATTTCAAGGTTTGCTTCTGTTCCTTTTAACTGTGTGGAACTAAATGACACATATAACCTATCTTCTCTCCTCTCTCTCTCTCCCCTTGTAAGACAAGAATCGCAGATTCAATTTACAGAAGGAAGAAAACGAAAAGGGAATTTTCTTCCTGTAAGTAACTAAAATTTATCAACTAGATCTTTTATACGGTAAAAATAATCAGTGACACCTCTTACTACAAGAAAATCAAAGTTCATACAAGCATTTCTAGTTATTTCCTATTAATAATGCCACACCTTTTTTAATTATGCCTATTTAAAATAAATAATTACAAGAATTCATTGTTGGTCAAGAGTGAAATATAATTTGATGAATTTTATCGAAAATAAATTAAGGAATAAAAAATAAGTTTGGTGTCAAAATAAAAGATTGTTACAAAATAATATTAAACAAATGAGAAAAGAGGGTAAAAATATGATTTTTATAAAAGGAAAAAAAATAAAAGGATGTGTATTGATTATTTTACCTTTATCTAAATTATAAAATTTTAATTAAACTTGCACATAAATGTAGAGAATGAAATTCTCACCATAATCTATAATAGACAAAAAGTCTATTATAAATTTTCAAAGTTTTTCTATTATTTTAAATAAAAATAAAACTGATAATATATGCTCAAATAATTTAAAATAATAAAAATTTCTCATAATTGAGAATGATAATTGATACCAAAAAGAGCCTTAGAGTGTGACATTATTAATAGGAAGTAACTAGAGGATGACATTCAAAGTTCTCCAAACAAAAACGGGTAAACTCAAGGTTTAAAGTATCGGTATCGAGTATCGTATCGGTCAGATGATTTTAAGAGACGTATTGTCCTGTATCGAGTCTTGTATCGCTTTGGCTAATGTATTTTAGTGTAATTCAGGCTCTTTTTGGTATCAATTATCATTGTCAATTATGAGAAATTTTTATTATTTTAAATTGTTTGGCATCTATTCTGAATTTTAGTTTTATTTAAAATAATAGAAAAACCTCCAAAATCCATAATGAACTTTTTGTCCATTATGGATTATGATGAGAATTTCATTATCTTCATTTGTGTAAGTTTACTTAAAGTTCTATAAGTAAGATGAGGGTAAAATAGTCAATACACATTCTTTTATAACAACCATACTTTTTCCTTCTTTTCTCACTTGTTTACTATCATTTTTAACAATCTTTTATCTTGACACCAAACTTATTTTCCATTTCATAATTTATTTTCGATAAAATTCACCAAACCATTTTTCATTATTGACCAAAAATGAATTCTTGTACTTATTTATTTTAAATAGGCATAATAGAGAATGAGAATTGATACCAAAAAGAGCCTCAATAGAGAGACATTTCAAGATGTATCGTATCGGTTGAGACAAATATGAATACGTATCGACTAGTATCATATGGTATCGCGGGATACTTTAAACCTTGGGTAAACTATAGCTATCTCCCCCTCTTAATTGATTAAATGACATTTAAAACCCCTCATGATATCATACCTTACTCCATAGCGAGAAGGGTCATCACAGTGGATATATATTTTCTCTGGTAGAAGTGTAGAACATTAAAGTGGATAGTTGGGGCTTTTGTTTGGTGACCAAACTGTCCACCAATGAAGACCTCTGTTGTTTGGTGTTTCTCACTGAACCAACTAACTTGAAATGCCATTTTCTTCACTCTACTGATTTTGGCATTGAAACACTCACTTTCCTATAGACATGGATAAACTTTGGAAATAGGAAGAAAGAAGAAAAAAAAAAACACAAGGGCATTGCAGTCAAGTTGAATGAGATGTGGTTAGTATACCCTCCTTTGGGATAGTTAGGTATCAAAATGAAGTGTGCTGTTCTTGGAGAAAACGCGTCTCTATCCTTTCTCCATTTTATATACATTTTATGTAATAACCGAATTCTTATTGAAGTTTGAAAAATAATGTACATCGATATATTTTAGTGGACGACCTGAATAACCTTATATATATATATATATATGGCTAGAATCATTTTTATTAACTTGGATTTTTGAGGGTTGTGAGCAATAGTCAAGAGTAAAGGTAAAGAAATGGAATACTTTAGTTCCAAAAGTTGTTAAGAAAGACTAGTAGATAAAGGGAAGGCTGATTTGTGTGGTAGTATTATAGTGTTAGAGATAAAGAAGCACATGAGATGCCCATCTCTACCTTAATTTTCTATTCACACACTGACTAGTCCTTGCATGTCTTCCTACAAGTTTGGATGAGATTCTCTAATGAGCTAAGGTTATCCTCCAATACATAAATTCATCTTTTGAGTTGTCTCATTTGCCATTTACACGTCTACAATCATCTTCTAATTGGTAGATAAGGCAACCCAGATAACAAGAAAAGCTTCTGGTGAATGGAAAAAATGGATTCTCTAAAAAGTTTGAGAATGCTTTGTCACTGAACATGTGGTGCTGTGTGTTCTCTTACTCAGAGATTCACACTTGATTGGAAGATAATGGTGATGAATCAGAAGCCTTTGATGAAAAGTTTTTTAAGGATAAGACTGCAGATCTGTAATATCAAAGCTTTGCTTGCAATTTGATACTCTTATCTACCTGGACTTTTTGAACAAGGAATCTTTCATCTCTGTTTTTGAAGAGGAAAGTTCAAATTTGGCAGATCTCTAAACCAAATAAGAATTTGTTTTGCTGCTGATCCTGCTTATATTTATTCACTTCCTCTAGGTATGGTTTGGTTTGTAGTTGGTTTGATTATGATTGACAACCTTTCGTCAATTGAATCGAACTAAATATAATTTTTTCATTGAGGATTGTTGGATCAAGTTGTTTGCCAAATTGACATCAAATCAGGAGATATTAGATGACAACTATTAAGAGAATATATTAATGATATTCAATACAAAAAATGAAATACACCCAAATGGAACCTGAATTGGAAACAGTAGAAATAAATAGAAAAATCATCGAGGCACATCAGACGGTTTCTTTAAAACAAATTGGTCCTCTCCAATGTGTGCTTGAGGATCCAATGGACGTCTATTTTTTAGGATGAAACGACGAACAACGGCATACTATCACAAAGTAAACCACTACAAAGAACTTGAGATGTGCCTTCCTTCTATCACTATAAAATCCAAACTCACAAGACTCCCGAAAATACTAACAGGACTCTCACAACAATTCTAGTGCGACTCTTAAATGAAAAGAGAGAAATGTCCCAAAAGACAATGTTCATCAAAGGGGATCTTTAATTTATAGTAGAGATCTTTGGTGGGTGTAATGAACATACCATATTACCATAAATGCCTCATTAATAAGCATGGAGAAACACAAAGTTTTTGTCATTTACAAACCAAACTTGAAAAACAAAGAGTTTAGGTTTATGAATCAAGTTTGGGAAATGAAGAGTTTCGGTCAACCAAGCTTTAGAAATGAGAGACTCTTTGGAAATGAAAGTCCAATAATACTTCATTCATGAACCATGCTTGGGAAATGAAAAGCCCAAACGATAATTAACATTTCATGCATGAACCATGCTTAAGAATTAAAACACCGAATGAATCTCCTTAAGAATTAAAACACCGAATCATCTGTTAACATTTCATGCACTCATTTTCACAAAATCTCCTTAATGAATAATTTTCATTCACTCATGCTCAAAGAGCTATATTCCAACACAAGTGATATAAAAGCACACCAATCTAGTTGGAATAATAGAAAGACAATGACAACAAAATTTCGCTTTCAAGTTGGTGTGGTTTGAATTGGATCAATTTTGAGACCATTATCTACCCGTTATCAAACTGTTTCAACCCTTTTCAAGTTAAAAATTATATTTAGGTCTTGGTTCTTGCATCTTGGACTGAACACCCGAATAAACAAAGCTCTTCAAATCGAGCTATAATTCGGATTAGCTTGAAACCGATAGGGTTTTTCTAGTCTCCAACCTATACTCTGTCTAATTAGCCTCGGGTTGGTTTGGTTTGGGTCTTAATGGCTGGTTCGGTTCATTAACACCCCTGTTCCTCTACAACAAATACAACGCAATGAATATTATCAAAATTTCAGTTTTGGGTTGTAGTTTGAGTTGGATCAATTTGGAGATCATTATCAATCTGTTATCAAACCGTTTCAACCTGTTCAAATTAAAAATTATATTTGGACTTGAATCTTACCTCTTGGCTTGAATGTCCAAATAAAAAATCCTGTTTAAATCGGGTTATAATAGGTTTGGTTTGATTAGTGCTTCGGTCCATTTGATTTTTACGCAAATAGATCGTTAATGGGTTGGACCAAACTAGCCCAAAACCGAGATGTTTTTGAATCCCCAACCCATAGTCTATCCAATTAAGCCTTAGTTTGCTCTGGTTGAGAATTGAGATCTTAATGGCTGGTTCGGTTCGGTCGCCCTTATAACAAAAGCTCCATATGGCAAGCAATGATTCCAAAAAAAAAAAAAAAACTTCGAAGCTTTTAAGTTAATTTATAGATGGGCTCACTTAAAAACATTATACAGATGGGCTTCTGGAGCCCAAAGTCAAGTGTATGGAAGCTGGGCTTACAACCAAAAATGAATATATAGATGGGATCCTGGGCCGGCCCATGCTGTACGGAAGATGGGCTTACAACAAAAAATGAAATATATAGATGCGACTGATAAATGAATTTTATCCATCTGATGTGATATTGGGACACATGGCATATATCTGCAAGGAAATGGATGGTCCATTTCGGTCCATTTCTGGACTATTTCCTTTTCGAATGGACCTAATAAATTTCCGTAAACATTGTCAGGCATGTTTCCCATAAGAGCATTCTTGTGTTACTAATATTTGAAATATTGACCCAACAGTGCGATTTTCATTTCCCTTTCTCATAATGATGGGATCCTCTTCTTGGAGTGTTTTTCCAATGAACATCTGAAAGCCGGATTGGTGGGCATGGATTCCCTAGTGCATGCATAGGAATGTGTGTCAATCACCCTAATAGTTAGGGGTGTCAACGGTGCAGTGTCAAGACAAAAAACACTTACCTCGAACATGGCCCATTAGAAAAATGACAGTTTCGAGCCGATTTCGGTTTTGTGCGATTTGGGTTCGGGCTAACTAATGGTTTGAGCTAACGATTTAGACTTGAGTTGACTAGCGGTTTATGGTGTGCAAAAAAAAGAACAAGAATAAATAATTGAGCATTCTACAACAAAAGCCAAAATTCCAAGCACAACAAAATTGCTTTTGGTCAATTTCCATTAAAAAATTAAGAATCTAGATGGTAAGTAGTAACATAGAGACTGCAAGCTCATTCCTCAGGCTCCACTGAATGATCTTCCATAAACAAATCATCAAACAAAAAACCCTTTTAAATTTCATTTTGTGTTATAATTGATTGTCTTGTGTTAAGAATTATCAACCTAAAACGCAGCGAAATAGATACAAGATACAAAGAAAAGAAAGAAAGAGACAAGACACCAATTTTTTACTTGGTTCGATCAATTAACCTACATCCAAGGATGAGTTGATAATTCATCAAACATGCAATAATCCAATAGTTAGAGAAGGAGGTTACAACCTAATCAATCTACCCAACAAGAACCCCAAGCATGAACTAAACAAGAAGAAGAAGGCTGATCAGAACGTGTGCACTGATTACACCAAGAAGAGCCAAGTCTTCTCTTCAAGGCTATCGAGCACACCAACAGCAAGATAGTACTCACACCTTTAGAAGCAAGAGAGCTTCAAGCAGTCCAAGCTTCAACAGTTCTTAAAGCAACAGTAGGATCAAGCACCATATACCTCAAGACCCTTGATCAGAGTATCGCATACCAGAGTAGAAAACGAGAGCAGAGAACAGAAAGAATAAGAGAACAGAGAGGAATGAACCGAATGAAATGAACTCTCCTAAACCCCAAATGATATACAACATGCATCATGGTGTAAAGACAAAGCTACCCTTAGAAACATTTACATAAGACATCCCCAGTCCTAATCTAAGCCAAAAGACAGAAATACCATTTACAAACAACATTCTCCACCTTGACTTCTGCTATTTTGACAATTGCATGTACCTGAGAGTCATTATCAACCCATCAAACAAATATAAGAAACAATGTAAAAACAAATTATAGAGATAATAATTTCAATGAGTTTAAGGTAGACTTAAACTTATCAACAGGTACAACCTTAGTCATTATATCAACAGGGTTAATGGAAGTATCTATTTTACATATATCAATTAAATTCTTGGCAATTATATCTCTAATGAAATGCAATTTTACATCAACATGCTTTGTTCTTTCATGAAACACACTGTTCCTAGCAAGACACAAAGCACTCTAGGAATCACAATAAACAAGAGAATGCAAGTCATGAAAACCAAGCTCCCCTAGAAGCCCCTTAAGCCACATGCATTCCTTCACAGCCTCAGACAAGGCAATGTACTCAGCCTCAGTGGTTGAAAGTGCCACCACATGTTGGAGTGTGGACTTCCAACTCACTAGATTCCCACCAATAGTAAATAAGTATCCAGTAATGGATCTTCTCTTATCCAAATCAGAGGCAAAATCAGAGTCACAATATCCAACAATGCCTAACTTATTAGCACAAGAATTATTATGAACAATTTTATAAGATGCAGAAATTTTTAGATATCTCAACAACCACATAACTGCATCCCAATGTGAATCACATGGCCTACTCATGTATCTACAAACAAGACCAACAGAGTATGCTATATCAGGTCTACAACAAACCATAGAATACATAAGACTACCAACACATTCTTGATATGGTCTATCAGTTACAGAAGCACTAGAATCCATTCTAAGCTTGAAATGAGCACCAAGAGGAGTATTAATAGTTCTAATATTATCATGTCCAAACTTGTTAACAAGTTTATGAATATAACCAACCTGAGACAAGGTCAAAACACCACTAGGCCTATCCCTATGAATATCAATGCCAATAATCCTTTTAGCAGTCCTTAAATCTTTCATTTCAAACTCAGATTTCAACATAGACTTAAGTTTACAAATCTGAGATTTATTCTTTGATGCAATAAGCATGTCATCAACATAAAGTAAAAGATAAATGAAAGAATTAGTGCTAAACTCACAATAATAAATACAACTATCAAAAGAGCTTCTCTTGTAACCATTCTTGAGCATGAATTCATCAATCTTTTATACCATTGCATAGGAGATTGTTTCAAGCCATACAATGACCTTAACAATAAACAGACATTTGTCTCACTCCCCTTCACAACAAAGCCCTCAGGCTGAACCACATAGATATGTTCATCTAACTTACCATTCAAGAATGCAGTTTTCACATCTAATTGTTCAAGTTCAAGATCAAAGAGAGCAGCCAGGGCAAGAAGTACTCTAATTGAAGTATGTTTCACAACAGGTGAAAACACTTCATTATAATCAATTCCCTCAACTTGAGAATACCCCTTAGTTACTAAAATTGCCTTATACCTTAGTTGTTCCACACCAGAAATACCAGCCTTAAATCTATAAACCCACTTACAACCAATTAGTTTCTTTCCTTTGGGTCTATCTACAAGAGTCCAAGTCTGATTTTTCATTAAAGATTTCATCTCATCTTTCATGGCAACAAGCCAAACCTTGCTGTCCCCACATTCAAGAGACTCTTTATAGGTTCTAGGCTCACATCCCTCAAGCTGGTCAGCAACATTTAGAGCATAAGAAATCAGATTTTGACTACCATTAGATTCACACACATTAGCATATCTAGAAGGCCTCTTAATCTCTCTTTTAGACATATCTCTTGCCAATAAATAACCATCTAAAGGATTCTCATTTTCAAGCTCTTCTTTAATATCAAAAGAACCACTACCAGCTTCTAGATCATCATCCTCAATTTTAGAATCAGATTCATCAACCACAGTTTTAGATTTATCCCCTAACTCCACCTCAAATATAGTCTTATTAAGATCATTGGAGTTAGATCTAACACTAGATGAATCAACTTCCAGAAATTCAAGTTCATTGAATTTAATATCTCTACTTAAGGATACCCTAGGAAGACACACTTCCTACCCCTAGGCTCAAGTTTACCCTTGTTTTGATGAACAAAACAAACACAACCAAAGGGTTTCAATAAATTGTAATCAGTATGCACTTTCCTCCACCTAAAATCAGGTGTTTCAAAGTCAATGGAGAAACAAGGAGATTTGTTAATGACATAACAAGCTGTACTAGCAGCTTCAGCCCAAAATTTCTTAGTTAGGCCAGATTCAATCAACATGCATCTAATCCTATCCATGATAGTCCTATTCATCCTCTCAGCCACTCCATTTTGCTGAGGAGTATAAGTGCATGTTCTATGTCTAGTAATACCATGTTCCTTACAAAAAATCAGAAACTTTTCATTCACAAATTCAAGACCATTATCAGTTCTAAGTTTCTTGATTTTCTTTTCAGTTTGATTTTCAACCAAAACTTTCCACTCTAGAAACTTATCAAAGACAGCTAATTTATCCCTAAGAATATACAGCCAAGTCTTTCTAGAGTAATCATCAATAATAGACAAGAAATATTGGGCACCAGAAAGAGACAAGGGTACATTTGGACTTCCCCACAAATCAGAATGTATATATTCAAGCACATGAGAGGTCTTATATAAAGAATGGGGGAATGTAGTCTTATGGAGCTTATCCATGGCACACACATAACAAAAAGTCAAAGGGCTAAATTTCTTAAGACTTATCTGGCCACTTTTATATAAGTGTCCAAGCCACTTACTACTTATATGACCCAATCTCTAATGCCAAAGCTCCACCTCACTAAGAACCCCCACTAGAGACTGATGCAGCCCCTAAAACCACACTTCCATTCAAGAAGTATAAACCATTCTTCAAATCAGTAGTTAGAATTACACTACTACCCCTCATAACCCTAAGAGAACCATCCCTAGAGGTGTAATGAAAACCCCTAGTATCAAGCTGACTCAAGGACAACAGGTTTCTCCTAAGTCCAGGTACATGTCTCACCTTTACTAGATCTCTAACAGTCCCATCATTCAATTTAAGTTTAATTGATCCAATCCCCACAACATCACATGCATGATCATTACCCATTAATACTTTACCACCTCTAACAGACTCAAAAGTGATACACCACTCCCTTCTAGGAGTCATATGAAAGGTACAGACTGAATTTAAGATCCAGGCATCATGATCACTACAAGGGGAAACCACTAGTGCATCACTAGTCACATCAGCTACATGTGTAGCTTCCATTCTCTCATTACCATTCTCATTTTGTAACTTTTGAAGTCTCTCTCTACAATATTTTCTAATGTCCTTTTTTCTTACAATAATAACAAACCCTCTTATTATTATTAAACTTTCCATTAAAATTCTGATTTGCACTTGCATTTGTGTTCTTTGCAACAAACTTCTTCTTTTTCTTATTATTATTATGGAACTTCTTCTTAGTTTCATGCATACTTCTATTATTAGAGTTAACATACAAGCCATCACTAGCATGCTTTACCTTCCTCTCAGTTTTCAATTCTATATCCCTAATTTTCAATGCTTCCATTACATCATCAAGGGTTATAGATTGCTACCATATTTAATAGCATTTTTAACACCAACATGAGAATCAGACAAAGATTTCAATAATAGAACATCAAAGGTATTATCAGATAACTCTTCATCCAAATCAGCCAAATCACATGACAATTTATAAAAGTCTTCTACATTATCAGTTAAAGATTTAGAAGCATCCATCTTGAAACTAAATAATTGTTCTTTCAATAATGTAACACTAGGAATAGAGGGCGCCATATATAATTGTTCAAGTTTAAGCCAAACCTAGGCAGCCGTCTTACACTCTCTTACCCTTCTCATCACAATGTTACTTAAATGCAAAATGATAGTGCTATAGCAAATATCTTGCATATCTTCCTTTTCTTCATCAGTCATGGACAAGGGGAGTTCTTTATCAGTCTTTAAAGCTTTATGGCATTTATTTTGTACAAGAATAGCATGCATCCTATTATTCCATACCATATAGTCTCCCTTACCATCAAATTTCTCCAACTCATACCGGGTAGGAGCCATGACAAAAAGAATTAAAGAATATATAGTCAGATCTAACTTGTTAAATCAGTAACACAAGATATTTATCTACTTTAACTAATTTCAGAATTTAATTTAAACAATTCTTGAAATGTATAGTATGATAAAATTAGAATTCAATCAAGAGAATAGGCAATAGATTTCTAATGTATCTTAAAATACAGATCTTCAATAATAATAATTAACAAGTAAGCAAGAAAAAGAAAATCGATTCAAAATCTATATGCAACTATAATCAGAAAATCAAAACATGTTGAATTTCAGATTATAAACACAACTGAAACATAAGTTTTATATATGCAATTTATTTAGCATAAAAGCCTTAAATTATTTTCAGAGAACCCTAGCAGCCGAATCACTGTTCAAGTCAATCAGCTAAATTCAATTCCAATTTCAAACAATAATCTTGGGATATAATATGCAAACAAGTCTAAATAGATAGACAAGGCAAAGCCCTAACCCAATTTCAAGAAAACCCCAAGGCCGAACCAGTATACAGGTTATATAGCCAAATTGAGAAACAATTTCAGTGAATAAAGAAGGGAAATCATATGCAAATAACTTCAATTGATCAATTACAACAAAGCCTTAAACTAATTTAGGTAAAACCCTAAATTAGGGTTTCGGTCAAGAACTAGGGTTTAACAGAAAATTGTAATTGAAGCAAGAGAGGTTCAAAAATCATTCAATGAAATAGCATATAGTATTCAATGTTAACAGAAACACAAATTATCAAAATAATTTAGGTTAACCAAGAGTTAATAGATTCAGCCAAGAAACGAAACAGGCTCTGATACCAAAACTGTTAAGAACTATCAACCTAAAACGTAGCGAAATAGATACAAGATACAAGGAAAAGAAAGAAAGAGACAAGACACCAATCTTTTACTTGGTTCGGTCAATTGACCTACATCCAAGGATGAGTTGATAACTCATCAAACATGCAATAATCCAATAGCTAGAGAAGGAGGTTACAACCTAATCAATCTACCCAACAAGAACCCCAAGCATGAACTAAACAAGAAGAAGAAGGCTAATCAGAACGTGTGCACCTGATTACACAGCAGCAGCCAAGTCTTCTCTTCAAGGCTATCGAGCACACCAACAGCAAGATAGTACTCACACCTTCAGAAGCAAGAGAGCTTCAAGCAGTCCAAGCTTCAACAGTTCTTGAAGCAGCAGCAGGATCAAGCACCATATACCTCAAGACCTTTGATCAGAGTATCGCATACCAGAGTAGAAAACGAGAGCAGAGAACAAAGAAAATGAGAGAACAGAGAGGAATGAACCGAATGAAATGAACTCTCCTAAACCCCAAATGATATATAACATGCATCATGGTGTAAAGACAAAGTTACCCTTAGAAACATTTACATAAGACATCCCCAGTCCTAATTTAAGCCGAAAGATAGAAATACCCTTTACAAACAACATCTTGAAATTGGGTTCTTGTTTGATGATAATGTAGATTTGTTTTTCTTATTATGAAATTCATTTCATTTTTGGATTGATATTTAGTTTGATATGCAAAATAAATACATTTAAATTGGATAAGTATTTACTCAATTTAAACAAATTTAATACATTTAGTTGGACATTCATACTTAAGCCTTCTAATTATCCTTTAAAAGTAGTAGAATGACTATTTGATCTTTGAATTCATGCTTAATTTTTCTAATTGTCTATACCAAACTACCAAGTGATAATACGATGATTCAAATACTATTTAATGTAAAACTACAAAATGGGTTATAACGGGTTGTGGTTTGGTTTAGGGCTGGTGCGGGCTCCACCACCCTCAGCCCATACACAACCCACTAAGGTTCGGTTTGGGCCAGTTTGGGCTATAACGAGACGATGCAGTTCTGTTTTAACGGTTCAGACTACAAATTGATACCCCTACTGTTAGTCTTGATGCCTCATTGAGCTAACACACTTCTTTGAGAGAGTATGAACTCACAACCGTCAGATGTGACTTATTTTGAACTAACGACGGTCAGATGTGCCATAAGTCATAATAAACATCAACAAATAACAAAAAGAAAGTGAAATTAATTAATTTTTTTTTGGGTATATATATGGAAGAAAATTATGAAGACCTCTCAGAATCTTCCTCTTACTTACTTTAAAAGAGAATGGTGAAGGTAAATAGGTCAATCCACCGGCTCCATTCATGTCATCTACTTTCATTACAAATCACACAAAAAGGATCATTTGGGTTATACCCAAAAAAAAAAGGATCATTTGGGCCAGTCATCAAAATATATCGAAATGAGTCAATATTTCAAACTGAGTATAAGAATTCAAGGCACAAAAAAAAAAGTTTTCTTTTTGTAAGGTTTACTAGGCCAGCTTATAGCATCTCGACTCCTTTCTCATGGTAGCTTTTATATGTAATTTAAATCTATGGCAAGGCTTTGTGCTGATTTGAACTCTTAACCTCAAACTATGAATCATTGCCAATTGGAAGAACTTAATTCACCTCTCAATCATTCTAGCTATCTTTTCATTTGGATGAATCAGCTGTCAAGTTCTCTTTCATCTAAGAAAGTTTACTCTGTTCTAATGGACTAATGTATTAACTAAGTCGGAATTTTTCTTTTTGGATACTTTCACATTGGAACTATTGTTAAAAACCAGTTCCCCCTCTCCTTCCCCAATAA
The DNA here is from genome assembly GCF_041222555.1 of Hakea prostrata. Lineage (NCBI taxonomy): Eukaryota > Viridiplantae > Streptophyta > Magnoliopsida > Proteales > Proteaceae > Hakea > Hakea prostrata. The sequence continues at coordinate 64,379,680 of NC_142600.1, forward strand.
TTGCTTTGATTATAGCTAGTAATTAAAAGTGCCAATCAATTCCTTATTCCTATCGCTTGTTGCATTCTTTCCCCCTTCTCTCGATCTTGGGTGCTTAGCTTGTGAGTTCTCCTAGTTCTCGTTCTTTGTGAAACTAAGCCTTTCAGAGGAGAGAAAGCGGAGCTGTTCTAACATGCACCAAGCTTCTACTTTTTCAGTCCCAGGAGCACAACTCAATTGGGTTTGAGACAATTCATCTTTTTATTGGTCACGCATTAATCCATTTACACATTTGATTTAGTATCAGAAACAAGTTGAATTGGGTTCCATATCCTATTTGACATCATATCACATCACATCTATGAAAAGGTGATAGCAACTTGAAGGATGGAATTGACAACTTCCTACCATGAACTGGGTTGGATGTTCAGCTATCCTATAATTCAGATCATCATTCATTGACTCCATCACTATGTCTTTTGTCTTTCTTTTTTGGACATGTCCTTGGTGGAATTGATTGGATTCTAACCATGCTAAGAAATTTTACACTTGCCAAAATTTTGGTGTTCTAACATAAATTTTAGAAATTTCGGCAAATTTTCAATGAAATATGAAATTTTGCAGCAACCTTTACCCTTGCTATAAAAAAATTTGAAATCTGAATAAAAATTCCAAAATTTCACCGCAAAATTTTGGGTTTTCAATAGTTTCGTCAAAAATTCATGCCTTGATTCTAGCACAACTTCCTTGAGTAATTGGATTTGTTTTCTCCTTTCTTTTGAATAGGTTTCTTGTTTGAAACGTTGAAAATTTGATGCGTCATAAGGATCAAAGCAGTTCCTGCATGTGCTTTCTTCTTGTGAAATTATCAACTCTTTAAGGATAATGTTACTTCCTTGTATTGACTTGATCATTGGAGGTGGCTTTTTGATCATCTAGATTGACCCACACTTACAGTTTCTCTTATAGATAAGTTCATACCAAACTCAACCACGATTCACCTAGAGAGTCGGATTTGAGCACAAACATTGAAAACCTGATGGGTCATAAGAATCAAAGTAGTTAATATGTGCTCACCTAACCTCCTGTAATATTATCAAGCCTTCAAGGGGCTTCTTCTTCGCTGCAACAAAGCTTTGTTCATATGCACCAAGATGTGAAATTAGGTTTTTCAGTGAGAAACCATTTTCAATTCCATTAACTTTTCCAATTTTTGTTGGAGAATTTCTCTTTGATAGACTTGTGTTACCAGTCATGATTAATAATTAGAAGAAGAAGAAAAATCATGGTTAGGAAAAGGTCAAAAGGAAGAATTACTTGCAAAACAACTCAATACTGTTCTTCTGGGATCCTGGTGAAAACCCATGATCAATTTGAATACTCTTTACGTTGTTAGGCGAATTCCTGTCTAGTTGTGTAGTTGACTGGAATTATCATCAATCATTATTGCTTGTAGAAAGAAGGAATCAAGAAATTGAAGGAAAGGGAAGTGAAAGGAAAAATTTCCAAGCTTAATGTTAGGTTCCTTACCTTTATCTTTGATTTTTCCCTTTTAATTAACATAGAAGCCACCAAATATTTTTTTTGGGGGGGGGGGTAAATAACATTTCATTGATAGGCATCAGAAAAGCTCAGGGAGTCCTAAATACATAATTCATGAAGTGAAATTTGGCTAGCATGTCCTATTGGCGATGGAAATGGCCTTCTTAGCTAAGGAATGGGCAAAAGAATTCCCTTCCCTAGGAACATAACAAATTTTACAATTTTGAAAATCAACAAATAAGGCATGAATATCATAAACCACTATCTTGACATCTAAAGTTGGATCATCTTCCTCAATGGCAACAACCAGTCCCATAGAGTTTGTATGCACCAATAGTTTGGAAAATTTGTTGTCTCAAGCCCATATTAGCTCTGCTCTCATTGCCATCGCCTTCCCACATAATACCTCACTAAAGTCCAAAGGTATAGATTCAACATGAAGAACATATCCTTTGTAATTTCTAGCCACAAACCCCTCACCTCTCTTACCGTCCTCTTTTGAACAATCATATCAATTAGAAGTATATCATCCTCCTATAGATAGATTTCTCCACAACTCGATGAGATTTCTCCAACCCCATAGGCTCATCACCTCTATAGCCTTTAGCAGCCCAAAATTCCTGAAATAAACTTTGGCTTCTTAAGATAACTTCCTCTAGGGTAGTGCATCTTCTAGTGAATATGACTTCATTGCGTGCTAACTAGATTTTCCAGCAAGTGAAGCTAAACAATGTTAATATTTCTCTACCTCTAGCCTTAGAAGGGACTTCTACCTTCCCTCAGTTTTCAATAATTCCTCTTCCAACCAAAAAGTCCAAGTTGCTGCTAGACCAAATTGCTTTTGCAAAAGAGCAATTGAATAAAATATGACTCGTCGTTTCTACCTCAAACCCACATCTCCTACAAGAGTAATCCACCTTTAACTACTTTTTCTTCATCCCTTCACCCAAAGCAACACCTTCGTCCCCTATCCTCCATAAAAACTTTCTGAGTTTTGGGAGTGTTCTACAGGACCATATGCTCTTCCATACAAGCTCTAAAGTATCTTCCCAATGATGCCTTCTCAAAGAAGAAGGTAAGCATAACATCCTTCTCTCTAGCATTAGCTTGAACATGGTAAGTAGACTTTTTAGTTAACCTTTCATTTTTGAGCCACTCCACACTTCCATATCCTCTCTAGGAGATATAGAGATAGGTATTTTTCTAATAGCTGCTACTTCTTGTACATCAAACAGATCAATTAGAGCATCTCCTTTCCATTTTTCAATAACAAAGTCAAACAACTGCTCCACCACCTGAAATGTACAATTTTGGGGTCTAGCTGAAAGAATTCTAAACCCATGCAAGGAGGGAAGCCAGTTTTGATCCATATATCAATAGAATTGCCTCTTCCTTCTCCCCCACATTAACCCTTCCTTTAAAACTTCCTTGTCCACCATCAAACTCCTCCAAGCCTAGGAAGGTGAGTTCCACTTTTTTGCCTCCAAAAAAGAACATTGAGGAAAGTAAATTGCTCTCATGAAACTTGCCCACAACATCTCAAACTCATTCCATAGCCTCCAAGCAACCTTCCCCAATAAGGCCCAATTATGAAGAGTAAGTGTCTCTTAACCCCAACCCACCCCTTTCTTTAGATCTATATAGTCTTGACCATGAAATCCAATGAATTTTCTTTTCTTCCTCTATCTGCCCCCCAATACACTTGTCCATAGCTTTTCTAATTTCTTCATGGTGAGATTGTGGAAGAAGAAAATGAGAAGCAACAAAGGTTGACATGGCACTTGCAACTGTTTTCCCCAAGACCACCCTACCCTCATTTGATAGCAGTTGATTTTTCCACCCCTTGATTTGTTGTTGGTTTTCTCCGTAATATCTCTGAACACCTGTGCCTTTGAAACCCCAATTTGTGATTTTACTAATACCTTGCCCTGAAGCAACCTTCAAACCCTTGATACTAGAGATCTGGATTTCCTTGGTGTGTTAGGGCTAAATAAGACTGATGATTTTTTAAGATTGATTGCTTGTCCATTTGCCTTGTAATATGCACCCACACAATCCTTCAGCGTCCCAACATGGTTTAGGTATACCTCTAAGAACAATAAGAAATATTTGCAAATAATATGTGAGAAATAGTAGGCCCTAGTCTTAACTCAGATACCATGGAAGGTTGTGTTTTTTCTACCTCAGAGATGATGGAAGTAAGGGCTTGAGCACATAATATAAAAATAAAGGGACATAAAGGTCACCCTGCCTAATACCATTGTAAGGTGAAAATGACCCTTTCTTTACTCCACTTACAAGAATAGTATGTGACGCAGATTCAATACATTTCATTCCCAAATCACCCAATAACTAGAAAACCCTATTTTGGTCAACACTGCTTGAATAGAAAGCCATTCTTGTCTATTATAGGCTTTTTTCATATCAAGCTTGAGGGCCATAGATTTTTTTTCCCCTTACCTTTCTTCCTATGCTTAATATAATGAAAAAAAAATTCATGAGCCATAAAAATATTGTCCGAAATTAGACAATCAAAGACAAAAGCAGATTGATATGGAGGGACGATACCTGGTAGGGCACTCCTCAACCTCATTGCCATGATTTTTGTAATGATCTTCACTGCAATGTTGCAAAGACTAATGGGCTTTAATTGTTTAGCTTTCTTTGGGCACATTGTCTTAGGGATTAAGCAAATGAAGGTGCAGTTAGATTATGCATTTAACACACCATGCTTGAAAAAAATCCTCCACCAAACCTACCACTTCACCTTTAATGATGCTCCAAAATTTATGATAAAAAAGGGAGGAGGGGATCCATCTGAACCAAGACTTTTAAGGTGCCCCATTTCCCATTTTTTTAACAACAGCTAGAATTTCTTCCACTGAAGGACAAGCACATAAAAGCTGATTTGTATCCTTAGATACAACACTCTGCAAATTCTATAAACCACTTCTAATAGTTTCTTCCTCCTCCCCTTTGGAAGTGATGGCATTTTCAAAATGATGAGAAAGCTCACTGTACACCTCTTCCACTGACTGTGTCCACTCTCCATTTTCCATTTTAAGTTTTAAAAATATGTTTCTTTGTCTTCTTTGAACCGTTGAAGCATGGAAGAATGTTGTATTAGCATCACCTTCCTTTAACCATTGGACCCGTGATTTTTGCCTCCACATTATCTCCTCTCTCAGTAATTCTTCCTCCAGCAATGTGTTCATCTCTTTCTCTTGGTCCCAAGCATCCTCACCCCAAAGATTAGTTTGAATCTCCTTCAGTTGTCTCTTCAATTCTGCAATATTCAACATCCATATATTTTTTTATTCCCTTTTTTCAGCTCTACCTTAGTTTTGTTCAATGCTCCCACAAGGAGATATCACCCGAGGTTCATTCTAAGTCTTCTAGGCCTCCTTTTTCTCTTGGTCCCAAGCATCTTCACCCCAAAGATTAGTTTGAATCTCCTTTAGCTGTCTCTTCAATTCTGCAATATTCAACATCTAAATGCTTTTTTATTCCATTTTTTCAGCTCCACCTTACTTTTGTTCAAATGTTTCCACAAGGGAGATATCACTCGAGGTTCATTCTTAGTCTTCCAGGCCTTCTGAATAACTTCCCTACAATGCTCATTTCTAACCTATGTAGCTTCAAACCTAAAAGGACGTACCCCTTTTGACAGACTACCTTCACTATCCACCAACAACGGATTGTGATTGGAGGCATATGCTAGTCTTACAAACATTGCTGCATTTTCATTCTTGATTCTCCAAGCAACATTGGTGAGAGCTCTACCAAACTTCACTCTTATATTAGCCAATCTAATCCTTCTATTTTTCCAAGTAAACACCGGTCCATTCGACACCAAGTCCACCATATTATTACCATTCACAAATTGTTTGAATGTCACCATATCTCGATTTCCATCTTTATTGCCTCTTATGGTTTTCAATCCAACTTAAATGTGAGTTAAAAATGCCTATGCACAACCACTTCGAAGATTTGACCTTGCCAAATCCTTCGCAGGTTCACCATAAATGCAAGTAAGGAAGGAGACAACACCATTGGGACAGCTCACTCTACAATCAACAATGTGGTCTTTAACTAGAGTCACATTCAATTTATAATCTCGTTGCCAAATTAAACATAAGCCGCATGATCTTCCTTTCAACTCCACTCTAAAGCTTTCCTACATTTTCACACTTTTCTACACCCTTTTTTACTACCACTTCATTGCATTTGGTTTCCATGATGAAAACCACATCAGGGGTATCGAATTTTAGCTCATTCCTAAGTGCCCTTACTATACGGGGTTCCCCAAGCCCCTCCAGTTCCAACTCACCAACTTTATGACCACCCGTGGAACTGATGACCCCAGCCTCCACGGGTATGTTCATTAAAAAAATGCTCCTCACTGATATAAATTTGTGTATCCTTAGATTCAAACTCCCAGCAGTAACCTCCCCACTAACCTCTTTGCTTTTCCTCTTTAGTCTTCCATATCTAGCCTTCTTAGAAACCTTGGCACCACCAACAATATTGAATATGGCTGAGTTCTTCATGCTTGATCCTTTATTCAAGTTCATTTGAGAAGAAAATTGTCTATAGACTTCCTAGTAATCAAATTTTTTTTTTTTGAATCCGAAGAGTTTATATATAGGGTGGGGGAATATTACTAATATAAGTGCCGCCGGATGGGTGCAAACCGAGGTCCTCCCCGTGGGAAGCTGGGCTTTTAACTGCTCTACTAATCCACCATTGGCACCTAGTAATCAATTTGGTTATGGGATATTGGGTAGGCAATCTGCAGAAGAAATGAGTTTGGTATAATGGGAGGGGCCTCCATTTTAGTGTGCACACTGGATTGTAAGTCTGGGTCAATTCTGGGTAGGTTATTTGGTTACTGGGCCATAATTTGGGTCAAGGGTTGTGGGTTTTGGACTCTAGCTTGGGTTTGATGGGCTTCAGCTAAGGAATTAAGGCCCATACAGCTAGTGTCCATCATGTGTCTTCATGTCCTTATCAGAGCCTTCGTAACTGACATTGAAATACTAGTAAACAAAGGGGGAGCTGATTCATTTAGGGTTATTTGTTCAATTGTGTGTTAGTATTATAATGTTAATAGATAGATGAGATGCCCATCTCTACCTTAATTTTCTACTCACATACTGACTAGTCCTTGCATGTCTTCCTACAAGTTTGGATGAGATTCTCTAATAAGGTAAGGTTATCCTCCAATACATAAATTCATCTTTTGAGTTGTCTCATTTGCCATTTACACGTCTGCAGTTATCTTCTAATTGGTAGATAAGGCAACCCAGATAACAAGAAAAGCTTCTGGTGAATGAAAAAAAATGGATTCCCTTAAAAGATTGAGAATGCTTTGTCACTAAACATGTGGTGCTGTGTGTTTTCTTACTCAGAGATTCACACTTGATTGGAAGATAATGGTGATGAATCAGAAGCCTTTGATGAAAAGATTTTTAGGGATAAGATTGCTGATCTGTAATATCAAAGCTTGCAATCTGATACTCTATCTACTTGGACTTTTAGAACAAGGAATCATTCATCTCTGTTTTTGAAGAGGAAAGTTTGAATTTGGCAGATTTATAAGCCAGATCAGAATTTGTTTGGACTCTTGCTGATCCTCCTTATATTTATTCACTTCAAATATATAAATTTTGGTATGTTCAAATATTTAAGTAGAGTTGTAAATGGGTACTATTCTAGGTTTGGTTTGATTCTGATTTACAATCTTTCTACAATTGAATGTGTTGTTCCGTTGGCTGAAAATGAAGGTTTTGTCATTGTTGGCAACTTAAGTGAGATGGTTGAGATAGTTGAATGGTTCAACAAATGGGTCAAACCAAAATGGTTGAACAATTCAATAGATGGGCTCAAATCAAATTGGGTCAACAACATATTAAAGCCGGTTCAACCAATGATTCATTGCTTATGAGTTTTGATACAGTACAACACATGCATGAAAATAACTATGATATGCTACAGCACATACATAGGAAAAAGGTTGAGACCAAAAGTGGAAGTTGAATTCTAAATGGCATATCTCCCTGAGATCGACCCGTTATGTGCTGCGACAACTGTTTCTCTTCAAATCTTCGACAACGACGACGTCCGGACTGTTTGACACGGGAGGTGCTTAATTAGGTTTATTTCTCCTCATGCAGGGTTTAGGGTTTCATAGATTTGATTTTGTGAAGGAAGAGTTTTCAAGCTTAGTGCATGTTAGGTATCCATTTCTTTCTGCTTATATTCTTTTTTATTTTCATTCTATTTTATATTTGTCTGAACATAATTAATCCCCAAACCAGCCCAAAACTGATAGGTTTTTCAATCCCCAACCCATACTCTATCCAATCAGCTGGTCCTGTTGAGATCTTAATGGCTGGTTGGGTTCCGTCCTAGCATTAACACCCCTATAACCCTACCACAAAACCTCTGTATGAAAAGCATTAATTCCACAAGATCAACAAAAGATAAAATATCTTACCAGACTCAAACTTGAAGATTTTAAATTATACAGAGATGGGCTTCTGGAGCCCAAAGCCAATTATATGGAAGCTGGGCTTACAACAAATGATGAATACATAGATGTGATCCTGGGCCAGCCCAAAGCGAAGGATATGGAAGTTGGGTTACAACCAAAAATGAAATATAGAGATGGGATTCTGGGCCAGCCCAAAGCTAGCAATGTCTAATTTCTTTAGGCCATTTTTTGTATCTATTCTCATTCTCATTTATATTTTTGTGTATATTTGGTATCTATTCTCACACCGAGTTTTCTTTCAAAACAAGAAGTAGGAAACCACAACCTCTTCACTAAGTGATGTTTGCGATTCTCACACCTATTTTCATCTAAATGAATAGAAAAAATCCCATATTTTGGCCCAAGATTCATTCTTTTTTTTTTTTTTCCGTAAAGAACTTCATTCATAGAAGAACACTGCGAGTTACAATTGAGGAATCCAATTCTATAAGAGAGAGGGTCCAAAGAATGGAATTAGGCCAAACTATCTCGTTCGAAGAAGAGAGCGCCTTTCGGGATACGGTTTCCGCGCATTCGTTACTCTCTCTGAAAACATGTTAGGCTTTACATTCAATGAACTTGGATTTTAAATAGAAAATATCATCTAAGACCGTGAGGTTGCCCAATGGGCCCTGAGTTTCCTGTGCCTTAATTGCCTTGATCAACATGGCACAATCAAGGTCCGACATGTCGACCTGTGTCACCGTGTCAGTGCCTGGTGACACAGGCCGACATATCGGGCGACTTTTTGAGGGGGTTTGATGAAAAATCGACACCCTGTTTCAAAGGGTACTTTGGGTCATTTTGGCTTGAAATTTGACGTGAAGCCTAATTTGAGGCCAATAAACACATTGGGAGCATTATTTTAACCTAAAATATCACATAATCTAAAGTTTATGATTGGCACATGTCCAGCTATATAGCGGGCAAAACTGGAAGTTTGGAAATTCATATAAACTAATGTAAATATGCAAAGAGAACACAAATACACAACTAGTAAAGAGATGTACTAAAGTTTACAAATTATACAATTATATAGAGTATGGCTCATGTTTCACATTTTGTTGCCGACGGACACGGGGTCCCGGCGAAAAACGAACGAAATTCTGTTATATATGGCGAATTTAGCGACTTTTCGGCGATATATCGCCAACACATTGTATATGTCGTGTCGCTGGGGGGATTTGTGTCGCCCCCCAACACCAGGGCGATATATCACCCTGTGTCGGCGATATATCCCCGAAACTTTGTTCCTTGGGCACAATATGATTCTAGAATCACAAAATCGTATCCTTCTCCGAGTGTGTAGAGCATTCCATCTCTTAATGCCATGGCTTCAGCTTCAAGAGGAGTTTGGGCCTGGGTCGGTTTAGAGACCGGTAGCTTACATTGCCCCTTAAAATCCCTAATAATGAAGCCCAACCCACACTTGCCTTTATTTCCTTTCATAGCAGCGTCTGAGTTCAATTTCACCCAGCCATGACCAGGAGGCCTCCACTCCGAACTTTTCTCCTTTTGCTATATCTGGATTCCCCTCATGGATGGTTTGTTGGCTTCTATGAAATCTCCCAGTTGTGATTCCACTCTATCAATGGCCTCCATTGGGGAGATGATCTTCTTGTTAAAATACGAGGTCATTCCTTGAAATCCAAATTTACAATATTAAAAAAGCCACCAAACTGGAAACTTGATCGAAATCTTTTCCTGTAGAATTTTTCAAAGAGTTCCATGACTGTATCCATTTATGGACTTTGATGTCTTTATCTCCTAGTTGTTTGGGGGAGCCTTACATGACTAAATTGAGTCCCCAACTTCATCCTCCACCTGTAGCCAGATTTCTGTCTTGAAGAAGATGCCTTTTGCTTTAATTCTTTCAATCTCTATTTGCAAAGTATATCATATGAAGACTTCACTAAAAATTGATCATTTGAATTTGCTGCATAGAATTGTGAGTCTTGTTGGGGAAACAATCCTAGATTAATCTTGAGGACCTCCTCTGCTTCCTCCTTAGACATTAGAGAAAAAAATAAATTCCCTCTTCCACATTCTGTTCACTTGATCAATGAGGTATGAAACTTTATATACCTACAAATTTTCTGATTTCTTAGACTTCAATCTGAAGTTTGGTAGAGTTGGGATCCAGTTATCCCCCCCCCCCCAATCTACGAGATCTCCTATACTTACCTTCCAACATAGTCCAGCTTTAAGACCTTTCCTTCCTTCCAACAAGCTCCTCCATGCCCATGATGGGCTTTAACCCAACTTAACCTCCATGAATGAGTTATGGGGGGAAATATATGCTCTTTAAAAGGGTTGCCCATAAAGAGTTGGGATTGGACCAAATTCTCCATGCAACTTTGGTTAAGAGACCTGAATTTTGTAAATCTAGATCCTTGAAACCTAGACCCCCCCTAGATTTAGGCAAGCACATTCTCTCCCAACTGATCCAGTGTATACTCTTGTTGAATTCCTCCCGTCCCCAATAAAAATTAGTAGCCTCTAATCTCAGCTCCTTGTGAGTTGACTTTGGTAGCTTGAAATGTAAACAAACAAAGTTGGGCATAACAAAAGCTACAAATTTTAATAAAACTTCTTTACCTGTTTGAGACAGAAGTTTACTTTTCCACCCTTGTAATTTTGACTCCACCCTTTCTTTAACTTCTTTGAATGCCTTCTTTTTTGACTCACCAAACTCTAAAGGCAATCCAAGGTACTTGGAAGGTCTTTTCCCATATGATAATTTCAACACCCTTGAAAACCACCTCTTAAATTTACTTGGAGTGTTTGTGCTAAAAGTCAACCTAGATTTCTTCAAATTTATTCGTTGACAACTAGCTTGACAATAAATGTCCAAGCCTAAGATTCATTCTTATCATTTTTTTAGTAATTTTAAGAAGCATGTGCTTATATAACTTAAAAATAGGGTAAGAATGTTATTTTCTGTAAATTAGAAAAACATGTCCCGCCCCACCTATACTTCTCTTAAATTCTAGTTGACTTTTCCAAGACCATCTCCAACTTGCATCCCATTTAAAAAATATTACAAAATTACGTATAGCTATTCACTTACCAAACTTATTTTTTATTCCATAATTTACTTTAGACAAGAGTTACCAAACCATTTTTCATTTTGACAAAAAATGGATTCTTATATCCATTTCTTCTAGAATTTTTTTACTAGTGGCTCCCTTAAGTGGGGGTGAAACTAAAGAAACCTCCCTTAAGTGCCAAATATTACTGATGACCCACTTCACAATTATTGGTTATCCACACTTAACAAATTGGCCTTGTTTCTGTTAAGTGATTCCAATTTTAAAAGTGAAAGGACAGAAATGCCCCAGTGAAGTGTTATGACAATATCTCCCCCCCCCACAACAAAAAAAAAAAAAAAAAAGGAAAAGCACAAAAACCTCAATTCCTTTTGTTATGTTTTTCCTTCACAACTGCATTTTCCCTTTCTCCATATCTGGCTCACCATCCCAATAACTCAGAATTTTCTCTTTTCAACTTTTTTTTTTTAACTCCCAATGTATCATTACAAGAAACTGTTAGAGTACCAATTATGCATGGACTCCTCAGTAATTGAATCAATAATTTGAATTCGAATTCATCAAGGATTCTACATCAAGAAAACTCAAGACGTGAAAAGAATAAGGATAAGAATTGTTTCGACCTTACCGAATCAGTAATTTGAATTTGAATTCCAATTCATCAAGAGTTTTACATTAAGAAAACTCAATACAAGAAAAGGATAAGGATATGAATTGCTTGAATTTCAAATTCAAGAGAATTGTGTATGCATTGTATCTTGATACATTCCCAATCCTGCATATGTCGAATGGGAGAAACAAGATCAGCTTCTCATGTGCTAGCTCATAGCTTTCCTTACTGGGCCAGTTCATGCTCAAGTCGTTGGATGCAACATTGCTCGAGCAACTATGTCATCTTTACTTCTACAATCAGCCTCATGCAACTTCATTTGCAACTCAAGAATATCAAAAGAGAAGGAGCTATAATTCATGAATATCTGCTAAAATTAAGGCTATAGCAGATCATTGGCAGAAGAGTAAGCGATGAAGATCTTTGCCTACATGCACTTAATGGACTCAGTTCTGATTATGAGTATTTTGTTACCTCTATCTCTACATAAACCATTTTGGTAACGTACTCTAAACTCCGTGGCATGTTACTTATTCAAGAAATTCGCATGAAACATGCTTCCACTATTGAATCTTTTACTGTTGTTGCAAATGTTGCCATGTCAAACGATTACAATTATGATGGCAACCGTTATATGAGAAATCAACTTGCACGATGAGGCCGTACTGAAAATCATGGCCAATCTAATCATGGTCGTTACAATTCAAATCAGCCTAACTATGCATCTTAGAATGGTGATGATATGAAATAATAATAAATCTGTGCTTCTTAGATTGGTAACAGTATTGGAAATAAATAATAAATATGCTCCAAAATGTCAGATCTGTAGTCGTAAGGGACAGAAGGCTTTTGACGGTCAATAGAGGTTTAATCATGCTTTTCAGATTGGATCTAATGCTTCCCTATAGTGGATTTTTCAGAATAACATGTTTTTTCTATTGGTGATAACAATTGGCACCCAGATTTAAGAGCTACTAACCATATGATTGTTGATTATGAGCATCTCCACGTTCTTCCACCATATACAGGATCTGATCAAGTGCAGATTCGTAATGGGTCAGCCTTATCCATCAATCACACTGGTAATGTTCCCTTACACTCCCCTTTCAATTGGTTAATGCTTAAATATGTTTTGCATGTGCCTAGTCTCACGAAGAATTTGTTATCAATTTCTCAATTTACACGTGATCATAATGCCCTATTTGAATTTCATCTTGATGATTTAATGTAAATGATCGAACAACGGGGACATGCTTTCTACATGGAACATCTAAGAATGGATTATTTCAGTTGAATTTGAGCAAAGGAAAAGTAGCAAATTCTTCTTCTCATGCTCTGATTGGACAAAGAACCTCTCTTAACCAATGGCGCAATAGATAGGGTCATCCTGCATTTCACACTATTAAAATTTTAGTTTCTGCATTTAATTTACCAGTTTCGTCTGAAAAAGATCGTTTTATTTGCATCGCATGTAAACAAGGGAAAAACTATCAACTACCCTTTAGAGCTTCATTTTCAGTTTCACAAGGGCCTTGGACTTGCTTCACTCTGATGTTTGGTGACCATTACCTACTATTTTTGTTGAAGGATTTATATATTATGTGATCTTTGTTGATGACTATTCCAAATTTATTTGGATTTATCCTTTTACTTTGAAATCTGAAATACTTGGTATTTTTCAGAAATTTAAACTTTTAGTAGAAAATTTGCTTGATCGCCAAATCAAACAATTTCACAATGATTGAGGGGAAGAAAACAAGTCAATTTCAAAATTTTATCTTACTGTGGAATTGTTTATTATATATCGTGTCCTCATACTAGTTGAAAGAAGGGGGATAGACATAGTATAAAATGGTCTAACCCTACTTTCTCATTCTGGGTTACCTAAAAAATATTGGCCTCATGCATTTGAGACTATAGTTTTTATGACCAATCTACTACCAACAAAAGTCATTGGAAATTCATCTCCACTACTTAAATTGTTTGGAAAACAGCTTGAGTATGATTTGTTACGTGTTTTGGACGTGCATCTATCATGGTTGAGACCCTACAATGAGCATAAGTTGGATTTTTGATCTAGCATTCATGTGTTTTTGGGTTATAGTAATAGACATAGAGGCTACAAATGCTTGAATAGATCTACTAGAAATATTATAATTTCACTTTTCACGCCATATTGTTTTTTATAAGAGTCGCTTCCCATTCAATGAAGATAAACCATCTCTTCCCTCATCTTAATCTCAATTAACATCCCTCCTAGGACCACCTCCTATAATTCAGCCCACGCCTTTATCCTAATTCTCACCACCATTGATCAGTATCCATCATAGTTCAACCTCAAATAGGTCACACAATCCTTTAATGAGTGAAATACCTCCACCCTCTCCTCTAGACAACCCTTTCCAATCAACTATAGATAATCCAAACCAAACCCCAATCGAACCAACTCCGCTTGAAATGGTTCAAAAACAAACCCTTCCCACAAAATCTGCCCAAAATCCAAACTTATCTATTGAACCTAATCCACCAATATCCTCCCCACAACCCAACTTGAGGTGACATTACCTAGTGAACCAAGGAATACACGTCCTATGATAACTAGGAATAAAGATGGTACTCGCAAAGCTAAACTTTTTTTGGCCAAAACCCCAACTCTGGGCATGACCGAAAATTGAACCAACCAACTTCACCACTGCCTATAAATATCTACATTGGAGAAAAGCCATGGATTTTGAGTTGAGTGCACTTGGTCTTTCATTCCAAATCCCAACACCAAAAACATTATTACCTACAAATGGGTCTTTAGAATAAAAAAGAAAGCAGATAGATTCATAGATTGCTATAAAGTACAGTTGGTTGCAAAAGGTCTTAACCAACAAAATGGGTTAGATTATAATGAAACTTTTAGTCCAATGATCAAACCAACAACCATATGGTTAGTATTATCAATAGCAAACCAATTCTTTTTCCATTTGTCAAATTGATATTCAGAATGCATTCTTGCATGGGATTCTACAAGAAACAATTTTCATGAAACCACCACCAAGGTTTGAGGATCCTATGTATCCTACTCAAGTTTGCAAGTTGCATCGCTCAATTTATGGACTCAAACAAACTGCAAGGGCCTGGTGTGATAGATTGAGCAACTTTCTATTAGAAACTGGTCTTCGAAGTTCTAAAATTGACACTTCTTTGTTATTTCATTCAAGGGCAACAAGAATTATCTATATACTAATTTATGTTGATGATATATGATGAGCACATTTATGTGTGAAATCTTAGGGCATAAAGCATGCATTTTACACACTTAGAGTGGAGCTACCTTGGGTTTTATGTTGTTTTTGCAGATTTTAGGACTTTTTAAGATTTAAGCAAATATTTGGAGCTTTGGGTATGAATCATGCAATTTTACACGTCAAGAGGTCCATTCAAATCCTCAAATGCGAAAATGGGCCTGATCTGGAGCATGATGGGCTAGAGATGTGATTATGAGCCAACTCCGAAATATTTAAGAGATAAAGAAGGCAAATTTGATCTACGACTGAGATTATAAATTATCAATCAAATCTACAGAGATATTAATGAGAGAGTCCAAATGGAGAAAAGAGTCCTTGCATACCTCAATATCTTATTTCCTAGTTGTGATTTGATTGAAGAAAGAAAAAGAGGAAAAATAATTATATTTAGAGAAGGAAGAGGCAAAAATCCCGTTTTTGAATGTCTCTGTCCAGTTTCGATCAAGCCCTTCATCGAACGGTCATCCGGTGTCCGATTGTGCTGAGTTTTGGAGGAGAGCTTCATGACTTCTTAAACTCAAATCCAACGGTGGAATTGTGCATCTGATCTCTCTAAGGCGGTCCGATTAGTACGTCAAAACCCTAATTGGCTGAGTCAGATAGGAACCCTGAGTTTGATTCAAGTTCTGTCAAGATTCATATCTCATGTAAACTATTTAAAAGGAGAGCATACTCCATCAAAGGGGAACATTTTTTAGAGCTTAATAGAAGCACTCTTTCTTCTCTCTTCAGTTTATTTAGGCTTTCTCTAGTTTTCTTTGCTTGCATTTGTGAGATTTAAATTTTTAGATTGAATGTTTAGGTTTAATTTGTCTATGTAATGCAATTCAAGTTCAAGTTTCAAGCTTTAAGATTCGTTTTTCTCTGGGTCTAGCAATTGTAGATCTAGATCAAGATCATTCTAGATCTAGATCTGGTTGTTAGGGTTGGTTGAGATTTGAATCGTTTGTTCGATTTGCAAATAAGTAACCTTCTTCAATAATCTTCTCTCCTCCCTCCATTCCCGCTTCTATCTACCCCTCCATATTCTTAATTTAGGATTTACTTTCAGCATTTATTTATTGTTCTCCCTTCCCCTGGGTCCTTGATCAGAGATGCCTACAGTCGTGCCTCTCTTTGATTAAGGTTTCCCTTTCCTTTTATTACTTTGTTATTTACTTTCTGCAATTTACTTTCAGCATTTATTTATTGTTCTCCCTTCCCCTGGGTCCTTGATCAGAGATGCCTAGAGTCGTGCCTCTCTTTGGTTAAGGTTTACCTTTCCTTTTATTGCTTTAATTATTCCTTTTCTGCAATTTCTTTTTCTCCAATATCCGCTCTCCCGATCGGTGGACTGTAAGCTACGGCAAAGGGTCCACAGTCAAAGTCATTATAATTATATTCCCCTTCCCTAGATCCAGAGCTGACACTCGGATCACTTCCCTTTTCCTTTTATTTTTATTGTTCGCATTTTTTTTCCTGTCTTTTATTTATGCATTGATTGTGTCTGCTTTATTTTTCATTTCAATTCAATTGCATTAGATGTATGGATTAGGATCGTTTAGTTTAGTTAATTAGTTTAACAAAAATTGAATCATTCCACTCTCGCATTACTATTAAGAAGTTGAATTCTAAGTGGCATATCTCCCTGAGATCGACCTGTTAGCTACACGATACTGTGCGCTTGCGGTTACTTTTAATTTCACAAACAATATAATTCTGACCGGTAGTAATGATTCCATTCTTATACAATGTTTGAACAACCTGGAGGTACATTTGCAGTCAAGGATATGGGCAACTACACTACTTTTCAGGGATGTCTGTCACTTGATTCTTCGATGGCCTCCATCTCAATCAAGCCAAAAATATTAAGGACCTCATTGCAGAGGCTAACATGGGTGATTGCAAACCAGTTCTCACTCCAATCTCCACCACAACAAATCTTAGCAAATGTAAAGGAGAACCAATGACAAATCCAACCCAATACCAAAGCATTGTTGGAGCCTTGCAATATGCAACTTTGGCCCGACTTGATATTCAGTACATAGTAAATAAAGTCTGTCAATTCATGCATAGTTCCACGAAAGATCAATGGGCTCTTGTCAAAGGAATTCTTTGCTATTAACTCATGGGCTTCCCCCCCCCCCCCCCCACAAACATACTACACTCACCCTCTCTAAATTTTCTGCTGCAGATTGGGCTGGGTGTCTAGATGTAGGAAATCTATAGGAGGGTATGCAATTTTTATGAGCCTAAATTTGGTCTCTTGGAGTTCAAAGAAATAGGTAACAATGGCCCAATCTAGCATAGGATCTGGATATAGAGCTCTAGCCAATGCAACAATAGAGTTGACATGGATTCAATCTCTTCTTCAAGAACTAGAGGTGTTTTTGCCACAAGTTCCAATCTTATGGTGCAACAATGTAGGCGCAACGGATTTGACTGCAAATCCGGTATTCCATGCCAGAACAAAACATATAGAAATTGTTCCATTTTGTGCGTGACAAAGTAGCCATGAAGAAGCTTGTAGTTTGATTTCTCTCCACTAAAGACCAATTAGCTCACATTTTTACAAAGCCTTTATCACACCAATGGTTCAAAACTCTTCTACCCAACCTCAACATGAGCTTAACCTCGTTGAGTTTATAGGGGGGGGGGGACGTTAGAATACCAATAACTGAATTAGTTTGGATTTGAAATTGAATTTGAATTCATCAAGAGTTCTACATAAAGATAACTTAAGAAGGGAAAAGGATAAGGATAAGGATAAAAATTGCCTTGATCTCAGCAACTGAATTAGTAATTTGAATTTGATTTTATCAACAGTTATACATCAAGAAAACTCAAGATGAGAAAAGGATAAGGATAACAATTTTTTTCGAATTTCAAATTTAAGAGAGTTGTGTACCAACTATATCTTGTTTGTGATAAGGATTTAGTAAATTCAAATGTAAAACGAATCCTAAATCTAAAGGCTGATAAGTCTAAGACTCTCTGTAAAACTTCTATAAGAGGTATCCCACCTCCTTCAATAAACAACTAAGATAACCCATTCAATAGTGGATGTGGGTTGCACACAGCATCACTCTATATCTATGTTCTTTTCTTCATCTTCTTTTCAAATTCGAAACTTAACAAGGTAAAACTTCAAACATTAAGAGGCGGGGGGGGGGGGAGAACCCTTCATAAATAGCAACGACTCCCTTTTCTTTCTCCACGATCTGAACTAGATCGACCTTTCTTTTCCTTTCCACGATGGATGGTCTAACCACGGATCGTCACCGTGTTTTTTCTTCCTTCTAATCCACAATCCTAACTCTGATTGTCTCCAATCCAAATCACTGAAAAAAGGATAAAAACAAATCTTCCATCTCTTAGTCTAGAGAGTTGTACATCAACCTGTTGAAGCCTTCTCTTTTCTTTTTGCACCATTCCTCTTCATAAATCTTTGCACACCTCTGACGACAATCCTCACTTGATATCAATTGTTTGGGATGGATGCACAAAACACAGAAGAACACAAGTAACACACACGGAAAATTTAACGCGGTTTGGCAAAATTACCTACATCCACCAGAGAGAAAAAGAAGTTCTACTATTTCCAAGAAATCTCACACCACTCTCATACCTCACAACGTGTTAGAACCAGAAGACCAAAGGCACAGTATAGATAGACCAATAACAGAATCAAGGATAAACGAATATATAAAGTATACAAAATAATATACCTTATGTTAAAACCACTTACCTGAATGAAGTAGGAAAAGCATAAACAAAACCAGCACAAGCACGAATAGGGTGAGTTGAGGCGTATGTATCATACTTTTCCTTAAGGTATTTGAACGCCCCCTTTTATGCAGACTGGGTTTGACCTTGATGTTCTCACCTCCAAGATACAACAACTCCTTAGATCTGAAGGCTTGCACTCCAACAAAGTCTACTTGCTAAGGAGATACGAAGGTAGTACACAGCATAGGAATGAAGAAAACAAAACGGAATTTTCTAACTCTAGAATACGAATTTCTGTTTTTTCCCAAAATCTGAGTAAGTCCTTTGTTCAGCCCAAAATCCGAGTAAGTCCTTTGTTCAGAGCTTCACCTCTATTTATAGACTCATATGGACACCTTCAGAGAGCTACATATGTACGTAAGGTCATCTTTAGAGAGTTGTGACTGTATGATCAGTCACCTCCCTACAACAAAACCCAAAACCGGGTTTTCTGGATCCATGACCCACGACCCACATCCCCGAGTCCCAAGTCCCATCATAGACACTTAATATTATTTGTATAATATTATAGTGCCCCATGGCCTGGTTAGACTATGGTCTACGGACCAAAACCGCAACCACGCCCGACTTGGTCCAGCTCGGTGCATGCGCGTGATCCACACTTAGCTCTCTACCGGCATACACCCCACTTAGGAGCTATATATGTATATATAAACCATATAATCGTTAACTCCATCCGATGTGGGACTAGACACATATGGTAAATTAAATTACCTAATATATATGTCGAATTGCCAAAACCCTTTGATTAGAATCTATACATTCAGAAAAGTCCTATAAAGTAAGAATTAAACAAGAGTCCTAAAACAAAACTAGGGAGATAGAGTTTTAATGTTTTGAAACTTATCTAAATAGTATATTATATTATATTATATTATATTATTTTTATTTTAAGACAAAAATCCGACACAATGTTCTATGGATCCCCAAGATAGATTCCCCAACCCCCTACAATGATGACATATCTTGATTTTTCAGATAGGCTATACATAGGGAAACCTAAAACTCGAATTTTCATAAAATTACAACTTTATCCCTATACAAGTAATTGACCCAAAACCCTGTTCCAATTACAAATATAATTAAGCTATAATTATATAGACTCGTAGAACACAAGACATGCAAACCTAACAATATCCACCAGTGAACTCAAAGAAGGTTTTACTATATGTGGAAGAAGATTATGAAGATCTCTCATAATCATCCTCTCTCTTACTTTACAAAAGAATGGTGAGGGTAAACAGATGAATCCATTTTGTTAGCCAACAAAATATCTTGAAACAAGTCAATCTTTCAAACGGTGTACACAAAATAAGATGTTCTTTTTATGGGGTTCATCCAGTTTAGCTTATGCACAGCTTGACTCCATCCTCAAGGTAGCTTTTGTATATGATCTAAATATATGACTAGACTTCGCCCCTGACCCTAAGGAGAGAACAACTCTTAACCTCATACTAGGAGGCATTGATCTTTTGCCAACTGAGCCAATTGGATGAACTTGATTCACATATCAAATCATTCTAGCTATCTTCTCATTTGGGTGAATCACCTACCTATTTCTTTTTCATCTGAGGAATGTCTAGCTAGTCTGTTCTGATGGACTGACATATTAGCTAAGTTGAATTTTTCTCTTTTTGGATATTTTCACATTGGAATTATGATGGACACCCAACTACACCTCCCCTTCCTAGATAATTTCCTTAGTTGAATTTGATTACAGTTTTTATGTAACACCAAGCTTCTACCTCTAGGTCAGTCCAAGGACCACAACTCAACTGGGTATGAGACAATTCATCTCTTAATGGGTCGCCCATCAATCCATTTACACATCTGATTAGTAGTATCAGAAACTAGCTGAATTGAGTTTCATCTCCTGTTTGATATACGTATGATTTAAGAATCAACAGTAATTTTAAGTTTTAACATCACATCTATGAAAAGTTGAAAGCAAATTAAAGGGTGGAAATGACGTCTTCCTACCATGAACTGGGTTGGATGTTCAACTATCCAATAATTCAGATCATCATCATCATCCCAATATCACTGACCCATCACTATGTGTTTTGGCTTTCTTCTTTTGGACATTTAGTCCTTGAGAGAATTGATTGGATTGCCCAGCTTCCTTGAGCAATTGAGTTTGTTTTTTTTCCTTTCTTTTGAATAGTTTTTCTTGTTTGAAACATTAAAACTTTGATTGGTCATAAGAAGCTAAGTACTTTCGTGCATGTGCTCTCCACCTGTGATATCATCAACCTTTTAGGTTAGTGTTGCTTCTTTACACAGACTTGATTTGGAGGCAGTTTCTCGATCGTCTATGTCGGCTCACATTCACTGTTTCTCTTATAAACAGGTTTAGGTTAAAATTGATTCACCGACACATCAGAAACGTTTAAAATTTAATGGATCATAAGAATCAAACTAGTTCCTCCTGCAATATTATCAACCCTTCAAGGGGCTTCTTCCTCACTGCACCAAAGTTTTGGTTGAAATGCAGCTAGAGGTGGATGAAGTTAAGGGTATTCAGTGAGACCATTTTCAATTCCATAATTAATTTTTCTAATTTTGGTTGGAGAATTTTTCTTTGATAGACTTGTGTTACTAATCATGATTAATGCTTGAAGATGAAGGAAAAATCATGATTGAGAAAAGGTCAAAAGCAAGAATTGCTTGGAAAACTAATCAATCTGTTGGGGTCCTTGTGAAAACCCATGATCAATAAATACTCTTCACTCTAAGGCGATTTCCTGTCTGGTTGACTTGCATTATCATCAACCATTATTGCTTTTAAAAAGAAGAAATCTAACAAATTGAAGGAAAGAAAAAATTTCTAAGCCTAATGTTAGGTCCCTTACCATTATCTTTGATTTCTCCCCCTCAACCCCAACCCCACCCCCCACCCCCTTTTGTTAGCACACAAGGCACCAATTGGATGCTTGCTTGCATTGTTATTAAATGAACTTTACTATGGGAAATTTATCAATAAGACTTCCTACTGGGTGAAAATATATCAAAGTCATCATCTTCCGTTAGAGAATTACATTTAAGTACTGATGTAAGTAAGTTAGATATTTCAAAAGGAAAAAAAAAAAAAAAAAAAAAAAAAAAAAAAAAACCTTGTTGGACTCATTTCTATGTCTCCTTATACAAGTTGCAACTTCTTCCTCCCTTTTTTTCTTTTTTCTTTTTTGGGAGTCTGAGGTCTATCTGGGCCAGTTTGAGGCTTGCGCATACCTCTATTACATCCTTAGAGGGAGCTTTGTCGTCTTCAAGGGTCAAACCCATGACCTCTCCATTGAGAAGTATGGATCTTACCTCTCTACTAATCCTGCAACTTCTTCCTTTTCCAATCATAAATTATCTCATAGTTTGGCAGATATAATTTATGAATAGTATTTTTAAGCTTAAAATGTAGAAATAATATTGAAAATAAAGAAATAGAATATAATGAAGCATTAATATTAGAGGGTAACTCAATAGGTGGTATTGAAAATTTCCCTACTAAAGTCTATCACATGACTCAAATGAGACAAATCTTAGGATCTAAGAGCTGTGTTAAGAAGGGTAAGGGATAATGCCATTGTAAAATGGGTAAAATGAATAAGAGAGAAAATCGCCCCTAAATTGAATTAGGGCCTGTTTGGTTACATGAATTTAGAGATTTCAAATATATAGAGATTTAAAATCTATAAATTTCAAATTTATAAAGTCATAATTTATAAAATTAACTGTTTGGTAAATATGTGGATTCATCCTGAAAATTTATTTAGTTGACGTGATTTTTGTGAATGCACAAATGTTTAGCGCTTTTATAGTATGAGGTGAAATATCTACAATTCACATTTTCAGTGTAAAAATATGAATCTTTAGGTTTTATGAATCATTCATGAATCTAGAGTTTTTTTTTTCGTCCAAAAACTCTAGATATTTGAAATCTCTGGATTCATATAACCATACAGACCTGTTGGGTTTTATTAATTATTATATGCCCAAGGGCAAAACGGAAATCACTTTTAGGGGGTTACCAGAATATAGGGTTATATATTTTGGTAACTATCACATAAGTGAGTGTGATTGCATTACGTGAAATTTCCAGAGAAAGGCAGCTCCCTCACTCTCTCTCTCCCTCTCTCCAAGAAAACGCAGGAAGGAGTTATTCTTTGGTAGTTTCTTCTCCCTGCTTTAGATCTCTATACCATCCTTCCACACGGCATCTGGGTTGTGGAATTTATTCCCTTTTCTAGAGATTGTGGAATCAAATCGGTGACGGGATTGTGGAGGAACGAGAACATGGATCCAGGGGCGGACCTATGAAGGGGCCGGAGGGGGCCATGGCCCCCCCGGATTTTTTAAAATTTGATGCATATTCCCTTAATTCCTTTAATTTTTCCGATTTTTTCTCTTCCCACATGTGAAATGTCACTATTTGGCCCCCCCCCCCCAATATTGTGAACAATTTTTAAAGGTAAAATGATAGGTATAAATGTCATTCCTAATAAAAAACTAATTCATCAATCCCTATTTATTCTCTTCTCTCTTCTCTCTCATTTTTTCTTCCTATTTATTCTCTTCTGTTTCTATAAATGTGGGTTAAAGGAAATTTTTGAAAAAAAATCTTATTAGGTATTAAAAAATCAAAATGTTATTTCTAATTAAAAATTAACTCTTCAATCCCTATTTATTCTCCTATCTCCTCTCTCTCCTCTTTCTTTCCTATTTATTCTCTTCCCTTTCTATAAGGGTGGCTTAACAAAATTTGGAAAAAAAAATCTACTCCACAATTAGGTCTCTTTCTCAATTTATTTATTGTTTTTAATTCGATTTTATATTCTATGTTTCTTTATTTCTTCTGCAATTTTTGTTATTTTATTTTGTATTGTGAATAAAATGTCTATAATTAGTAGGTAATTAACTATCATTGATTTGCATCTCTTACCTAAAAAAAAAAATTTAGTTTACATCTCCTACCAAAGAAAATTTTGGTTTGCATCTAACTTTTTAGGATTGAAGTCATGTGTATTATTTTTTTTACATTGTTGCTTTAATTTTACCTATATTTTGTCGGCAAAAAAAATTATCAATAATTTATCATTTTTTCAAATATGTGTGGGCCCTACAAAATATGTGACTCTATTTTTTAATTTAATAAAATAGTTTAGAGGTGGGACCCCAAATGGGAAGGTAATGTGGCTTTCATTCTTCGGCCCCCCACTATTGCATCCTGGGTCCGCCACTGCATGGATCCAAATTACTTCTAAGAGAGAGAGAGAGAGAGAGAGAGAATATTACCTACATTGGCATTAGAGCCATGGTTCCTACAATTCTCAGTTCCTCCCTATTATTCTAATTGGAGGATCAACGGTTTATAGAAACCCGTGAGAGTCCAAGGTTTAAGAAACTCAAAACCCTAAATTTTTTGTTCGAATCCAAGTGGGAGGATCTTTGTGATTTTCCTTATGTAAAAACTGCATGAATTGATAATCCATGAGAATGCATTTTTGTTTAATGATTGCTGGATTTTTCGTGCGTTTTTTGGGAAATTTTTTGGTGAAAAACGAATTTTTTCCGTGTTTTCCCGGTTCTGTAGTTTATGAATAATTGCGGAGACACTTGTTTGGTCTCTAGGGACCGGACGGTCGTCCGGTCACTGAAGAACCAGATGGACTTTTTGTCTGGGAAACGGAAGTCCGTCTGGCCAGACGGTAGTCCATCTGGGAGATGGATTTTTTGAGATTTTTGGTTTGTCCAGCTTAGAATGTGTTTCTAACTTACTGGACGCCAATGGCCTGACAATCTGTGTGATGTTTGGGCATTGAGGGCCTAATGGAGCCTAGTGGGAGCTAATGAGGTAGGAGCATTTTGTGTGAACTATCTCATAGCATTAACATGATTTGATGTTTTATTTTTATTAAAATTGTTTTGATTATGGGTCTTTTAATCATGTTTCTTGCACAGAATGAAACTAGTGTATAAGTCTTTGTGGGTTTGTATGAGAATTTGATTGAATGTTTGTTAGCATCTCTTTTGGTTTAAATGTTTATCCCATAAGTTGATTATGCTAGTGTGATTTGTTGTTGCTTGTGTTGTGTTTTATGGTAGAATAGTTGAACTCATCCTTGTGTATAATGTCTTTAGAATTAATGGCTACTACAAAGAGCATAGTTGCTAATCTCACGAAAGGAGATAAACTAAATGAGAGGAATTATGATCTCTGGTACCGAAATGTGTAGTATTTACTGGAAGAGCAGGACATACTGGAAACCATAAACCAGACAATGTCCCCACCTGAGGAAGGTACCACTGCACAACATCATAAGGACCTTGAGCTTTATAATGCCTGGAAGAGGAAAGACTGGGTAGCTAGGATTATTATCCTAAGCTCCATGAGGGATGACCTGATGCTTTGGTTTCAGAAGCATAGGACTACAAAGTCTTTGTGGGAGGCTGTGAAGTTTCAATATGGAGGGACTTCCACCACAAGAGGTCGCCAGCTCGGACTCACTTTTGATAGTTATAAGATGCGTCAGGGTCACATCATGAGGCAACATATAACCATCATGTCCTACATGATTAGTCAATTGAGCGCATGTGAGCGCCAAAAGACTGATGAGGAGCAAGTCTCTGCAGTCATCAGGTCATTGCCTAAGTCTTGGGAGCATATGAAGATCTTCTTGACTCATACTGATGAGGTCAAGACTTTTGATCAGGCTGCCAAGCACCTTGAGCTGGAGGAGGATCGGATGTTGGCTGATGCCCCTCACATTGAAGTACTTGTCACTAAAGTGAGCACTAGTAAGGGTGCAGGCTTCAAGCACAAGAAGGAGAAAGCTCAACCTCACAATCCAGGCAAAGTAACCTAGGTGGGAACAGAAACAAGAGTGGCCCCAAGCGTTCAAGGGGGACTAGTGCTAGCAAGAAGAAATCACCTTTGATTTGCTTCAACTGCTGAAAGCCTAGTCATTTTGCTCCTGATTGCACTGAGTAGGAGGTATGTACTGTGTGTAATACCTCATCTTATTATGTAAAAAGTTCTACTATGCTTGATGAACTAAATCCTTTGTGGATTGTTGATTCAGGTGCGACAGAACACATAACAAAGGAACGCTCGAGCTTCTTGGAATACCATCATGCTCCAAGAGGAAGCAGAAGAATAACAATGGGGAATAGCTCAAGTGTGGAGGTTCATGGCATTGGCACGTGCACATTAGTTTTGCGAGGTGGCCGGATGTTGTTACTCCATGATGTGTTGTATGCTCCAGACATTCAGTGGAATCTTGTTTCTGTTATTTTTCTTATGAGACATGGTTTTAGAGTTGTATTTGAGAACAATTCTTTGGTTTTGTATCTAGGTGATATAGTTTATGGTTATGGTTTTCTTTAGAATGGTTTTATTGTATTAAATACAATTGATAATTTATCTAATTCTAGTAATGCTTTTGTTTGCTAAAATACTGTGTGTATTGATTCTAATATGTGGCATGCTAGACTAGGACATATTGGCTTAGATAGGATGAATAGGTTGCCAAGAGAAGGTCTCTTAGGCCAAGGTTCACAATCTAATTTGCCAACCTGTGAGTCATGTCTAGCAAGAAAAGCAATTAGAAAACCATTCAAAAATGCTTTGAGAACCTCTCTTCCTCTAGAACTTATTCATTCAGATGCATGTGGACCCATGAATGTGCATATTAGAAAAGGACATGCTTATTTCATCACATTCATAGATGACCATACATGGTATGGTCATATTTATCTAATTCTCATAAGTCAAAAGCTCTAGAATGTTTTAAGAAATTCATGATCTTAGTTGAGAATCAGTTAGATAAAAGGATTAAAACTCTTAGAACGGATAGAGGTAGAGAGTATCTCTCCGATATGTTCAAAGGGTTGTGTGATGAAAAGGGGATATCTAGGCAACTTACTATTCCAAGGACTCCATAGCAAAATGGGGTTGCTGAGAGGAGGATAGAACCTTGCTAGACATGGTGAGATCCATAATGGCACAAGGAAACCTACCCATCTCTTATTGGGGAGATGCTTTGCTGACTGCGGCCTATATCCTCAATAGAGTTCCGACCAAATTGGTTCCTTCCACACCATATGAGTTGTGGACCAGAAGGAAACCAGATTTGAGTTAGTTGCACGCATGAGGATGTGCATCATATATTCACTCTACTTCTCACCAATATGCGAAGCTTGGACCCAGAGGAAGAAAGTGTATCTTTGTAAGATATTCTGAACTCTCAAAGGGTGAACTTGAGAGGAGAACGAAACTTGAGTCTAGGGATACAACATTCTTGGAGAATGATTTTCCATCTCTTTCAGGAGTTAACAAAGAATCATCGGAATTCTTTGAGATACAAGATAGTGATCTTATCACTCTAGGGATTCAAACTCTAAATAATGAACCTGGGGTTCATCCAGAAGATCCTAGTGGGAGTGGGAGTGTAGATATGATAGCTACCTCAGAGGGTGAGCAATCTGGCATGCACTTGCGCCATAGTGGGCGCGGGCTAGTTCCTTGTCGATGTTTCGACATAGAGGATGAAGCCTGCATGGTAACTCTTGAAGAGATCGACTGTGATATGACTCCAGTCGATGAGCATGAACTGAAGAGTGTGCAAGAAGCTCTTGCGGGGACAAGCTCAAAGGAATGGTTGAAAGCGATAGAGGAAGAGTTGGAGTCGATGAAAGGTAATCATGTCTGGGACTTAGTTGACTTACTGCTGGGCCAAAAGGCAATTGGGAACAAGTGGGTTCTCAAGATCAAGAGAAAGGCGGATGGATCTATTGAGAGTTTCAAGGCTCGTTTAGTGGCTAAGGGCTACACCCAACGAGAGGGCGTTGACTATGAGGAAACTTTTCCCCTTGTGATTAGGTTTGCCTCCATCCGCCTCATGCTAGCCATTGTTGCTTAGTTGGACTTGGAGCTTTATCAAATGGATGTAAAAACTGCTTTTCTCAATGGAGAACTTAAGGAAGAGATCTATATGGATCAACCTCAAGGCTTTGAACAAAAAGTGTGCAAGCTCAAGAAGTCCATATATGGCTTAAAGCAAGCATCTAAACAGTGGAATGTGCGCTTCCACCAAGCTATGATGGAAAATGGGTTTTCTATGGACCATTGTGTTTACACCAAGAGATTTGATGGTAATTATGTCATTCTGACACTGTACGTAGATGACATACTCAAGGCTAGCAATAGCAAGGAGCTATTGAAAACCATTAAGAAATGGTTGTCCTCCGTATTTGATATGAAGGACATGGGTGAAGTAAGCTATGTGCTTGGTGTCAAGATTGTCAGAAATAGGCAAAAGAGATTATTGGGTTTATCTCAGGAGACCTATATTGACAGTGTCTTGACAAGGTACCAAATGCACAACTGAAAACCAATGGATATTTAGTGGAGAAGGGTTTGCATTTGAGCCTTGATATGGGTCCTAAGACTCTCAAGGAGAAAACCAAGATGGAAAGAGTTCCATATTCCAGTGTAGTGGGTAGCCTTATGTACGCTATGATGTGTACTAGGCCAGATATTTGTTATGCAGTGGGTTTGGTTAGTCAGTTCAATCATACCCAGGCATAGAGCATTGGAAGGTAGTTAAGAGGATATTATGATATCTCAGATGAACGAGTAACTACATACGTTGTTACCAAGGATCGGATTTGCGGTTAGTTGGCTATAGTGATGCTGACTAGGCTGGAGACATTGATGAGCGCAAATCGACATCTTGATATGCTTTCTTGCTGAATGGCGGGGCCATTTCGTGGTGAAGCAAGAAGCAGACTTGTCTATCACTCTCGACCATGGAAGTAGAATATGTGGCATGCTCAGCAACAGTTCAAGAGACTGTTTGGTTGAGGAGACTCCTACGACATACTGGATTTGTGTTGACATCCAAAGAGGCTGTCTTTGTCTACTGTGATAGTACGTCAGCTCTTAATAATGTCAAGGACCCCAAGTATCATGGGAAGACCAAACATATACACTTGAAATATCATTTTGTTACAGACATTATATCAAGGAAGAAAGCTGTACTTAAGCACATATCTACTAGTTAGATGGTAGCTGACCCTCTTACCAAACCTATAGCTAAGGATGTTTTTATTTCTTATGTAAAATCCTTGGGCTTGCGTAGATTGTGACTTACTTTTGTACTAAAACATTCTTATTATTGAGTAATATGAGTTCATTCCAGCATTTATTTTTCACTTTCTGTGTGATTGTGTTCTTCTAGTATAAAACAAGATGTATCAATAGGCAAGAGAATGGCTCACTCACACGAGCATTCGCCTCTGGCGCCTTGGAGGCAAGCAGAGATGAGACAATTTGTTAATGACTTTTTGTAGGTCAATTCATAATCATGATGTCGCTTTAATTTGGAATCAATATGAGTTTCTCTATTGTGAAGAGAATCGACATGAATGTTCTCACTATTCATGTTGCCTATAGAAACCAAGTGTGAGTACTTTATGTGGCACTAGGATGGCGACAATAAAGAAACTCGGGTTAGGCGCAAAAGGTTGCGACTAGACTAAGACCTGTATGGTGTTAAGAGGGACATACATTCTATTGTGTATAGAATGCTGCTTAGCGATCATTGGAAATGAGAGGATGGATCCTTGCTCTTTTTATTATGTGAGTCCTAGACCTTATGGTCCATTAGTGTTCTTAGTGACTTCGACGACATCAAGAAATGAAAGGTTGATGTGGCTACTTTGGGGTGTTACCTATGGTCATGATTGATTCGATCTAAAGGGGCATTACCGGAAAATGAGCCAATCCTAAGTGTAGTGATGGTCTGGGGAAAAAGGAAATGTTTGATTCAACTGCACCCTAAAAGTGTTTACTGGCGCCAATTGTATGTGTTACAGTAATAAACATTTTAAGGACAAGAAGGTGATCTCACAGAGGTATCGAGATACTTTTAATCTACTGAGTTTGAATAAACCTAGAACTGTAACAACCCCCGTATTTCTAACCCGGAATCCGTATTGCAAGTCCGAGAACCCGAAGGTCTAGCTAGGCAAATTTGTGGAGTGTCCGAATAGAAGCCCATGATCCATACCCTGAACCCATGGATCTGGATTATCTTGATGAAGAGCCTGCCTTGCTTGGTAGTTGGACTTCTGGAAGGCAAGTGATGTCTGGAGATGTTTGGAATGAAGGTAAGATCTCCCCCATGTCTTCATTAGGGTTAGGTTGTCCTTGGGCATCAACCCCCTGAGCAAAGCACCCTTGTATAGCAATATACTTGGGAGCGGTTGCTAGTGGCGGTTGATTAAACCAAGCGACCGCTTGGTCCTGATTGTTGGATTTTGCCCTATTTTGCCCTCTGACTCCTATAAATAGTAACCCTCGCCTATTTTATGAATATTATATTCGGGATTACCATTTTTGGAGGTTAAACAGTTGTGGAGACGTGCTGGAAGCAGTTCTAAAGTGCTGTTAGAGTTCCAGAAGGTTCTACTGTCTTTCATAGTTAATCTGGTTGAGGTAAGTGATTCCCTGTTCACTTATGTTTCACCACTTGCTATAGTAAAAGTAGATTAGTGTTTCCCTTTGGTTGTTCTTGATCCTTCTATTGCATTGCCTACCTTTTTGTTAATCTTGGTGAGATCAGATCTGAAAACGAAACCCTGCTTTCGTGAAAAGGGCTGATTTAATCAAGAGGGAGGATTCTGGATAACCAATTTGATGTCTTTGTTTAGGTTTTGTATCACCTGTGGTTATGGGAGTAATAGATTTGAGATTCGGACTATGATCATTCAAAATTCGGATTGAAAACGGATGATTAGAAGCCTGAATTTCAGATTGAAACTCTTTGTTTTTTGGGCTGTCACACTCCACCCGCCGGTCTCGGATATCCGCCCGACAACCCGTGGGTGCAATCCGTCACAAGATCCAAGGTTTTTGTCTATCAACAATATTAAATACAAATAAAGATAATCAAGAGCAACAAATGTTCAATAAATGAATTAAATGAATTACAGGAGTCCAAATACTCCAATAACAATAATAAAGGAAAGAAATAATGAATAAAAATGAATAAGGGTCAGCGGAAGTAAACAAAAGAGTTATATCAATTTCTTCCCAGTTTCCTTCTCTAAGTTAAAAAAGTGTTTTTCATGAATCTCAAGGTAGGGTGTCCTTCAGTTCTTCAGACAAAGGATCCAGATCCATGGGTTTAGGGTATGGATCATGGACTTCTATCTGGACACTCCACAAATTTACCCGACTAGACCTTCGGGTTCTTGGACCTGAAATACGGATCTCGGGTTAGAAATACGGGGATTGTTATAGGGGCAGTCACTAGTGGCGGTCGCTCAACCTAAGCTACCGGCCCGAGCGACCAGCTGGTTTCCAATGATCAAATGACTTTTGGTTTTGATCCAATTTGATTCATTCGACTTATACCTTACTGTAACCCTGTATATAGGTGTTCTCTGTTTTAAATAAAAGTCTTATAATAGTTTCTAGATTGCAAGTTAGAGTGAATTCTGCATAATTACAGGTAAGGACATACAATCCTATTCTTATGTAATGACTTGAACATGCTAGTCCAGTGTCTTTTATTACTATTCTTTCTTTTAATATACTGTTGTAACCTTGTTTAGCATGCTGACCTTATGATATGCTTGTTGCTTGTACTGTCTTTACTTATACTTTGTTGATCATGAATGTGATATGTTGATGTTGATTGGTTTGTGATTCTGATGGATGGGGTATTCCATTGGGATATCTTAGCTTGGGATATTAGAGGCCTGTGGTATGGGACACATGCTCGCTGATGTCTCTAGCACTATCATAACTACTAGATGACATACCTAGGTAGAGTCTAGAGTTGCATGGCTAGGTACCCCACATGCTACTACCCTTTCGGTACGGGAATTAAAGCCAGATGACCCGTGATGACAGTGATGTGACGATGGTCCACTGTTGGTCATATAAATGGTAAGGTTGCATATATTAGGGTTGGGCTCATGGATGTCCAAGGAACGGACCGAGTGTCGTGAGGAGTCGTGAGAGCATTCCGCCCTAACAATATGTGGATGACAATAGGGTTATGGAATGGAGTCCAATAGCGGTAGCTAGTCCGTGAAGATTCTCATTCCTAGGTTGCGAAGGATACTGAACCGAGTTGGTTGGTGCCATAGGGGATGTATCTGGACTTCATGTAGTATGTTACTTTTAAAACCTGCATTGGATTAGAAACCCCGACATGCGCCAGTATTCATACCAATGGTCATGGGGAGAGAGTGTCGACTTAACCCCAGCCATGGTTTGAGAGCTAGGTGTGGACTTTCCATTTTACCCAGAATCCCTACAGAGGTAACCAGTCCTTGCCGGATCAGAGTGACTAGACCTACTCAGAGGAGGGCTGGTGTATATCTTAAAGCATGTCAACTATTAGAGACTTGCATGTTAGATGTTTGTGGTATTGATACTTTGCAGTCATACATATCATTTATGCATTTCTGATTGGTTTGACATATGGATGGGAATCATTGTTTGTTCTTACTGAGTTCTCCAGAACTCGTTCCTTTATTTATCTATGTTTTATTAGCTTGTACAGATGGAGGAAATACGCAAGAATATGGATTGATTTCCTATGAAGGAACCTTCCCGTATGAAGAAAATGTGGCACCGACAATGAAAAATGGAGATAGCCTATGCGGGAGCTCTTGCGAGTGCATGGAATGCGCTTATAGCACCCATTGATGGGCGGAGGAGACAAGTTGCCAAACAATTTGCTCACCGTATGGAGGAGAATTGGAGAACCCCTCATCTTGATAAATTTGAGTCTAAGTTTTTAGCTTTAGAAAAGGAAACTGGAAAGAAAATCATATAACTCTTTTTTATTGCTTTCGCTAAACTCATTTATATTTTGATTATTTATTCTTTCCTTTATTACTTTATTGGAGTATTTGGACTCCTGGAATCCTTTTATTTAATTATTGAACTATTCTTGCTCATGATTGTCTTTACTTGCATTTATTATTATTGATAGACTAGAACCGTGGATCCTGTGACGGATCGCTTCCACAGGTTGTCGAGCGGGTAACCAAGACTGGAGGGTGGGGTGTGACAAGAACACTGTGGTATACTAATGCTTATTTGATGCGTTTCTTTGAGTGATGTACCATTCTGCCATTCTGGGAAGTTTTCTAGGTTGGGGCTCACACTTGCAGGTATATTAATGATTGCACAACTCATTTGCCAGTATGACTTGTGGATGTTAGTGTCTAAGACACAATTGGTCTATGTATCAGGGATACATAGCAGAGAGATCAATATTTGTATATCTGGAATGTGGGTGTGTGTGTGTCTGTGGGACACACTATGTTAAAGAGATCGAATGTGTATATCTGGGATATACATGTGTGTCTGGGACACATTGAGAGATTAACATTTGCCCTTGTGCAAGAGGGAGATGTCGGGTTTTATTAAATATTATATACTCAAGGGCAAAACTGGAAATCACTTTTAGGGCGGTTACAAAATATAGGATTATATATTTTGGTAACCATTATTGTTTGGTAGTTTATTCTCCCTACTTTAGATCTCTATACCATCCTTCTACACGGCATCGGAGTTATAGAATTTATTTCCTTTCCTAGAGATTGTGGAAAGTTTGATGATGGGATTGTAAAGGAACGAGAACATGGATCTAAATTATTTCCGTTGCATATATTTTATATTTGAGAAAGTGAATCCAGGTAAGAATCTTTCTTCCATTTAATTATCGAATTAATATATAATATATATATATATATATATATATATATATATATATATATATATATAGAACATCACTTACAAAACCCTTAAAAAACTATGATGATTGATATCAACCAAACGCGGTACCGTTGGTGGATCCTTTGAAAAAACGCCTTGACACTCGTTATTAAGTGGGGGGAGAAAAAAACAAAAGCCTTCGAAAGTTTAGGCAATTCAGACAAAATTTCCAAACAGATGAAATTATTTGAGAGCGCATGCATGATGAGCAATAATTTCCAGAACTTCACCTTTCATATATGTGGTCCCTCACTCCTCTAATCATAAGAAACATTGACGGAAACAATAGAAGGAAACCGAAACCACTGTTATCACTATCGTCTCAAGAATATTAACTTTTCCAGATTAAATAACAACTTTACAAATCTACTCAAGTGGTGAACTTTCAAAGATCCTCAAGTCCCCATTTCCCATTTCCACCACAACCACCCAATCTTTACTGAAAATCCCTCTTTCCACCCAATTTTCTATCTCCAAGTTTCCAACCCACCACCCATTTGAGGAAAGGAAAACTTCAGATCAACGGCTTTACTAAGTTCTACACGTAATGAACGCGGCAATCAAATTGCTTTTTTTTTCTTCTTCCAGTCAAAGAGCGAGTGCCCGAATAAAACTGCTTTCTCCTCTTCTTCCGTACAATATCCCACCTAATCCATTTTCCCCACCAACTGACCTTCTGGAATTGACCACTATACCCTTCACTTTGGGACCTAATTACGATCGAGGAAGCAGTGGCATCGAAGGGTCGGTAGTGGATGGCAGAGACAACCCATGGGTTGTTGCTGCTGCTGCTGATGTGGTGGAGCGGAGGAATCGTGGGTTGGTGGTGAACGACGTCCACGGCGGCGTTGATGCGGCCGCGGCCGCGGCGGAGGCGGAGGACGTTGATGAGACGGCAACGCGTTCACATGAAGGGCACATTGTGAGAGTGGTTGGCGGAGTCATGTGCATGTAGAACTGCGGAGACATCTTCAGCGCCCTCAGTTCTTGTACCTCTTTCTGCAATCTTCTGTTCTCGTCTGTTAAATTCTCACAGCATCTCTTCAAGAACTCGCAATCTACTTCCGTCTGCTTCAGCTTCGTCCTTGCCCTCCTGTTCTGGAACCAAACTTCCACTTGTCGAGGTCGAAGGTTCAATTGTTTCGCCAACGCCAGCTTTTGCTTCTGTTAGTGCCAAAAATAAGATCAGAAACTGCGCTGCTAAAAGAGGATCAGATTAACGGTTAACGGTTTTTGTACTTACGGGGTTGAGAGTGTTGTGTTCCTTGAAGCTCTCTTCGAGAATAGCAGATTGATCCTTGGACAATCTAAGTTTTTTCCTGGATGTGTCGCCGTCTTCTTCATCACTCATTCCTCTAGAACAAGCTCTCTCCAACTCATTCTCTTCTCCATTTGTATCCCTTTCGCTTCGCTTTCCACTAACGCTTGATATGGTGCTGTTTGGAGAAGAGACTCCGGCTTCTTCTTCGCACTCAGCGGTCGATGGCAATCTGTTAACATCAATTCCTTTAAGGAACGACCTTGCGTCACCTCTGTAGATTTCTAAGTTCCGATCTGCAGAGTAAACCAGAACAGAACAATATTATCTACATGCAAATTAAACGAGGTTAAATCAGGGAGCCGTCTCCATTATTGAGTAGAAAATTGGAAAACTAACACTTTACAGTGGGGAACTAGGAAATGAAAGAAGAAAATTTCATAGATCTAATGAAAAGGGAAGGAACTAAAGAAAACAGGGGATTTAAAGCTATCTTTTAGCTGGAAAAGATTCCGAAGTGGAGAGAAGAACGAATCAACCGTATTGAAGTTAATTTTTAAGGAATCCTGCTTTGTTTTGTCAGAATGGAGGGAAAGTAGAATAGTTAAATCTAAAGTCGTTTGCATTTAACATAGCAGAAGCAAAGTCTAATTCGAAATTCCTGTGATCTTGAGATTAAAAGTAGAAACTCAGAATCGCCACCAGATCTGAGATAGAACATGCATGCAAGGGGAAAATGAATAATGGATGAACATTCCAGTACCTGAATGGGCAAACATCTCACTCCAGGAGTTCTTCTGCAGTAAAAACGGTGAAGATGAAACCGAAGATGGCATGAGATTCAGCTGCAGCGGATTTCGAGTTTGTATAGTGCTTAAGCTCAAACTCAACCCTAGATCTTCCTTCTCAACCATCATTGTTCTCCCAGAGAGAGAAAACGATCAGAGGCTTGGGTTCTAAAATAAGAGGAGGAAGAAGAAGGAAGAGCAAGAGAGGTATAGAGATCTTGCGACGATTTCAGCTTTTGAGCAGGTACAGTGGGGAAGAGTCCTTTATATAGAGAGATGTTCTTGATCAATCATGACTTGTGTCAGGGGCACCAATTATCTCAATCATGCTCTCATTACCTTTACCCACCCCCACCCCAACTCAACTCAACTCAACTCCCCTACCTAACCATGGTTAACAACAATACTAACTTCATGATACGCTCCTGCATAAAACCTGCTTGTCTCGGGTTGACCGTTGACTCCCATCACTGTTTTATTATACGGAACTTGCGATAAAGTGGACGAAAGTGTCTTTAATGACATTTCTGTTAAATTCCCTTCCAAATATACCATGCATTTATCAATTCTATTTACTATCTCGACTCTTATTAATGAAGGGGAACATTGACATTCGCTAGGGGTAATAAATAGATTCCACTTTAATTATTTCGGTATGACAAAAATGACCCCCATACGGAAGAATAAACTGTTACGCTTGAGTGTATGAATTCTTTTAAAATCATATGGGCGTTATAGTATAGTCAACTAATTAACTAGCACTTCCCACAGTGGTCATTTGTCTTTCAGAAAGTTGAGTACTTTTGTCGACTCCATCCGCAAACCCGGAAACCGAGAACCCTATCCGTGGATCTCGAATATTGATAATTTTCAGTTGGTGGGGCACCTCTTCTGAGTTCCCAATGGCCATGGTTCTTCTGGAGTTATCAATCATGAATTGTTGATTAGACGGTCATGATTGACTCTTGCAGAGTAAGAATGACGTTGTGGATTCCCCCGAGTCGCTTTCTATCCTCTTTTAGATTGGGTTGTATTAGATGCTAATCTAACGGCTACCATCATTTTGGCACTTTCACTCGGAGCCGGGTCGAAGGGAAGGATGGGTTTAGCGTTTTAGGACGGGAGAGACAAGATGACAACAGAGAGTGGACGTCACGTGGGAAGGGGAGAGTGCGGGTAAAGGAGAATTAATAAAACCCTGCCCCAACTCACGTGGACTGAGCTTGTTGTGCTCGACACGTGCTTATAAGATGGTTTGAAAGATGTGACACGTGGGTCCGGCAGAGCTTACAGCCATGCTTGTCATTTTGTCCCTCCATGCCCCGACACCCACTTCTCACAATCATTGGACTCCCACCTCCCTCCCCCTCCTCGTCAATCGTCATCTCCTTCTAAACAAAATTACCTTAAAGCACCCAAGCACAAATTTAATTTACGAAAAGGGTTCCCCAGATAGGAACAATGATTGTACTCTAATTAGAGAATTATAGTGGGCCCCGAGACTAGAATTATACCACGTGTCACACCTCATTACCCTAGAGGAACAGGGACAGACTACAGAGTAGCTTTTGAGAAATAATTTCCTCGCTAACCATAAGTAGATAAATTGGAAACACAATAATGGCGTCTATGAAACGAGGGCAGGCTTGTGTCTG
Source organism: Hakea prostrata (assembly GCF_041222555.1). Lineage (NCBI taxonomy): Eukaryota > Viridiplantae > Streptophyta > Magnoliopsida > Proteales > Proteaceae > Hakea > Hakea prostrata. The sequence goes on from NC_142600.1 coordinate 64,416,955, forward strand.
GCGGCACTCATTATTGGTGGAGAATGGAGGAAAGATCAATGATTAGGAGAGTAGGAAAGCAAGAAATAAGGGTACAAACGTAAATAAACACTAGGGGCCTAATCCAAGGAGGTCATGAAGATGTTAGAATAGAGGTAGATTCTACATAATTAATTAAAAATACAAGTGGGACTGAAACGACATTAGTTAATACTAAACTAATTTCGAATCCGGCAAGCTGTCGGGTGATGATTAAGTGTCCCTACAGGTGCGTGCTAGCTGTCCCACGTGTTCCCCCTCCAATTATGGATCACACCTTCTTCTTACCTATCCTATCCGACAATACCCTATCATCATATCCTATCATGCTTGGCGCTTCTACGGTTCTACCTCTTCCTCACCGTACGTACGAGGCTCACCTTCCATGTGATATCCACGTGATTTTGGCCCTACTTCTGAGTTCTTTCTCACAGTCCCACTCTTCTTATTATCTTTTTTACCAAATTGCCATTCCCGGTCACCATCCTTGATTGGTCCAACTCAACAAGTACAGACCAATCAGTAATCATCATCATTATTGTCGTTACCTACCCACAATTGATTGAGCTGTTGGCCCGTTGTTCCACTTTAAGATATGGGCATTTTCGTAATTCAAGTTCAACTTCATGATGGATTGATGCCCACTTGGTTATCGTGTAGATCTTCGCTCATGTGGTGGTGGAAAACTGGAAACCCCGGGGACAGTAAATCGAAGACAGCGAAGCGAACGTGTGATCTAGGGACCCGTACGTGTGCACATGCAAGTCAAAGTTATCTACAGTTTTTGCTGGATCTGGTCAGCGGTCATATGGTAAGGATTTATTTTATAGTAGGAAGATTTCCCAACCGTCCGATTGAATTATCATCTACGTTTCCTCCGTGTGTTACGTGATTTGCCCCACGTGCATTTGCCAAAAGATGATTGGTGTTGAAGTGGTCTGCACGTGTGGGCTCATTCCAATTTTGCACGAATATTCTCGTGCCAAGTGGGACTAAATACCTGGCCATGTGATTGGCTTAGCTGGTCATCACGTGACCTTTCCTAGTTTCATCCTTCCGTTGAAAGTTTACTTATTATTAAAAAAGAATTTAGAAAAATTTCATTTATTCAATAAGAAGACTAAGCCAAGTCTGAGGATATAGCATCCCACAACCAAGGAGTAGAACCGGGTGTTGAGTCTTCAATCAACTGGGTCCTCTGTGTTAGAAAGTGCACAACAGAATTTGCCGTCCTAGGAACCTGTTCAAAACAGCAAGAAGCAAAATAAAGCCCAAGCTTTTGAATGTTAGCTATGATGGGCTGGAAATCTAGGGGGGAGGTTGTGTTTGATCGTGAGATCATTTCAATTAACTTTTACAATCAGATTCAACAATCACTTTGTCTAAGTCCTCTGCTAAAGCATGTAGCAATGCTGTCCAAATTGTTAAAGCTTTTCCCATTTGAACCCCAAAAACATTGGTTGGGGTAGAGATGGCTAACATCACAAGCCTTTGGTGGATTCACAGCCTTCATTGTGTTACAAAAGACTTAATTTAACTGGTTTTAGTCACTTTATTACAATTTACTGGTTTAATGGTTTAAAATAGTGGTCTATTGGTTTTGTTAATACAACATAAAAGGGGATGAATAGGTTACTAGTGAACTTGCTTAATTTTTCGATTTAATTGCAAATACAAAGTAAATTGTGTATTTCAATGATAATTAAATAACGTAATCAATCCACAAAACAAGTATTTATAGTGGTTCGACTTTACAAGTCTACGTTTACTCCTCTCTTGGCCTCAAGAGAGTATTCCACTAGTGATTCTCTTTCAATATAATGAGTAAAGATCAAACCCTTTACAATTTATGTTTACTAGGGCAAGAGCAATCTTTATTCTAAGTAAGGCAAAGCACCCTTATAATCTTTGTTTTAAGTAGGGCAATAGCACCCTCTACCAATTCTAATCAACCTATACTAGAATTGAACAATCAATACAATTTGAAGAAGTGGAGAATATACCTAATAAGGGGAGTGACACTTTATCCCTTGTATGAATGTGATGCAATGAGGAATGAATGTTCAAGATATGAGATGTACCACTAAGAAGTATCAATGACCTTCAATAACTCCAAACTTGATTCCAATGAGCTTGCTTGACAACTTTGGAATGTCCTTCAAAGTTGGTTGGAGTTGAAAGGCAAGTAATCAATGCTAGTTCACCAAATTGAGGGCTTTAAAAGTGGTGAGGTAGTAATTGCTCAATAGACAAGGTAGAGACTCTCAAATGGGGGTGGTTGAGCTTATAAAGAAGACATTCAATTGTTTGGCCCAAACTCCCAATAGATAGAAAATTTCAATGAAATTTTAGTCCAGACGAAGCTCCGTTTCAATTTGTATCCGTTAAAATATAGCAGTTAGGCTTATATCAAGACTAGACGGCCTTTCGTCTAGTCAGACAGTCGTCCGTCTGGCTTGGCTTAGCCAAACGGAGCACCGTCTAGCTAGATGAACGTCCATCTGGCTCAGACGGTCATTCGTCTGTAGCACAAAGGTCCAGTCAAGTTTGGGACTTGGACTTTGGATGGGTTTTTGGTCTTTTTTGTCAACCCTAAGCCTCATATCGTCCATCTGGTCACAGGGGGCCAAACGGAATTTTGGGACTTGGACTTTGGCTGGGTTTTTTGTCTTTTTTGTCAACCCTAAGCCTCATACATTTTCCTAATATGTCTTAGGTCAATCTAGTGACATGATACGCATATAATTAAATGTGATTACATATGAGTGTATGTGAATGTGTCATTAAGTCCTAAATTCATCTAAGTTTTGTTCTTGACTTGATCTTCGCATCTTCTTGTGCTTTGAACTTGATACTCATCTTGACTTTGATTCTTTGTCTAAGATTGCTCAATCTTGACTTAGGCTCGGTGAGTTTGGTCCAATGAGTTGGAATCGGTCTACTTTAGTAATGAGCTGGACAATCACAACTTAATGTAAACATTATTAATTTGTGTTTGTTATTATCAAAACTAATGGAGGCTGATGTGGCAATACTACGATGACATTTTCCAACAGGTTTAAAAAAGAACCAAGTATTATCTAAATACAATTTTCAAAACAAAAAATGACTAAAATCCAATTATTAATCAATTTAATTAATAATCCACAATATGATTTCCAAAAGATAGCATCATTTTTTTTGGGTTAAAGGGAGCTCACTGAGTAGTTCTCAGAGACACTAATGTAGGGACCCTAAATCCAGGTGAAATTAATTCCTAGTCCATAGTTACATAATCAGCCCGTGCATTACCCCATAATAATGATGAGAGAAAATGCAACCATCAAACCCTATTGCCAGTGCCCAAATCTTTTTGAGGAGATCTAGAGTCAAATCGCGATGGCTAAAGGCCTGTTTGGTTACTTGAGTCTGTAGATTTCAAAAATTTAGAGATTTCAAATCTACAGACTTCAAATCTCTAGAGTCATGGTTCATAAAATTAACTGTTTGGTTAGTTTGAATTTTTTGAATGAAATTTCTAGATTTATCGTAAAAAATTATTTATTGAATTATGGTTTAAATGTTTAACGCTTTGATAGTATGGGTGAAATCTCTGGATTTCACTTCATACCCATAAATCTACAGATTCACGTTTTTAGTGTAAAAATGTGAATCTCTAGATTTCATGAATCTAGGGATTCACACAACCAAACAGGTAAAAATCTCCCATTTGTGAATCCAGAGATTTGAAATCTCTGGATTCACGTAACCAAACAGGCCCTAACATAATCTAAGAACCAACCGAATTGCAATCTCTGAGTTAGAACGAACATCTACCTTCTTCTGTAGCTAAGAGCAACCCTGAAAAAATCGTGATTAGTTTTTTTTTTTATTTGAACACTTGAGATTATAAATATTAAGAATGTCATAACCATCGAATCTGAAAAATGCCACTGAAAACTGTACGAGAAAATATCATATAAGAGTGAACAAAATATCATTAAAAAAAAAAAAAAAAAAAAAAAAAGTCATTGGTTGCAAATGCACTATTATATCAGGATGTGAAATCTCTAAGTTAATCCTTTCTACTTTTAAAGTTTTCGAGACAGTATCCCAGGGTACATGGGCCAAATTAATTGTATAATTTGGTTGTCAAGTATGATTAATAAAAGGTTTTGGTACTTTCGTGGAATGCATGTTTGGTAGATTTGGTTCATTAAATTATTATGCCATTATTTTAATTTATGATATACCCCATAATATATAATTGGGAATGATGAAAAAGCACATGAAGATTTAATGATTTTCATTTATTTCTAGAATTTATTCGTATCTAATCATTTCCTAAGCTTCTTTACGATCTAAGTTATGATTTCCAAGTCATATTTAATAAGTTTGGTAGCAGAAAAGGGGAACTTGGTCGGGTGTTTATTTAATGACGGGGCCAAATTAACATCTCACGATCTAATGAATCTCAGTCGTTCAAAACACTAAGGGTACATATAACCAACTTAAGTGAAAAAAATTAATTTTTCTTTAAAACTAATCGAATTGTGTTTTGAATGGTTGAGATTAAGTGATGACTAAGTGGGGAAACCATTCAACACTGGTTATCATAGACACCAATATATCAACGGCATTAACCTAGCAAAATCCATTCCAATAGGATGTTGAAGTCCACATGAGAGCCTACATGTGCAGTTGCTCTACGTTTGTTGCCTTTCTTCTTGTGCTTCGAGATAGCTTCGCTTTGAAGGAGTAAGCTCTGTTCCGATTCTGATAATCTATTACCTTATGCATTCATGGCTTCATAAGGACAGTTGTCTATATCCACATTCCACATCCATACCAGGTGTTTAAAAAACAGTTTCATCCTCCTTTACGAACTACGAACGCAATTCCGACCCCCTTTCAACAAAGTCCGATGCAGGAACCTACCTATTTATATAAATGGAAAACCCGCGTATTGGGGGGAGAGGGCAAGTGCTAGTATTTCATACACAAAAAGAGGGTCAGCGGATTCTCTCTAGGGAAATTTCAAAAAATGGCAGGGAGGGGCGCAAACACATGAAAAGAGGGCCTGGAGGGTCTCTTTAGGGAAATAAATTCTAAAATATTGGAGGGTGGTCAAGTGTTGGTATTTCACATTCGAAAAAAGGGCCAAAGAAATCTCTCTAGATAAATCTCAAGGAGGGTGTCACACCCTCATTTTGGAATTAGACTCCCAGAAAGTGATATGGTGGGTGAAGGAGAGAGCCCCTGCTCCTCTGGCTATTCAAAATATCCTAGAAGACGTGTTCTATCTTATCCCTTGCTTTGATAACATTTCTTTTTGTTTAGTTAAAGAGACTGTAATATTGTTGCTGACTCTTTTGTGTTTAAGGCTGTGTTTGTTGTGTGCCAGACTCTTTGGCCTATTTTTGATCCATGGTTGCAGGATCTCTGTAATAGTTCATTGTTTGAAGTTACATACATGAATTCCCAAATTCATCTGAGTATAAAAACCCTTCACTCACATAATCATGGTAACCAAATCATTTTCTAAGATGACTTAGTTTAGAGGCTCAATATAATCAAATGTTTAAATTAATCCTAATGAGTTACACTGTTAAGGATACCGATTCAAGATTTGTAATCAAATCAATGTAAGAATAGAATTACATAGTAAATGTTTCATGGAAACCCTAAGTTAAACAATATCATTAACAAAATAAAAAACATTTGAAGAGAGAACAATCACAAAGAATACAACAAAGAAGGTACATATATTATTCCATGATCAAGAACCTTCTCTAAAATATTATGTACATGCGTGCACATAAAAACTATAACAAGTTTAATGATTTTTTATTTTTGATTTTTATCTAATGAAAGCATAACCCAAGACAAGCACATGCACACGCAAGTTGCAACATGTGGGTCTGAGTGTGAAAAGACAATAAATAGGAAAAGCTTTGAGTCCTTTGGGATCTTGATGCATTTCTACTTAAAAAGTTGTGCTTAGAGGGAAGCTTCCTTCTAATTCAAATTCACTAATAAAATGTAAGCAAGTGGTCCTTTATTTAACATTACTTGTAAAAATGCAGTTTTATTTAGTACTTAAAATTTTAATCAGCCCATATGAAATGCTAATTAAGGCTGTATTTAAATATTACTTAGAAACATAATTATTCTTTTCACCACATTATAGCTAGCCATGTGGCCATAATTGAATGATGAAGAGATGACTAATCAAATTAAGCTTTACTAGTAAATAAAAAAAACTATTATATTTGATGCGTCCAAAAATTGTTTAGCCTTCGGATCCCTTAATGTTTGCCAGCAAAACAAGGTTAGACGTGGGTTGACCACATCCGAAGGTTAAGTTAGCAATAGATCATCACAGAGCTCTGTCTAGTTGCAGAGCTTAACTGAAAATGATAGTGGAGGGAAACGATTTAGATACCTTCACTGTGCGTTAACCTTTTGTTTATTAAGGATTTACCTGTTGTTCTTGATCGTTGGATCAATCCTTGCCTTTTCTTTGTGGCCGCCCGATCTTATTTGGAGGTAATGGTAGTTACCTTTCATGGCATATGATTGTGAATCTCGAATTTCAAGGGATCACATTTTTTTTATTAACCGTTGAGGTTCCTTCCTCTTCTCGTTACTTGATGGCTCAACCGTCGAGCCAATCTCAACCGGGGTCGTCGACCCAACCATGGTTGAACCTGGTTAAAGATCATTTTATCTATATCATGAGCCCCCTAGGCCAAGCGATCGGGAGAAGCCCTCTGGATCAATTACTGATTGGCTTGTTTTTTCCGATCACGATTTTTGGTCAAAAGGTTCAACGTCCTCCTATTTCTGAAATGTCGCATTTATTGCTTTACTGCACAATGGTACGTTCATCGAGCCGCCTAAGCTTTTCGTGACTCATGCTACAAACGCCACGTGGCACGAATGTGCAAGTGCTATCATTGCAATCCTATGCACGAACCGTCTTCAATCTCTAGCCGTCGATTCTGAACATATCTCATTCGTTGGATGCAAAAAATGAATTGTCTTTCGCCCTCGTCCATTGATCTAGATTAATCTCGCTCGTCCAAACTTTCCATGAGCTCTATTTAAACCCTCTCCTTCTTTGTTTCACTTCTTCACTTTACTGTGTTTGCGAACTGTTGTTGTCTCTGTGAATTTCGCCTTTGTTTGCAAGTTCTCATCTTCTCAAGCTCCAAGTATTGAAGAATTCCACCTATGTTCTATCACAAGTAAGTGCCATTTCCTTAGGTAATCTTCCTGTTCTTTTCTTTTTCTTTTCTGTTAAATTCGAGACTCTTCCTATGGCTCATAGAAAACCCTTGTTTCTTCTTTCTTCCTACCTCCTTAGTTAGTTCATCCAACAATGGGTAGTGACAGGACCTCAGATGATGACTCCATTGATTGTATGATTGATGGAGACGATTTAGCAAACCAAGTCAGCCTTTCAGAGTCTGTTGAACTGTCGACTGATAAGAACGAGAGGATCATTGACCGTTGGTTGGCCTCCATTCGTTCTGCCCTGAGAGAACCATTAGGGAATGTAATGGTGAGTAAGAAAAAGGCCTCTTCACCAGCTTCCCGAAAGCAAAAATTCCCAACACAAGCTGGCCCCCCAACCGTCAAAGAGACCCTCCCATGGCCCCTCTTTCTTTGTTTCACACATTCGTCCCGAGGAGGTTGACCCTCTCTCTAGCCAATTTTCCCTTCCTCTCACTTATCTACTTCAAGTCCTAAATTTGGATGAGAGGGTTAACTCTAACCCTTCTAACGAATTCTCCATTTACACCGACACCTTAAAGAGTGGAGTTTGATTTCCCTTTTTCTGTCCTCTTTTCTCTAAAATTCTCAATCACTGGGAGATATGCCTAGGCATGCTTCTCCCAAACAGTTGGCGCCTCATTGTGGGTCTTCTGAGTCTCTGCTTTGAATTATAACTCACTCCCTCCCTCCCTTTATTCTCCCATTTTTTCTATTTGAGAAAATCCAACCCTCTCGGCTGGATTTTCTTTTCCAAATACCCTAAGCAGGTATTAGGGTGGTCGGGTAGTGTAATTGCCGAGGGCACCTACCCTTTTAACCATACAGGGTGGTGTCATCGATTTATGTTCTTCCAAGCGCCCCCTGAGGATTTGAACTTCCTGATCGCCTGGAATTACCACAATTCTTTCAAACAAGCGAGTCGACCCTGGCCCTATCTCCTGCCAAAGACAATGCTGTTCGGAAGATAAAGTCCATTCAAGCTCGTCAAGAGATCCATGGAATCGCCATGGAATACAAGGCCGTACTCCAAATGTGGGGTTTAGCCCCTGGTGAGATTCCCGATCATTCCTCTAACCTCTTTATGTTTGTCGTTTCCTGTTCTTCTTTTTCCTTTGGTTATTGGTCTAACTGTTGCCTCTTTGCTTGGTGCAGTGCCTCCTCGATATAATCTGAAGGCAGTTAAAGCCAGAGCCTCTGAGGGTTTGGAGGTAGCTGAGGAAAGAGCATTTTGGGCTAAAAGAAAGGAGACCGAACCTGCCCAACCGACCCCGAAAGCTACTCCTCCAGCCCCTAAGGGAGTTTTGAAGGTTCACCTCCCCCCTCTGAAAAAAGAAAACCCCGATTGATGTCTCATAGTCTACTCAAGATGACAATAGTTCTGACAAAGAGGAGAAAGGATCTTGCCAATGATGCTGGCTCCAAGAAGAGGAGGGTAGAGGACGCCTATGTACCCCCTGGAAGCTTTCGGTATACGACCAAGTATCTTCGGACTCAAACAAGGCCATTGATGGGGCCCTTAACGCTCAGATGCCAGCAGAGTGCAAGAGCCTTGATGCTGCCCCCGATGAAGTGTTTATCAACTCTTTAGTCAAGTAAGTGTGACAATTTCTCTTTCTTTCCCGAACTTAATTCTAAGTTTCTAACCCTTCTGATATGCTTCTAATATGCAGAGTGATTGCGGATGTCTTCCATAGGCATGTGGAGGCGTTGCTCAGGATTAGGTACCTTAGTGTTCGATCCAAGCACTGCGAGGAGGAGGTTGCTACCAAAGAGAAGGAGATCTACTGTCTTCGGGATGATAGTTCCAAACTTAAGAAGGTGACAATGGAACTTGCAACATCTTCCTCCAGGATCGGGAAGTTGGAGGATGAAGTTACCCGTTTGCAAGGGGCTCTTTCGGAGGCGGATGCCAAGATCGATGAATTGGTCAAGGAGAGGGATGCTCTTCAAGACATGAGGATCCCTTCCAAGCCCGAACATAGCATCGGACGTCCGGAAGAGCTGCGTTTGGAAATATCTCAACTTGAAGTCGTTTGGCAATTTAATGATAAATTATAATGCCGTGGCTTACAGGGACGGCCAAAATGAAGTATTGAGATCCATCCTCAAGGAGAACCCTTCGTTTGTGACCAACCCTCATCATGAAATTTGTCATGCTGAGGTGTTCGAGGAACTGAACTAGAAGTCCTCAAATGGGCTCTTCAGAAATCTAACCTCCCACCAGTGGATCAGAACATAGAGGGTTACTTAAGCAATTCTCCTCTAGCCACTCTCGAAGAAGAGGCAGCCAATTCTGAGCCAAACCAAGACCCAACCCCTAAACAACAATGAAAGCAAAACTTTTTCTTCTCACTTCCTTTTTTTCCCCTCTTACCGATTGCATTCGGTAATTCTCCTTGTATTTTTCTTCTTCTTCTTTTTTTTTTTTTTTTTTTTTTTTTTTTTCCTTGTGTGTGTAAGGGTTGGCCCCCTCTGGCCATTATGAATATTGGTAGATCCTTACTCAATCATTCTCGAATGATTTTCTAGGAACTGAAAGCTCCTAGCCATGAATGTTAAGACTTTTTCGTTATAATCGAAGACTTATCATAAGTGTTTAGAAGGTCTCATTCGGCTGTAACCGAAGCCTTGGCTTAGGAATTTTCTGTGAATTTCTATAAGTGTTAGAAGGTCTCATTCGGTCATAACCGAAGCCTTGACTTAGGAATTTTTTATGAAATTCTCTAAGTGTTAGAAGGTCTCTTCAGTCATAACCGAAGCCTTTTATTCTTCTAAGTACCTTTGTACTCCCATGCTCCCCATTCAAAAGAGGTTTGGTTTTTGAAACTTGTATTGCATTGGAAATTTGGTTTGAGTCATACTGCAAAACCTCAATCATGAATATGCAATACAAAACAACTAAGGATAGAACTTTTTGAGACATCTTGCATTCCACGATCGGTCCAACTCTCAATCAGTTACTAGATTCTTTAACCTATAAGCGCCCGATCCTGCTGGTCTCACGATCATGTATGGTCCTTCCCATGAAGGGTCCATCTTCTTTTGGTGGCAAGGATTCTAAGCAAGAGTGTTTCTTAGGACTAGATCTCTCGAATGATACTGTCGAGGCTTTTCTCGAGCGTTGTAGTGTGATGTAATAATTTTGTGATAGCGTTGAGTTCGGGCAATAGCTTTTATTTGGACTTCGTCCAATAGATCCAAGCTATCTAACAAGCCTTGTTCATTAGCTTTTTCTTCAAATTCTATTTCTCTTAGGGTCCCCGACATTATTTCTACTGGAGCCAAAGGTTCTAACCCGTAGGCCAATTTAAACGGTGTTTCTCCTATTGGTGTTCGAACCATTGTTTGGTAAGCCTAGAGTATGTTTAGGAGTTCTTCGACCATAAAGATTTGTTGGACTCCAATCTCTTATTGATTCCATCTAGCAAAGTTCGGTTGGTTACCTTTACTTGGACATTGCTTTGGGGTATTCTACGAAAGACATTAGGTGCTCGATCATGTATGTTCCACAAAATTGGGTGAACTGTGGATTATCAAACTGTGTTCCATGATCGGTCACAAGGATCTTTAGGATACCGAATCTGTGTATGATGTATTCCAACACGAATTTCTCTACCTTCTTCTTAGTTGTCACACCCCACCCAGCCGGATCCGGTCATACCCGAATACCCGTGGGGGTGATACACCGCAAGATCTAGGTTCAGTGACAAATCCATACAAAACATGATATAGCATAATTAAACGGAAAAGAATAAATCAAGTTCAAGTAATAAATTATCAAAATCGAAATAATGGTTACAATCATCCATTACTTCAAAATAAAAGGTATAACATCAGAGTTTTGAAAAGAAAAGAGGGTAGTTTTATTCGCAACGGAAAAATAAATTAAAACTAGTTCTCTAATGGAATCCAATCCAAAATAACAGTCTTGATACTGGCATGAAGCTCCATGTGCGTCCACTTCTTCTTTGATCACTCCTTCAAGAAGATATGTTGGTAACGCATCCTCCATTTGGAAGAAGTCCTCATAACCTGCAACATAATCTAATAGAAAAAAAGACATATAAAAGGAATGAGTTGAAAAGAACTCAGTGAGGTCAACTCAACATCATATCACACATTCATTCTCAAGATTCCACACCACATATATAACATGAATATCGATAATGTAATTAATGACAATGATATGATATATGAATGATTATGCTCCTAACTGTATCATGAAGTCTCTATGGTAGACACGCATTAAGTCACACACCAGTCTTCTTTGGGCGGTCTCATCACTCTTCCCTCACGGCACTCAAGCATGTCTGTTGGGTTCTCTGTGGTTGTTGTGTAAAGTCCTGTCAAGCCATGGTCGGGGATTAGGTCACCACTCTCTTACATCACCATTGGTATAAGATCTGGCGCATGTCAAGGATAATCCTAGGTCCAATGCAAAGTCATACGGTCTCGTACTACATGTGGTATAGATACTTCCCCTATGGCACCAACCAACTCGGTTCAGTATCCAATATCTCCCCTCATGCCTAGTGCCCTATTGGTTCGATACTTTCCCACCTAGAGTCAACGTATCCTATGGCACCAACCAACTTAGACTACGTTGACCCCTAACCCTATGGTCATCCACATATAATGGACAGGATGCTCTCCGTGTCCTCTCACGGGTCATTTCACCGGTCTTGAGCGCCCATGAGCCCTTGTCTATTATATGCAACCCTACCATCTCATGATGACAGTGGGTCTGCTTGATACATAGGACCCAGCCACTAACATCACAGGTTAACCGGCTTCAATACCCCTGCCGAAAGGGTAGTAGTACTCATGAGGTCACCTAACCAAACACTTCTAGACATGCCCTAAATATGTAAATCAGTAATCGGGAAAGAGCCAAGGGCACCATAGGAATGCATCCCATACCGCCTCCTCTAGTATCCTATGGCAGAAATGCCAAAAGGGCATTCCCCATTCCCAACCACAATATAAGCAATCATATAATGTCACTAGGGCAATGGGTGAACCCACAACCCTAGTAGAAAATACAAGGTAGAAGAAATAATAATATTTCTCCTCTCATACAATCACATTCCATTTCATAACAACAATAATAGATTTCAAAGCAAGGAGCAACATCAGAAGTAACAATAAACATAAATTATAGCAATTCATATTTAACAAAAGACATTAAATAACCACAAGATAATACTAAAGCAATACAAGATATCAATAATGAAAAGTAACTAACATTATTACACATGTAATATAAAGTTAAGTATATTCCTCACCTTTTACTTTGTTCTTCCTCCAAATCCAAGAATCCACTCCCACAAATTAGTGATTAAAGATATATTAACCTATTTTTGCAAAAGAAATAATTATCACAAATTAGAGCCAATTTGGGTTTCAAAGGATATCCTAAAATCTTCCCACGAAAACCCAAATCTGAAAAACTAGGTTAAAAAGGGTAGTTCTCAACCTCACTAGTGAATGGTCTCTAATTCGCCACCAATTCAAAGTCTAAACGAAACGAAATTTTGGGGAAAGCTAATTGACAATAAAAGGATCTTACGTACCTTCAATTTTATCCAATTTGACCAAAATCAAAATGCCCCAAATTTGGCTCTCATAAATCACCCGTGGGTGACCTAGAGAGTCAAAATGCGTAAACCTTAACATGTGTTCTTACCATTACTCCCATACTCAAAGGAAAAATTAATATAAGAAAAAATAAGCTTGTATAATACCTATCATTATTCCCTTTCATAGATCCAATCTATCGGGCTTGATTTGAATGGTCCACGATTATCGCCCAATCAAGGCCCAGATTCTCGGTCTTAAAACCACGGGTTAAAGGGGTAGAAATCCGGGGGATTTCACATTAGTGGTTGTTGCCAGTGGAATTGCTTCGACCCTTTTGGTGAAGTAATCTATTGCCACGATCAAGTACTCTCGACCACTAAAAGCTTTGTTGAATTTCCCCATGATGTCAATCCCCCACATGGCGAATGGAATTGGGTCAAGGATTGATGTCAAGGGTGTAGTTGGTTTCTTTGACACTGTTGAATGTGTGAAATCCCCCCGATTTCTACCCCTTTAACTGGTAGCTTCAAGACCGAGAAAATCGGGCCTCGAGTTGGCGACAACTGTGGGCCATTCAAGTCGAGCCCAAAGGTTTGGAAATGGAACCAATGTTGGTGGATGACCCTTGTGATGACTCATCAACTCTCTTATAGTTTAAGAGAAGAGGGAAGATTAATCATGATGGTGTAAAAAGGGTGATTTTGGAACGTCCGTAGATCGGCGATGGAGAATCTGATTGACACGAATAAGGTATCAAATCGAAGAGCGTCGAAAGATCTTTCCAACAAGACAAAAATCACCAAAATCGGACCTTGGTTGGCCCCTCAACCAGGGCCGGTCAGATGGGGCCGGTTGAACGGCCGGTCGACCGCCCCCTGCTCAGTTCGAGGCAAAAGTGGGTTTTTCCTCTTTAAAACCCTATTTTCAGTTTCTATTCTCTCATACTCGCATTTTAGAAGGCTAGTACGAGGCTGAGGCTAAAGGAGGAGGAGAAACCAAAGGAGAGGAAGGTTTCTAATCATTCGGAAGAGTGTCAGCACCCGAATCATTGCGGAATCGTTAGAATAGGTAAGAATCCTCAAACCCTCTTCTTTGAGCTTGGTTTTATGAGGTGTTCTTCGCAATAAATGATGGATTTGGGTAGTTTTTAAATGTTAGTCCTATTTAATGCTTGCAAATAGTTTTATTTATATTTTTCTTTAATTTGTGAGTGGTTTGTGTGAATCGTTGCAAACAATTTTACGTTTTGATTCTCAGAGGCACCCGCGGGCACTAGCGAGAGCCAATTTTGGGCTTTTTGATTGAGATCGAATTGGATCAAATTGAAGTACCCTTAGGACCCTATTGCTGCCAATTAGATATTCTCAAAGTTTCGTTTTGATTCAACTTCGAATCGATGGCGAAATATTGATTTTTGCCAAAACTAGGTTGAGAACGGTGGGTTCGAACCTAGTGGGCAGATTAGGCTTTTGTTGGGTGACTTTGGGAACTCTTTTAAAACCCAATTGACTTCTAATTTATTTATATTGATCTTCTTACATGATTAGGCTTATTTTGGTTATAATCACCAACTCGTGAATGTGACTTTGTGGAACTTTGGATATCTTATACTAACTAGAAAGGTGAGGAATATACTTAACCTTATCTTGCATGTTAAATTATGTTAATTAAATTTCATTATTAATATCTTGCATTGCTTTAGTATTTATTATCTTGTGATTATGTGTGGGACTTTGCACGAATGAAAGGTAAGAAAGTATGTTTGCTTCCATTTTCAATATTCTTTGAATGATGATATGAGAATGTGTGTTGGATTGGTTTTAAGACTTAGATTTTCTTATATCTGTTTACCAACTAGGGTTGTGGGTTCACCCAATGCCTAGTGACATTATGTAATTGCTTAGATTTTGATTGGGGGATGGGGAATGCCCTTTTGGCATGTCTGTCATTGGACACCAGTGAATGTGGTATGGGACACATTCCTATGGTGCCCTTGGTGCTTTCGCTGATTTCTAATTGACATACCTAGGGCATGTCTAGAAATGTTTGGTTAGGTGACCTCATAAGTACTACTATCCTTCAGGCAGGGGTATTGAAGCCGGTTAACCTGTGATGTTAGTGGCTGGGTCCTAAGTGTCAAGCAGGCCCACTATCATCATAGAGATGTAGGGTTGCATATAATAGATAAGGGCTCCTGGATGCTCAAGACCGGGAAATGATCCGTGAGAGGACATGGAGAGCATCCTATCCATTATATGTGGATGACCACTGGGTTAAAGAATGGGATCCAACAGATGCCTCCCGTTGAGGATTCCATTCCTAGGTGGGAAAGTATCGAACCAAAAAGGCACTAGGCATGAGGGAAGATACTGGATACTGAACCGAGTTAGTTGGTGCCATAGGGGAAGTATCTATACCACATGTAGTACGAGACCGTATGACTTTGCACTAGGCTAGGATTATCCTTGACACGCACCAAATCTCATACCAAACGGTAATGTGAGAGAGTGGTGACCTATACCCCAACCATAACTTGACATGACTTTACCCAACAACTGTGGAGAACCCAATAGACGTCTCTTGTTGAGGGAGAGTGACTGAGACCGCCCAAAGGAGATTGGTGTACAAACTTAATGCGTGTCTACCATAGAGACCTCATGATAGAGTTAGGAGCATAATATCATAATCATTCATATATCATATCATTATCATTAATTACATTATCGATACTCAAGCTATATGTGTAGTGTGGGATCTTGTGTACGAATGCATGATATTATATGGAATCTTGTGAACGAATGCATGACATGATGTTGAGTTGACCTCACTGAGTTCTGTTGAATTCATTCCTTTTTATATGTCTGTTTTTATTAGAATATATTGCAGGTTATGAGGACTCCTTCCAAGTGGTGGATTCGTCGCTGACAGACTTTCTTGAAGGAGTGACTGAAGAAGATGCAGATTCGTATGGAGCTTCATGCCTGTGCAAGTACTGTTCTTATGGGGTTGGATTCCATTAGGAGATCAATTTAGTTTAAATTCCACTTCAACAATCTATGCTTCCTTCAAACTCTGATGTCCATTTTGATTAACTTTAGATAATGGATGACTATAACCTTTTGATAATTCAGACTTGATAACTGTATATTTGAACTTGATTTATTCTTGTCCTTTTAATTATGCTATATCACATGTTGTATGGAGTTGCCATTGAACTTAGGTTTTGCGGTGTATCACCCCCACGAGTATTCGGGTATGGCTGGATCCGACTGGGTGGGGTGTGACATAATGAATTTGACAATTTTACAATGACATACATACTCTAAAGCATCTTCTTGTACCTTCAGCCAATATAACTCGAGCCTGAGTATTTTATGTGCCAATGCTTGTCTCCCCATATGAGCTCTGCAGATGCCTTCGTGCACCTCAGCCATTGCGCTTTTCGATCCTTCGTGTCCCAAACACCGTAGTAGAGGTCCTGCGTAGGATCTTCAGTATAATCTCCCATTATGGATTGTGAACCTCGCAGCCTAGATCCTTATGAGCATGGCTTCCTTTTGGTCCTCGAGCAGCTTATGATCTCGAATGTACTCTACGATTGGTCCATCCAACATCGTTCATCTTCCACATATGATACTTCCTTACCTTTAGTGCTTGAGAAGCTTAGTTCCTCAATATAAACCAAAGGCTCGAGTTTTTTCTCTTTCACATTCGCAAGCCTTGACATTTCATCTACCAGAGCACTCTCCTTCCTTGGGAATTGAAAAAACTTTGACCTCTTTGAATTCTTTTTTCAGTATTTGTATCACTTCTTGATGCTTCTGTAGCCAAGGCTCTTTAATCCCGAATTCTCCTTGTACCTGATTGACAATAAGCTGAGAGCCACTATAGACGACTATCTTTGAAATGGCTAATGCCTTTGCTAGACGTTGCTAAGAAGGCTTCGTACTCGACCTCATTGTTGCTGGCTTCAAACCCGAACCTTAGTGCATACCGAATAACAAACCCTCCTGGGCTTTTCAACAAAACTTCAACCCCTGCTCCTTGCTTTTTGCTCCAACCATCTTCATAGATGTCCCACCTGACTGGAGTTTTTGGTTTAGTTTCTTCTTCGAGCAGGGATGTAGTTTCAACCACAAAATCAACTAAAGCTTGCACTTTAATAGCCGTTTGGGGTTTGAAATTCACTTGGTATTCTCCAAGCTCTACCGACCATGCCACCATCCTCCCCGATAAGTCTGGCTTATGGAGTACCTTTTTTAAAGGAAAAGTTGTTAATACCTCAATCGGGTGCGCCTGAAAGTAGGGCCTCAGCTTCCTTGCTACCATTATGAAAGCCAAAGCTTGCTTCTGAATCTCTGTGTATCTAGTTTCAGCAACCAGGAGCACATGGATGATATAGTAGATTGGCCACTGCTTCTTGTCATTTTCCCGAACGAGAACTACACTTACTGCTGAGGACGAAGTTGCCAAATAAACTTGTAAAGTTTCACCCTTTTCTGGTCGGGATAACAGGGGTGACTTGCCTAGCATTAAATTTAGGTTCTCGAACGCATTTTGGCACTCCTCTGTCCATCGTGCCTCTTTGCTTCCCCTCAAATCTTTCAGAGCTTTTAAGAAGGGTAAACATCTTTCTCTGGAACTCGCAATGAATCTATTCAGAGTAGCCACTCGTCCTATTAAGTATTGTACATCCCGAACGGTCTTCGGTGGTTCCATGTCAATCAAAGCTTGAATTTTGGTTGGATTTTCTTCAATCCCTCATTGGGAAACCATGTATCCTAATAACTTTCCAAATGCTCACTTCTCATGATTAAGCCTCATTTTGATATTTCCTTAAGACATTGAAGACTTCTGCTAAGTCTGAAACATGGCTCGAACACTAAAGGCTTTCATGGGTATGTCATCTACATAAGCCTCCATATTCTTCCCGATCAGGTCCTTGAAAATTTTGTTCACTGCTCTTTGGTAGGTGGCTCCAGCATTTTTTAACCTGGACGACATGACCTTGCAGTAGAAACTTTCACGATCGGTCATGAATGTGGTGAATTTTTCGTCCTCGATGTTCATCAATATTTGATTGTATCCCGAATATGCATCCATGAAACTCAAAGTTTCATAGCCAGCTATTGCATCAATCAAGGTAAAGAGTAGTAGTCCTTTGGGCAAGCTTTGTTGAGGTCCATGTAGTCAGTACACATCTGATATTTCCCATTTGTCTCTTTACCATCACAACGTTGGCTAATCAAGTTGGACACTCGATCAGTTCAATGATTCTCGATCCCTTCAATTTCTCCACTTCGTTTCTGATAGCCTCATGCTTTTTGATTGAGAAATTCCTTCTCCTCTAGATTACGGGTTTGGCTTTTGGGTCTATCCATAGTTTGTGTTTTACAACTGTTCGGTCTATGCCTGGCATATCAGTTGTTGACCATGTGAACACATCTATGTTCTCCCGAAGAAACTTCTTTAATTCTTCTTTGAAGTCTTTGTTTGTTTTGACCAGATGAAGGTCGTTTTTCCTTCATCGGTTGAATCCAGTTGGATTCACTCTAGCTTTTCCATGGGTTTGGACCTCTGCATTTACATCTTCATCCTGATCATCACAAACTTCGATTGGTAAAGTCGTGGCTTTACTTGATCCTGCCTTGTCTTTTAGATAAGATACATGGCATTTCCTAGAGGCCTTTTAATCAGAAGTTACCTCTCCTATACCCTTGTCGATCGGGAATTTGATCTTCATATGCTTAGTTGATACAATCACTCCCAGCTTTGTGAGGGAAGGTCTCCCAAGTATGACGTTGTATGTAGGGAGTTCCTGAATGACCAAAAAATTTACTCGAATGGTAGTTTCCTTTGGGAAGTTTCCAACTATCATATCCAATTGAACTGATCCTTGTGCCACTGTCGAAGATCAGGCAAAGCCATACAGATGGGTAGAGGTTGGTTTCAGCAAATCTTCCTCCATCTTTAACTTTTGATGTGCTTCGTATGGATCTGCTGATGATCCTATGTCTCTTGGTACCCTGTGCACCTCCCAACGGCCGATCTCGATTTTGATCACGATAGCATCATCATGGGGAGTACAAACGCCCCTTTCATCTTCTTCACTGAACACGATGCTTTCTCCTATGCTCGGCCTTTTTCTTTTCACTGCTTCTCCCAATCCCACGAACATTGATTTTGCTTTCAATTTTCTGAGGGATTTAGGCTCTGTACCCCCCGAATATTATGTGAATAGGGGAATGATTGGGCCCTACTATTTTATTCCTTTCTTGGATTGAGAGGCTTTAGCCGATAGTCTCTACTTCCCAAACGTTCCCTTCTCTTCTCTCCAGTAGTTTTTTTTTTTTTATCCCGATCGTCATCTTGATGCTTAATGTAGTTGGACAGATGTCGCTGGGATATCAATCACTCAATATCTACCTTCAAGTGTCTACACTCATTAGTGTAGTGCCCATAATCTCAATGGAAATGACAATATTTGTCCATGTTTCTTTCTCCAAGTTTTGCTATCATCTTGGGCGGCCATCTCAATATGTCTTGATCCTTAATCTACATTAAGATCTTTGACCATCGAGCATTCAGAGGTGTATATTCCGCACGATCGGGCTGACGTTGTCTCCACCCCGAACGCCCTCTGTTCCCACGATTGTTGTTTTCCACTCTTGAATCTTGGCCTTTTTCTAAAGCCTTTTGTTCTTTAGTGGCTGCCTTCATCTCTCCTTGCCGAGCGTCAAGGATTTCTATTACTTCTGCTTGTTTCTGGCATCTTTGAACAAGTTCGGGATATGCAGTTGGCATATCCTGTAACAGCTCCTCCAGGAGTTGCCTGTTAGAAAGGCCTGTAAAGAGTGTTGTCTTGGCCACCTGTTCATTAAGGTTCTTGATCTCCATAGTTGCCTTGTTGAACCTTTGTAAGTAGTCCCAAATGGACTTGTTCTTTGCTTGTTTGATAGTGAATAGAGTCTCTTCGGTCTTCTTGGTCTGAATTCCATCTGGAACCAACTGATGAACTTTCGGGCTAGTTCATCAAAATCAGTTATTCTTCCCGAGGGTAGGTTCGAGAACCACTTTTGAGCTGCTCCCGTGAGTGAGGACCCAAACACTCTACATAGGATTTCATCAGAGTTGTCAACAATAGCCATTTTTTGCTGGTAGTAACTCATATGGGCTATTGGATCTTCAGATCCATCAAACAGAGAGAAGGTTGGAAGCTTGAAGTTGTGGGGAATTCATACCTGGCAATTGCCTCCACAAACGGGGTTTGTTCTGATGATTGAATAGATGTTGTCGGTTCTTTTTCCCTTCGTGAGTTGTCCCAATTTTTGATTGATGTCAACTAATTGTTGATCAATTTGTACAGCCCAAGTGCTTATCATTCGGACGCTGTCCTGGCCCGAGCATTCAGATGTAGCCATATTCGTTAGTACTCCATGCTCGATCCTAGTGAGAGTTCCAGTTCTACTTCCTTGTGCTCAATCTCAAGCGTCTTGTTCATCTCTTCTTAGTAACTCTCCGGTCCTCCTTATTCCCGATCACTCTTCCTTTGCTTCTTATGGGCCTTGGTTCCTTTCTTAGCAGAAGTTCTGGACCTCGGTCAGGTGTCTGTCTCTCCGAGGAGAACACACCTGGACTAGAGAATTCCTTCTCTCAGTCCTTCATGTTTGCCTTCTTGCTTCCTCACAATCATGAAGATTCGAGTTTCTTGGGGCTCTTAGGCGTTTGGCCACCGTTCGGAGCGTTTGCTGCATCTTTAGGAACTGAATTTGTAACTGATTCATCTATTCCTGAATGATCGGAACCATTCGAACTTCATCGTTATGGTCGTTCGGGCAAACTTCTCTGGCTATTTCTTCTTCTTCATGAAGTTCACCATCAAAAACCCGATTTCCCTCTGGAGGCTTTTCTCCTAGAGGAGGCTGGAAGTTTTGACTCTGATGTCTTATAGATCTAGTGTCTACCATGGCTTTAGTAAAGCGTTTCCCACATACATCGCCAAATGATGCGTCCAAAAATTGCTTAGCCTTCGGATCCCTTAATGCTTGCCTACAAAACAAAGTTAGATGTGGGCTGACTGCACAGTTGGGAAGCCACCTCCGAAAGTTAAGTTAGTAATGGATCACCACAAAGCTCTGGCTAGTTGCAGAACTTAATTGAAAATGATAATGGAGGGAAACGATTCAGATACCTTCATTGTGCGTTAACCTTTTGTTTATATAGGGTTTACCTATTGTTCTTGACCGTTGGATCAATCCTTGTTTTTTCTTTGTAGCCGCCCGATCATAGGGTTTTACCCATCTTTCAAAGGTAATGGTAGTTACTTTTCGTGGCACGATCATGAATCCCGAATTTCAAGGGATCAAGTCTTCTTTTATAACCGTTGAGGTTCCTTCCTCTTCTCGTTACTTGATGGCTCAACCGTCGAGCCAGTTCCGATCGAGGTCATCGACCCAACTGTGGTCGAACCTGGTTTAGAATCATTTTATCTATATCAATATCATAACATTCTAATTCATGTAATCTTGGCTGTAATTATGTTAGTCTAGCCAATCTAATGGCATTAGTTTCCATAGATCTCCATAAGTTTTTGTATTGGATAATACCTTTGTATATATTGGGTCGATCCAACCAAAAGATAATTAATGCTCTTATTGATTTTGGTTTCTTTTCTCTCCTTTAAAACCCTTTATATCTATATATATGTTTGGGTATCAAACAATCTGTTCTTGGATGTAAGGGTGTTAATTCATACCGTGTCTTGTTAAAACCGAACTGTATCGAATAAATATAATGTGATATTTTTGTGTTGTAATCAGTCATTAGATTTCAAAATTGCCATTTGAGAGCTGCGCTGGAGATATCCATGGTAGCAAACAGAAACACCCCAAAAAAAGAACTTCTTGGTAACCAATTCAATGGGAAAGAGAGAAAAAGGGACCAAAAGAAGAAGAGTGGTAACAGAAAGTAGTAGAATTTTTTTCCCCTCCCCGAGATCATCTCTGCAACACTACCCTTAGAAACAACCGGAGGTGTTGTCTTCCACAAATAATGAATTTGTGAAACCACTTGAAGCCCCTCTTCTCCCTATATATAACTCTCCGAATCTCTCAATCCTCACTCACTGTATCTGCGATTCCATTCTATTCAACAGTCACCAGAAATCTCTTCTTCTTCTTTCGCACCAACCTAATAAAAACCTTTGTCTCTTCAAGAAGAAAGAAGAAAGAAGAACGAAGAAGAAAGATGGCTTGCAACAAGTTGATTTCCATGTTCTTTCTCTCTGCATTGGTTGTGATGGCTTGTGTTCCAGTAGGTGAGTCCCTCACAGAATGTGCAAAGGCTGCTGTGCCTCTTTGCATGAAACTTGAGGGTACAACCTTGGGTGTCTGTGAGAAAAGCTCTCAGGAGATCTGCAAAAATTGGAAGGAAGATATTAATGCTGTCAAGGAAAAGTTTTATAAAGTCCTTAACTGATAGCATTTTCAGAAAAGAAAATTCTCTCATTTGATCTCATTTCCCTTCATTCTTTTTAATTAATTTCTTCTATTTATTGAACTCCCTATGTATTTCAGTATTTCAATAATATGTAAAATCCTGAATTTCGATCGACCAATTTGTAATCCGAACTTACACATATTGATGTGAATCACTGATTAATGAATTGATTGATAATTGATAGCCTTTGGGTCTTCTACATTCTACCTGATTTCCCCTTAGTTGAGATGTTAAACATCAGTGGGGGCAGGTACAGACTGATGTGATATGTTCTGTTAAACTGCAGAGCCTCGATGGTGGGTCAATGGGGACATGCATCTTGTTCATGGTAGATTTGTTTGTGGGTCAGCTGCTTACATCTTGTCATCTCAAACCCTGAGAGCAGCCCTGACAAGTTGGCTAGCCTTTTTCGGGGGATATGATTTTCATGGTGCCTGGCTAGTGATTTTCCAAGCCCCTACC
The DNA here is from genome assembly GCF_041222555.1 of Hakea prostrata. Taxonomy (NCBI): domain Eukaryota; kingdom Viridiplantae; phylum Streptophyta; class Magnoliopsida; order Proteales; family Proteaceae; genus Hakea; species Hakea prostrata. Next base: position 64,439,773 of record NC_142600.1, read on the forward strand.
TTCTCTTTAATGGTTGTGATAAGAAAAGAACAAATAAGCTTAAACCAGTTCGGTTTAAGCTCAGTCCGACCAGATTGGAAACAAAACCGATTCGATTTGAGCCTAATCCGACCAGCTCGGATCAAGTCAGACCGACTAAGTCAAGGTCGGTCGAATAATTATAAAGGTTGAATAACAAGGTAAATCTGAATAAGTCTCTAGTCAAAGAGACAGTATTCAGTCAGGACTCAACTACTCATGTTTGAGTAAGATTCAATGACTAAGAGTCAGATCACAACCTAATTAAGGTTTGAGTCCCGCTCAAACTCATAGATAGAAAATCTATAAAAAGGTAAGGGAGCACAAGAGAAAGGTATGCTGAATAGAACTATCACTATTGGTATTATTATTGTTCATTACTTTGTTGTCTTCCTTAGTCGGATTCCTAACTAGATCGTCGGAGGTAAAAACATGATTGTTTGAACCACAATCTAAACATGTAGATCTAAGTATCTAACATGGGGCTGAGCCCTCTACTTGGAAGCTTCCAAACTCAACATGAACCTCCTGGTTTGATCACTAGTTTAGTATCGACCCCCCCCCGGTCCTCTAAGACGCAAAATAATTCGTCGGGTCGAGTGAGTGCAGTTTTCGAGGAGCAGGTGTCCTAAAGCAGTCTCCATTGAGAAGTCCAATAGTCACTATAAATTCAAACTCATGCTCAACAATAGCCATTACACGAGTGATTGTTGAGCTTTGAGCTTCCCACATGTATCTACGTCAATGGGATACCTCCACAAGCCATGTCATCATTAATGCGCCTTAGCTATGTAGATAATCCGACACATATAGGTGGCCGCACTGTAAATTCCTTGGCATCCATCAAAATCTTTTTCCAATCTTTACAGGTAAAAATAAGGGAGTCGTCTCTAAAAGCCAACCGAGAGGGAGGTGAATAGGTTGAGACTAGTGAATCCTAGTTGTCTTTGCGATTAATTAACAATTTAAAAAATGAAAGCTTTAATGTTAAGTAAAGAGACAAGGCACAAAGATGTTATGGTGGTTCAATTCAATTGAATCTACATCCACTTCCTTCTAGTCCTCTAGAAGGATTACTATTGGGTGGGGACACAACACCTTCTTACAGAAACTTTGTATAGGCAAGATCACCTGCACAAAATCCTTGATTCTACTGACTTACAAGTCATATTATCATACTACTATTATAAAAGCATGAACTCATGAGGATGATTACATTTCACTTACCTAGAAACCGCCCTATCATTCAAATTAAACATCAGTCATTAAAAAAAGATATTCAAAAGTATAGTCTACCATTCATAATAATTATGTTGAGTCAATTAAAAAAAGAAAAAGAATAAGAAACATTGTCAATAAGTTCAAAAATATAAAATTGAAATGCCTTAATTCATATATCAAAATGGGATGGTCAAAAAATTCTGACATTACATAAGATGAGTCAGTAAATCACAAAAAAATACCGAATAATACAAATTGTAGATTAAAATACCAACCATTTTTTAACCTATAAAAGATATTGATTTATTTAAGCATTTGTAAAAAAAATCAATGAATCTGTTACACACTCTCTCTTCTCCCTCCTTAAACTTCTCAATTCCTCTTTGATCTCTCATGTAACTACTCACATTCCCAATGTATTTACGCATTTTGAAGAAAATCAATGTGATACGGGGAAAAATATCGTTAAACCAGGTCCGTCCTTGGTTCAACCCTCAACCACGGTAGGGGGCGAACCAACCGATTTAGGTTCGAGCGAACCGGGTTCGAAGATGGCGTGTTAAGGAAGAAACCTTACACGATCAACAGGCAAACACGAGTCCAAGATTCTCGGGATTAATAACATGTCAAAGAGACGGTTATCAGTACTCACGGGAGCGGACGATCGTGCGAACTTGGATAACTACCACGCCCGTAGCATCAAGATCATGCAATCAAGGGAAGTTGACCATTACCCCACTAACGAGTCTAACCGTCAAGATCTAACAGTCACCAAAAGAAGGCACGTACGAGTTTGATGAACGAGATTAAGAGGTAAACTCTATATAAGACAGAACCTACATACAAAGAAGGTATCTGAATCGTATTCCCAGTTATCGTATTCATACTTTAGCTCTGCAACTAGTCAGAGCCTTTGTGATCAGTTCATTAATTGACTTAGCCATCGGAGGTGGACTCCCGACCCCCACAGTCGAGCCACATCTGACGATTGTTTTGTAGGTCATTCTTAAGTGATTTAAGGGCTGAGTAGATTCTAGACGCATCATTTGGCGCCGTCTATGGGAAATGCTTTAGAAAGTCATGGTTACCAGGTTAGCAGTAGCAGCTGCGGCGGCTCAACAAGAGGCTGACATTCAACTTCCTGATTGGAACAATCCAGAAGATATCCCTGAAGGAAGTCGTGCTCGTGAAGTACGAGAAGATGGAGGACAAGGGGGTAATGATCAATTAAAACCTCCGAATCCTCACCAATAGCAGTTGGATCAAATGCAGCTCCAATTCTTGGAGATGAACCAGACGCTTTGTACATTGGTCAGACAAGTGGTTGCTCCCCAGGCTCCTGATCATCAGGAGGCCAGAAGGCATGTAGGAGAAGCAGAGACGCTCATACCATTGCTGCGAGTGTGAAATCCCCCAGATTTCTACCCCTTTAACCCGTGGTTTTAAGACCGAGAACCTGGGCCTTGATTCGGCGACAATTGTGGACCATTCAATTCGAGCCCGAAGGATTGGAAATTAAAAAAATGTTGGTAGATGACCCTTCTAATGACTCAAAAACTCTCCTAAAGTTTAAGTGAAGAGAGAAGATTAGTCTCGATAGTATAAAAATGGTAATTTTGGAATATCTGTAGATCAGTGATGGAAAATCCGATTGACGCAAATAAGATATCAAATCGAAGACCGTCGAAAGACCTTTCCAACGAGCCAAATATCATCAAAATCGAAGTTCGTTTGGGGGTCCAACCATGAGCCAGAAGTTTGAGTCGTTTGGGTGAACCAACCCCCACCCTATTTTCTATTTAGGGGCAAAATTGGAAATTCGGATTTTTAAACCCTATTTATGTTTTATCTCATCCGTAAACGCATTTTTGGAGGCTAGAAAGAGGCGGAGGCTTTGGAGAAAAGGAGAAACGAAAGAGAGGAGCGATTTCCATTCTTCCGAAGGTGTCTGTGATCCGAATCTTCGCAAAATCATTACGAAAGGTTAGTTTTCTTTAATGCTTCTCTTACTCACAATTTTGTGAGTATTTTCTCTCCTTTCCTTTTGAAGAATCTTGAAAGGGAAGGTTGTTAGGTATCTTGGTTTCTTTCCTTTATTGTATTAATGTCCCTTCCTAGTTTGTGGGAGTGATATATTTTCTCTTCTATTAAGGGATCTATGAAAGGGAATAATGATAGGTATCATACAAGCTATCTTTTCTTATATTAATGTTTCCCTTGAGTTTGGGAGTAATGGTTTATCCTCTTGCAAAAGATTTTAGAATTTTGATTCTCTAGGTCACCCACGGGTGATTTATGAGAGCCAAATTTGGGGCATTTTGATTTTGGTCAAATTTAATAAAATTGAAGGTACCCGTAGGATCCTTTTGTTTCCAATTAGATTTTCCCAAAATTTTGCTTCATTATAAACTTCGAGTTGGTGGCAAATTAGTGACCATTCACTAGTGAGGTTGAGAACTACCCCTTTTTAACCTAGTTTTCAGATTTGGGTTTTTGTGGGAAGATTTTAAGATATCCTTTGAAATCCAAATTGGCTCTAATTTGTGATAATTATTTCTTTTGCATAAATAGGTTAATATATCTTTAATCACTAATTTGTGGGAGTGGATTCTTGGATTTGGAGGAAGAACAAAGTAAAAGGTGAGGAATATACTTAACTTTATATTACATGTGTAATGATGTCAGTTACTTTTCATTATTGATATCTTGTATTGCTTTAGTATTATCTTGTGGTTATTTTATGTCTTTTGTTAAATATGAATTGCTATGATTTATGTTTATTATTACTTCTGATGTTGCTCCTTGCTTTGAAATCTATTATTGTTGTTATGAAATGGAATGTGATTGTATGAGAGGAGAAATATTATTATTTCTTCTACCTTGTATTTTCTACTAGGGTTGTGGGTTCACCCATTGCCCTAGTGATATTATATGAATGCTTACATTGTGGTTGGGAATGGGGAATGCCCTTTGGGCATTTCTGCCATAGGATATCAAAGGAGGCGGTATGGGACGCATTCCTATGGTGCCCTTGGCTCTTTCCCGATTACTAATTTACATATTTAGGGCATGTCTAGAAGTGTTTGGTTAGGTGACCTCATGAGTACTACTACCCTTTCGGCGGGGGTATTGAAGCCGGTTAACCAGGTGATGTTAGTGGCTGGGTCCTGTATGTCAAGCAGGCCCACTATCATCATAGAGAGGTAGGGTTGCATATAATAGATAAGGGCTCATGGACGCTCAAGACCGGTGAAATGACCCGTGAGAGGACATGGAGATCGTCCTGTCCATTATATGTGGATGACCATTGGGTTAATGAATGGGGTCCAACAGATGCCTCCATTGAGGATTCCATTCATAGGTGGGAAGGTATTGAACCAACAGAGCACTAGGCGTGAGGGGAAATATCCAGACCATATATAGTACGAGATCATATGACTTTGCATTGGCCTAGGATTATCCTTGACACGCGCCAGATCTTATACCAATGGTGATGTGAGAGAGTGGTGACCTAATCCCCAACCATGGCTTGACAGGACTTTACACAATAACTGCGGAGAACCCAACAGACGTGCATCAGAGCCGTGAGGGAAGAGTGATGAGACCGCCCAAAGAAGACTGGTTTGTGACTTAATGCGTGTCTACCATAGAAACTTCATGATAGAGTTAGGAGCATAATCATTCACATATCATATCATTGTCATTAATTACATTATTGATATTCATGTTATATGTGTGGTGTGAAATCTTGAGAATGAATGTGTGATATGATGTTGAGTTGACCTCACTGAGTTCTGTTGAACTCATTCCTTTTATATGTCTTTTTCTATTAGATTATACTGTAGGTTATGAGGACTTCTTCCAAATGGAGGATTCGTTGCTAGTATATCTTCTTGAAGGAGTGACCGAAGAAGAAATGGACGCACATGGAGATTCATGCCAGTATCAAGACTGCTCTTTTGGATTGGATTCCATTAGAGAACAAGTTTAGTTTATTTTTCCGCTGCGAATAAAAATACTCTCTTTTCTTTTCAAAACTCTGATGTTATATTTTAATTTTGAAGTAATGGATGATTGTAACCATTATTTCGGTTTTGATAACTTAGTATGATAAACTTGATTTATTCTTGTCCATTTAATTATGCTATATCATGTTTTGTATGGATTTGTCACTGAACCTAGATCTTGCGGTGTATCACCCCCACGGGCATTCGGGTATGACCGGATCCGGCTGGGTGGGGTGTGACAGCGAGGGCATTCCCCACAAGGAGATAGGCAACCGGAAGGCGGCCAGAATCATGGTCCGAACCTACGAGGGAATTCCCGAGAGCGAGACAGAGAACGAAGAACTGGGGAACTACCTAGAAGGAACGGTCGGCATGAACGACCGCAATTAAGTCAAACCGGGTTAGTAATGAGATTGGGCAGAGGAGTATGCACTCACTCACCAACCTCAAAACGTTCGGGTCGTGAGAGCTATCGAACCGATGGGGGATGTTCGGTCCACATTGGTCAGGAGCTTGCAAATATTAATCAAAGGTTGGGATTGCTCTCCCGAGGGAAGATGGCCGATGACATCTATTCGGTCATCAGAAAGACCCCTTTCGTCGAGGCAATAGCTGGATTTGTGTTTCCTCGCAATTTCCGACTCCCAACTTTCTCTTCCTTCGATGGTTCGGGAGATCCCATCGCCCATATCAGTTATTATCAGAAAACTATGGCTGTGGTTGGTAATTCTAATGAAATCCTTTGCAGGGTGTTTGGGTCATCTTTGACCGGTGCGGCACTGAAGTGGTTTTCAAATCTTCCATCGGGGAGAATTGTCAATTTCGAGGAATTGGCGCGAAAATTTATTGGTCATTTCCAAAGTGGAATCTAGATCAAAAAGACAGAGGAGACTCTGTTTACCATCAAGCAAGGGAGGAACGAATCAATTCGGGAGTACCTGAAAACATTCAACAAATTTACTATGGAGATTGAGAATCTGGATGAACAAGTCGCTAAAACTGCTTTGTTCACTGGACTCACAAACGGAGATTCTTGGAGTTATTACTTCAAGACATGCCAACCACTTATGCTGAACTGGTGCAAAGGTGTCAAAAGCAAGCAGAAGTGACGGAGATTCTGGATGCACGTCAGGGGGACACGAAGGCCTCCACCAAAGAATAGAAGGCTCTTGAAAAAAGACAGAAGCCTAGGCAACCCAATCATGATCGAGCCAGAAAGCCCTGTTCGGCATGGAGGCAGCATTCTCCCGATCAAAGCGAGTACACACCATTGAATACTCCTCAGTCAGAGATTCTGAATATCGTCAAAAGGCAGGATATCTTGAAATGGCCTCCCAAGGGCGTATCCAAGCTTGGAGAATGTAACATGGAGAGGTATTGCCGTTTTCACAAAGATTACAGGCATTGCACCAATGATTGTAGGCACCATTGAGAGATTGATCTCTCAAGGACATCTCTCAAAATTGTAAAATTATAACTTTGTTCAAGTAGCTCTAATATGATAACATTCAAAGTTATAGTTCATAATAAAAAATACATGTCAATAAGCACCTATTATGTATATTGAAATATATGAAGATTTGTAATTGAAGGATTTGGTTAATCATTCAACTCATTAAGAATAAATAATCTAATTTTGTGATATTGTTAAGAAATTATAATAAAGATTTACTTGAGATTTTTTTTTTCTTATAGGTTAGTAGTATTTCAATTGCCTCCCATATATATATATCAAACTTATTGATTTTTCCCAAAAAAAAAAAAATCATTGTATTAAACTATAATTAAATACATAGAATAACCAAAGAGCACAAATGTTTTTATTATCTAGGCAAATTTCGTATGATTATATATTATCTTCAATTATGCATAATGCATTTCTTAAAAAAATTGAGAAATTTTAAAGACATCCTAAGACAATTGGCTGAAATCACAGACACTTTAAAAATGTATCAACTTGGCAGACACACCTTGAAATGTCTCCTAAAATTTCGCAATGGTACACTCTTGTAGCAAATTCCATTAAGTCATAGTTGGATAATTTCATAAGTTTTATATTGCGTTAATCTCTTGTGAGTTTACAATGTTGCCCCAAAATATATAGAAAAATCACAAATACCTAAATATATATATATATATATATATATATATATATATATATATATATATATATATATATATATATATATATATATATATATATATCATACTACTATTATAAAAGCATGAACTCAAAAGTCATGGCTACATTTGGCTTCCTAAAATAGTCTCCTTCCCTAACTACATTGATATAGTTAATTGTGTCTAAAATTGTAAATTCTCATTTTATACTTCCAATAATATTTCCAATACATAAAATTCTCCAGTTTGAAACTCAATCGGTTTTAAATATTTTCCAACACCTCAAATTTTTAAACCTTCGAAAAAACCCATTACCCTCTCCACTATCTCATTAAATTTTCTATTTTCCCCTTTATTTCCTAACTGCCCATGTTCCAATTAATATAGTTACAAATTTAACCATTAAAATTTCCAACACATAAAATTCTTCAGTTTGAAACTTAATCGGTTTATTACCCAAAAAAAAGAAGAAACTCAATCGGTTTTAACCATTTTCCAACATCTAAAAATTTTAAACGTTTGAAAAAAATTTGTTATTCTCTCCACTATTTCATTAAATTTTCTAATTTTCCCTTTATTTCCTAACTGCCCATCTTCCAATTTATTTCTTTCGCATGGTTTTTTGCCTCTTCACCAGTCTCCAACGTATATTGGTCAATGAGTATTTGCCATGGTCATATTTACCAAGAAAAAGAAAATAAGTATTTGCCATGGCTATCAGGAATTCTCCATTGCGTGGTACACCTCTTCGGAGGCGCCATCACCTCCATCATTGACATGGCCTACTGACATTGTTGTTGTGGAAAAGCTCATCGCTCACCTTCTAACAGCCAATTGTGATTTCCTAACAAATGTTTAATTCCTAGGCTTTTATCATGACACCACTTTCTTTGCTCATTCTTTCTTATGGCTTGGTCTGTTAAAATCAAAATCCTGTACACATATAGTCCGTTCATCGACTACTCAATGAAAGTCCTGAATGAGTCTGATGGTGGGAGCTAGACATTGTAACAATAACAAATTGTTTGCACTTTAAGAAACTCTTCTATTTCCAGTGCAATATCGCATGGCATGTGGGTTTCAAACGTAATGAGACAACTATTGAGAAATTAAAATGATATCCTATTCGGTGACATTGTCGCAATGAACAAGAAGATGAAATATACAAAGTGTTACTTTGTGTGATCTTCCCTTGGATCTTTGTTTTAATTATAATCATGCACCAAGGGTGTCCAATTGCATAATAGACTCCTTAGATAGGAAGGCCCGACCTATTTCGTGTATGACTATTGAGCAACATTCAGCTCCCTGGTTGTCCTCCCCCCCTTTTGCAAAAAAAGTGCTTCGGGCCTAGCCGTTAATAAAGAAGCTATTGATTTCAAAATAATCTTCCAAATCCTCAAAGTTGAGATATTGTTACTTTGCTCTCTTAGAGGAGTCACGCAATCTCTCATCTGTCCAAATTTAAGGGTGACATGTCTAATCATAGTAGTAAAGCATCATTTACAGTCTCTCCACCACCATCACCATGACTAGGCATCACAAATATACATGTTTTAAATTAAAACTCAACTCAAAGAAGAAGATAAAAATTAAATTACACAAAAATAAAAAATTATGTTAGGGAACATTTCACATGTGCATATGCACGTACGTCATTACTAGTATATATATATATATATATAATTGGCCAGAGACACCCCAAAATATGTACTAATCTGGTGGTTGTTGAAAACAGTAGCCTTTTGATGCATATCTTCATCCTTGATGGGAGATAGATCATTTTTCTTTTAGAAAAAAGAAGATGCTATTAGTTGGGATTTATTGAATTAGGATTAAAATTCTAATAAGGGAAACATTGTATTATTATAAAATAAAATTAGAGGCAAGTGGTTAAGAGTAATACTGCAAAGTCACAAGACATTAGGGCAACTTAGAAATTATGAATTATTTAATCATGACTTTTCAGGATCTACTAACGGAGTATATCATTGTGCCATTTAAAGAGATTTTTTTTTGGGGGGGGGGGGTGTCTGCCAATTTGATATACTTTTAGGATGTCTGTGATTTTTGCTATATATTCTGGGGTATTTTTGAATTTTTTTTCCTTATATTATAAGGTATAGTTTGAATAATACAACTAAGGGTATATTTGTCATTTCCTTTAACTAATTAACACTTTTAACAAAAAAAAAATGGGTGATTGCTAATTTTATATAGTTTTGGGGTATCTATGCTTTTTGCCAATTATCATGGGGTATTAGAAAACTTTAAAGAAAAAAAACTCACATTCATAATGTAAGAAAAAAAGTAGTTCTAAATTACCACAAAAAAAAAAAAAAAAAAGAAAAAGGAAATGAAGTACCTTTTTTTTTTTTTTTTTTTTTTTTTTTTGGGTTCAGGAAATGAAGTACTCTTGCTATACTTTACGTGATTAGCATTTTTGATAAACATCACAATCTTTGTGAAATCCCCTAGAATCCTAATCCATTAACGCATTGATTTCAAAACCGCGAATATGGTGTTTGAGAAGATGACAACTCTGGACCATTCAAGTTGAGCCCAGAGGTTCGGAAGTTGAACCTATAGAAGTGGATGACCAAGAAGGAGACTCAACCACTCTAACAGAGTTTAGGAGGAAAGAGAAAGTCAGTCTAGAAGGCATTAAAAAGAGGTTTTGACATGCCTGAAAACAGGTGCTAGAGGACTCAAATGCCAAGGTAAATTATACCATTGATTAGGCCTGGAAAAGACCTTCTACCCTCTAAAGCCTATTGAAATCAGCCTTCACCCAAAGGAGAAACAAGGCCGGTCAATTGGGGGCGGTTGCATGCTTGGATAGATTGCCCCTGCCTAGTTTTGGGGGCGTTTCAGAATTTTGGGTTTGAAATCCTATTTTATGTTTATTTCCCCTCATAAACACATTTGTTTATGCTAGAGAGAGGCTGAGAGCTTGGGAGTGGAGAAAACCTTAGAGTTTGGTAGATTCCTTGCACGTGGTGAAGCATCAAAGCACTATTCATCGCGATAAGCACGTGCAGAGGTAAGACATTCATGAAACCCTTCTTTTCCAACTACTGTTGAAGGTATTTATGGATATTAAATGCTATGTGATGGTGGTTGTTGATGTTGAGTAGCAATGAATGCTTAATCTTGTCTCCCTTTTATGTCGCCAAACCCCATTGAATGTGTTGGTTCATGCAACCCTTTTTACATTTGACACTAATTCAACCTCTCTTAGACGCTCGCAGGCAGACTCGGAGAGCCCAAATTGGGGCTTTTCTTTTGGGAACTAATTGGGGTGATTGAAGGGTGTTTTGGGGACCCTATTACTATTCTATTGAAGACCCCAAACCCCCTTTCTAGTTGGTTTCGAAATGAGCTTGAAATCGACCAAATTGGTTGAAGCCCTAGGGTGGGCGGTCAGTCAACTAGGAGCGGTCGAACGGCCCTAGGAGGCTCAATCAACCGCCTCCTAGTATGGGTGTGTGTTTTGGCCCCCCTTTGACCCCAGGTCGATCCTTGCTTGTTGCTTATTTCATGTTTTTAGAGTTATTTTGAGTCACTTATACTCTCTTTTGTGGATTTCATTTTCTTTTGAGATTGTTATTGTCTTTGATAGGTGAGGAAAATATATTGTCATATCTTGTGTATTTGTTAATTTTGTTTAAACTCTCATTTACATTGATATCTTAAATTATTATGAATTGCGTGTGATTTTGCATGAACGGAAGGTAATGTGATGTTATATTTATTTATTATTCAAATTACTTGAATGATGATTGCGAAATGATGCTTGTGTGGATTGGATGGTAGGACACTGTCCACCTATACTTGTATACAACCTAGGGTTGTGGCTTCGCCCATTACCCTAGGGACTTTACATTCACTTAGACCTACTAGGTGCATGATCGATGAGTGTCTAATTGTGTTGGGTTAGGTAACCCTTCAGTAATACTACCCTTTCGGTAGGGTTAATGAAGCCGAATGACCAACGGTGGCAGTGGTTGGGTCCTGTGTGCATCAAGCAGGCCCACTTTCATCATGTAATAGTAGGGTTTCATATGTAAGGGTTGGGCTCATGGGGCATCCAATAGACAACTTGAGTGCCATGAGAAGACATGAGAGACATCCACCCCAACATATGTGGATGACCATAAGGTTGAGGAATGGGGTCCAACAAATGCTTCTCATTGAGGATATCATTCCTAGGTGGAGAAGGATACTAGACCAATAGGGCATTGGGCATGAGGGAATATATCTGGACCACATGTAGTACAAGACTTTATGCTTTTGCATTTGGCCTAGAATTATCCTTGACACACGCCAATTCTCAGACCAATGGTGATGTGAGAGAGTGGTGACCTAATCCCCAACCACGGTTTGATGTGACTCGACTCAATTGCCATAGAGAACCCCAAGAGACGTCTCATGTTGAGAGAAGAGTGACGAGATCACCTAGAGGCTAGAGTAGGCTAGTGTACATCTTAATATTGTGTCTACCATAGAGACTTCATAGTTAGAGTTTAGAGCATACTTGCACATTCATTCATTTATTCATCTCATTTATATGAATATACCTATATTGTTTATTAGAATGTGCGATGAATGCATGATATATGGTCATGTTGACCTCACTGAGTTCTATTGAACTCATTCCTTATATATATATATATATATATCTCATTTTAGGTTGTGAAGACTCCGTTCAAATGGAGAATTCATTGCCATCAGAATTCTTTGAGGGACCGACTGGCAAGGAGGCGTGGACACATGGAGACTCATGCCCATGTTCGGATTGCTCCTACGAAGCCGAGTACTATTGAGGCCACAGAGATCACTTATGACTTAGTAGTTGCCCTTGTGACCGTGTGCTAAATTCTTCTCATTGAAGTGATAAATGAGGGCGCTACTTAGTATTTTGAGCATCTCGAGAAAGTAGACTTCCGCTGTTAAACAATCCTTTCTTAAACTCTAATACTTCATTTGGTTGGACTAATTTGAGATAACGATTGTTGTTGGTGCAACTTAGAGGGGGGTGATTAGGTTGCAACTAGTGGATTGTCCTAATTTTTCGGTTTGATTGGAAATACAAGGTAAATTGAAAATTCAAATGAAATTTAAACAATAGCAAACAACCACAACACAAGAATTTATAGTGGTTCGACTTTACAAGTCCACGTTCACTCCTCTCTTGGCCTCAAGAGAGTATTTAATTAGTAATTCTCTTTTAATACGATGGGTAGAGATCAAACATTTTACAATCTTTGTTATGGGGCAAGAGCACCCTTTATAAACAAAGATTATCTTAGACACCTTGGTATGTTCCAATAAAAATCTTTTAATCACCTCAAGCTTTGCTTCCAATGAGCTTGCTTAGATACCTTGGTATGTTCTTCAAGGGTGGAATAAGGGTGAGAGGCAAAACAAGTGTTTTCTTGTAATTTGAGAGCTTAAGAGTGTTTGGGGAGTAGTTGATCAATTGTCAAGGTTCAAAGTCTCAAATGGGGCAAATTGGGCTTATATAGATGGCCTTTAAGTGCTTTAGCCCAACCCCCAACGAATAGAAAATGAGCAAATTTTAGCGCAGACGGACGTCCGTCTCATTTAAAAAGTAGCCGTTAAAAATTTAGCCGTTGCAGATTTTTAACCAGAGAGTGCCGTCTAACTAGACATTAGTCTGTCTCAAATGTCTAACTAGACAGTAGTCTGTCTTAAACGGAGCTCCATCTAAATTGACAAAAATTCTGTTTGAGCTTCAATGACCAAATGGACGACTGTCTGGATCAAATGAACGTCCGTCTGAAGCATAGATTGCACAGTTAGGTGCAAACAAAGACTTGATTGGGTTTTTAGTATTTCTAGCCAACCCTAAGCCTCATACACTCTCCTAATATGTCATAGGTCAGTCTAGTGACATGATACGCGTATAATTGAGTGCAATTACATATGAGTGTACATGAAGTGAATTAAATCCTAATTTGCTAAGTCTTCTTGTGAAACCCAGCCCTAACCTTGACCCGGAAACCTTGTTGTTTGTAGGTCCGATGACCCGAAGTAAAGTAAGAAGTCAGCTTTGGGCCATCCCAGTAGAGGACTTGGTGTCTGGCTTTGAATCCATGAAAGTTGATGATGAGGTTCTATTTATGGAAACTGAATCCTGATGAAGATCTAATTAGTTGATGGACTTGGAGTGCTCTCTATCTTGGTTTGAAGGCATTTCTACCTATTAGGTAAGTCACTTGACTTGTGTGCAAAACCCCTTTAGGTTTGGATTTGATCTGGACCTTCAATTCCCTGTTTTGGCCTTGCTGTCAGCATTGGTCGACTGATTGGTCGACTGGGCCAGTCGACCAATCCACTCGACCAATGAGTGCTGTCTTTGGCAATTAGGTTGATTCTTGCTCTATTTAAGCCCAACCTCGAGTCCACTTCGTATTTGCTGCCTCCAAACCCTCTGGAACGAACCAAAGACCTCTGCAAGTCATCTCTCTTGCATCCTTGGTGTTTTCTTGACGGATCTTCGTCGGAACTCTTCTTTTTGCATCAAAAGGTATGTCTACTCTCTCTTCTTCTCCTCCATCTTTGTTTTTCTTTCCTTTTTGAGTTGAGACAGTAGAAGAGATGCTGCATCCTCTGTTGCAAACATCTCTGAACATGTTCTCATGATCATCCTAAGGATTTAAGGCTAGAACAATGATCTTAACCAAGATCATTGCAAGCTTTTGAAGGATTCATGATCAAACCATGATTTAATCTCTGTTAATCTTCTAATCTGAATTCTGATCTCTTTGGATCTTCTTTCATTGATCATGTTAGTGGTTAATGGTTGTGTTTTCTTTCCATGATCCATAATCCATAGAATTCTAGTTGTTCTCTCCTACCTTACTATGTGTTCTTCATGATGCATGATAGTTACATATATGGTAGGTTTTATTTCCTTATTTAGATTTATGCTTCTAAGCCTTATTCCATGAAGACCTATGCATGTTTTCATGTTTTCATTACCGAAAGCAATGATCCATCCTCCTATTGTTCTTGTCCTTGTTTTCTATTTCAAATTCATCAAGATCCATGTTTGAGTTAATTATGGTAACTTTTTGTTTCCTAATTTGGATCTTGATACCTTGATTTGATTAGTGTTTTGAGGTCCCCTATATGCTAGAATACTACTGATGTAGTCTACCCCTTGATTAGTACCCTTTTGAACCACCAAATTCGGATTTCATATCTTAAAACTCTGATTTTATAGGTTATCGTCGCATTGGTCGACTGATTGGTCGACTGGACCACTCGACCAATCCACTCGACCAATGGGTACAAAGCAACTCCCGTAATTGGTCTGTTTCGGATGTTTTGATATATTTTCTGTTAGGGATCTTTCCTAATATGTTGTATATACTTGTTTAGGACCTTCTTCTCAAGTTTGCCGAGATCTTACTTGATTTCTTAGGATTCTTTTGCGAGTTATAAAAGGTAAGGATGGTTATTTTCTTAATTACATAGATAGCATGAATCTAGTTTCTATATTTGAATATCATGAATATGTTTCCTAAATTAGATTCTTACAATGATATACTACTGTTGCATAACTTTGATTACAGTAGCATTACTTATTCATATTGAATTGATTCATATATGATTTACTTACCAATGTTATACAAGTGATTGTAATATCGATTTCTTTCCATATATGTAGTTACCATATATGTGATGATATGAATTGATGCATGTGTATGCTTACGTATGGTTTGGAAAGGAGAGGTGTCCTTTCGACACTTCTGTCCTTGGACTACTACGGGAATATTATGGGATGTTTCCGGAGATGCCCTCCGGACACCTTCCTAAACCGTTGGATGACATATCTAGGATTGTCTAGTAGTGTTTGGCTAGGATGTCCTGTTATGTCGGACCCTAATCGGAGGGGTATTGAGACCGAACGACCCGTGGTAGCAATGGGGATTCATGGGCGCTCAAGACCGGTAACCAACCCGTGAGAGGACAGGAATCACATTGTGGGGGCCATTTATTGGTAGGGTTGCATATGGTTAGACTTGGGCTCACGGGCGCTTAAGACCGGTAACCAACCCGTGAGAGGACGTGAGAGCTTCCCGTTTACCATATGTGGATGATCAATAGGGTTGATGAGTCCGTAGTCCGAGTTGGTCGGTGCCATAGGATACGCCGACTCTAGTGTGAAGGATACCGGAAAGGATCGTCGTGGACGAGGAATGGAAGTATCCGGATCTGACTTGATGTAACCAAGTAGAAGACTTGCATTTGGCTAGGTTTTACCCCGACATGCGCCAGTACTTATACCAAATGGTTGTGAGAGAGTGTGTTGACTTAACCCCCGCCAAGGTTTGTCCCGAGGGATGAAGGACCCATTACCAATCGGCTGCTCAAGACCGGTGAAATGATCCGTGAGAGAATCCAAGATATCTTAAATGGTTGAGGATGTGAGTGGACTTTCCTAAAGAAGTACGGTGCTATGACTTAAAGCATGTCTGCCAATAGAGACCAGCATCCATAGAGTTAGATTCATTCATTCATTGTTTGTCTCATATCATATTGCATTTATGTTTGTTCGGAATCCGCCATTTATGTTATTATGGATTTTAACTGCCTTACTGGGTTTCTTCGAAACTCATTCCTTTATTGTACAATGTTGTTAGACTATCCTGCAGGTACTGAGTACTATGACGGTTCCTATGAAGAAGCGCAAGGCGAAGAGACATATCTCCAGGAAGGTGATTGCGGTTACCACAATTACTCTGAAGATCCCGCGGGTGGTTATGCTCCGTACGATGCTTAGTCCGACCATCGAGTGGAAGCGTCCTTGTGCTATTTATGAGATCTATACATACAAGGATGTCGTCTATAAAGTGGAGAATAATTTAGTTACCCAATGTACTTGCTACTGGGATTAGATTTTGTCTAGTTTATTCTTTAGAGCTACTTTTCCGCTGGATGTAAAGTGGGATTTTTGCTTCACTTTACTTAACTGTTTGATACTCTGATTATATCTATTATTCTGATTCATTTATGATTCATTCTTTCTTTATTGGATCTATGATTTATCTTCCGCACTTTTATTATGATTGTTCATGATTATGTTATTGTTTATGTGGGAGGTTGATCACTCGATACCTGATCTTCGGGCTGTGGATCACACTCTCGGGTATGCCAGATAGGGTACCGGCTGGGAGGGCGTGACACTTCTTGCTTGAGCTTGAGTTGATGATCATTTGATGTTCTTTAAGTCATCTTGTACTCCATTCTTCATGTCCATCTTGGCTTGGTCTTGGCCTTGACTTGGGCTTAGACATTTGGCATTGAGTTGGATTTGGTCCACTTGCTCTCATATTAAACTAGACAAACACAACTTAGTATAGCCATTAGTAATTCATGTTTCTAATGGAGGCTGATTTGGCAATGTTGACATGGCATTTCCCAACAATTGTGATTTCAAATTATGGATGACTATAATTTTGACAAGTTTTATCAACCGTTCAAACTGGATGGATAAAGTACAATGAGATCTATTAGTACTTTTGTACACAAATCTCAAAATTACTTAATTATACCATTTTTTGTAGAAATTAATTATCATGCCATATATATGAGATATATTACTCCCCTCCTCTGTCAGATATACCTTTGTATATGTCTACTTGTGCACATGCACATGAAAGTTTACCTGTAATGAAAAAAGAAAAAATTGCAAATACTTACAAGACCTTAGGGGTGGCTTTCTTTGAAATGAGATGAATGCATAGGTAGTAGTCTTAAGCTTTCTTCCATCTTTACCTTGAGATCAACATCAGAACATAAATGAATCTCCAAATGGATTTTGGATCTAAATGAGGTTTGGTGGCTATAATGATGGCACAATAATGATGGCCTCTCTCACCTTGGAATTGATCATGCTCTAATGCCTTTCATATCAGGAAGCAGAAGAGGTCCTAAAGGAGATGCATGATGGCGGAATGGTTGTATTTTTTTAACTCACAGTTGACCAACTCATTCTAGACATTAGAAGATTGGCTATCTCCATGGTCAATTGACTGTTGACTGTGACCATCCACTATGGGGCTAGATAGGTTTGTTGGTCGACCAAAAAGGCTTTCACGGTATGTACCATGAGCTCTCTATAATGGTGTTGGCCTACAAGCTTATTTAGCTCACAATCGAGAGTTCGGATCAGCTACCCGTCGGGAAAGTGCTACCCCGACGACTTTACCACCATAAATACAGGGGGACCCAGGGGTTGGGTGATGGGAGGGTTTTTTTATTTTTTTATTTTTATTTTTTACGGGTGAGTCTCACCGAATTTGTGGTGGTAAACCCGTCGGATGATGATCCGGATTCCACAATCGATTGACACTCATCCATGGCTCTTTTATGGCTTTCCAAAAATAACTTTGAAATCCTATTTACATCCCTAGAGGTTGACCTGGTAGTCCATTTTGCCCATATGTTTAGTTTCTTAAAATCCTTAACCTGAAAAATGCATGCAATTTCATTTGCCACTTTCCTAATCTATATGCATGGTCTTTAAGAATGGTCTTTTCTTCATTCTTGAGCCTTGAACTTGTATTTTACACGTGGGGATTCTCATTTGTTGGTCTTCCACACTTTGGGTCCTTTATTCCATCTTTTCATAGTGCTTGGACTCCTTCCCTGCAATTTATACTCTTCCCTTGAGTGTTTAGCTTTGTATGTCAACATGTCTATCTTAAACACACAAATAGATCATTAGCTAGCTCTCAATTATGTGTTCGTGATGATCAAAACATTTCAAGGGTAGTTGGTCATTTCCTTAACAATCTCCCCATTGGGTGGTTAGGTTATCTCCCTAACAAATCCTGCCTTTCCTAATGCTGCTGACAAACAAATATGGTTCAACAGAGACTAAAACATACAATTAAAAGCTTGTGCCTACAGTATCATATGAAGCAATGTATCTATCTCAAAAATAAAAGAATAATTTGAGATTCAAAAACATTTTGGCCATTGAGTAGTTAAATCATATTACTTTCTTCTCCCTGTTTTGTCATGCAAAAAAAAAAGGAAGGCTCGCCCCCTTAATGGATGGAATAGTGAGCATAATGATAGGCATGTTCCCTCTTATAAACACACATGGTGAACCTTGAATGGGCCTCCCCCTCCTCCATAGATGCATAAAAAATATTGGACAAAAATATAAAAGATAGCAATCTCTATATTTGTATCAAATTTGAAACAAGCATGCACCTGTTTAAATATAGAGTGCTATCATAAAAAACATCCATGGATTAATACCATAAAAATCACCCAAACCACATAAGAATTGAAGTCAAGAACTAGAGAGTACTAAAATATCCATTACAACTCAAACTGAAAACAACCATCAAATGTTTCCTAGTCTAAAGAGTTGCAGAAGTGTTATCCAGTTGAAAGTGTGCAGTACACATTACCTCTTCGTGAGACTTCTTTACTTCATCATGCTTTGCTCTCATCGTCTTCAAGAGCTCTAGTACTTCATGGTCAACGCAGATCTCCTCCCATAAGTCATCCAAGTCTGCTCGGGTAATTCTCCTCAGAATCTAATCCTCATCCTTAAATATTTTTCGGAGTCACTTTCACTTGCACTTCCACTTCCACTATCGTCAACATCCTTAATAGTGGGAATGACAACATACCTTTTTTGAAGAACTATTTTCTAGGACTTCTGCCTCCAGTTTCTTTCATGCTTGACCCAACAAAGTTTTTTTCTCATCGAATAGGGGCCTTTTTTACTTGCTTACCATAGTCTTTTGTCATTTCCTGGGGGAATCATCCTTTGGATTGATGGATGAAGAAGAAATAAGGATGAGATGATCTGAAATTGAGAGAGCAAGAGAACTCAGACTTCCAGATGCAAGGATGTGAGAATGGAGATTTTGAAGCAATATCTTAGGGGATATGTGCAAGAATCTCTCTAAGGGTTCACGAATAGTGGAGATCCTCTCCACCCATACAGCTATACACACATGAGTGTAGGACCCACATAAGTACCCTTGCCTGACATAAGTAGACCCGGTGAGTGTGACTGTATGTTCACGAAATCTCTCTCACAGTATGTGGGGAGTGAAAATTGAAGGGTTTAGACACAAAATAGATAGGGAATAAAGTAATTTCACATGTGGGGCTTTATATTAAGAATCATACGCATTTTGTGATGGTTGACCATCACGACCAGCTTCTAGGAGCTGGTTGATCATTCGACCCAATGTGCATTCTTTTCAGGGTTTATGTTTGGTGAAGATGTCGGCCAATTGGCACTAGGTTAATTTCTATAAATTCAAGCTTTAAACTCACCCTTTTGAATCCAATTTTGAAGAAAATGGTGCCTAACATCAATGTGCTTGGCATGACAATGAAGTGTTGGGTTCTTTCTCAAGTTGATGGAACTTGCATTGTCACACTTTATTGGACAAACATTAAGAATTGTCCTAGCCTTAAAGGGTTTACTTCATTCAAAGAATCTGGGAACCATACCAATCGGTGGCCATATATTCAGCTTCGATGGTAGACAGAGCCACACAATTTTGATCCTTGCTAAAGCATAAGACAATACGAGCCACACAATTTTGATTCTTGCTAAAATATAAGACAATACATGAACTAAGGAAGTGACATCTGCCACTAGTAGTCTTAATGTCCACATGATACCTAAGTCTGCATTATAAGAGCTTAGCAATTCAAGGTCATTGCTCACATAAGGTACTGCAGTCCTAAGTCGAACTACAACAAATTCTAACACTAGAGGCTTTTGTGAAATGCCTCTAATGTTTAAACAAGGCCTCTATTGTTTAAACAAATGTCTCTAACTCCTTTAGTGGCATTTTTACAAATGCTGCATAAATGCCTTTATATCTCGTGTCACAACAGATTGAGACTTTTAGAGGCATTTGCCAAAATGCCTCTATTTTGCATCTTTCAGAGACATCTTGTGGTGGCATTTATAAGATGCCCTTAAAGCCTTTTACTTCATTTGCAAAATGTCTGTAAAAGTTTTCCTACTATTGTTAATACCCTTTGTTTTCGGGAAGTCATTATACACAACCATTGCTAGAGGCTAATGGATTTTGCCAAGAGTAAAGGATCTCTAGAAGCCTTTGCTTCCAATGTTGTTGCCAGAAACCCATATCCTCATTGACATTTAGTTGCATAGAAGAGTCCACCATGCTCCCATATAATAACACCTTTGCTACCTTCTTGTGTCTTCTGTTTCCATGCCTCGTCTATGTGGATGATGTAGTGATCGAGTTGTTTAGGGATTATTCTATTAAGATAGTTTAGGTACATGGTAGTAGATAACCCTTGATGCATGTCAAGAGTAGAGACTCCATTCTTGTTTGGTTTGCTGCCATAAGTCTCATTGAGGGAGGAGTCACCATATAAATATGCACTGTTTTGAGATTTCCAAATCTACCAAGTACCAAGTAGAGCACCAACTATGATCAATGTCCTTTGTTGGAAAGTCTTTGAACTTTGTTCAAATAAAGTTGGCCCACTCTTGGATACAATCTCCTATAAAACTTGAAGTATTTAAACTTAGGAAAGAAGCTTCCAAGGTCATGGTTGCATGTGGCAGCCTTCCACAACCTTTCGGACCTTGCACAATCTCAAACGTGGAGGATCCTATGCAAAAATACATTCGTTGCATTGTTTTTTGTATATGACGAACATACATACACATAATTTTGATATCCAACGTAAAACAAGTTCTAAGGAGGATGAAAGTAGGTATGGCAAAAGGTCCCAACGAAATCCCAATAGAAGTATGGAAGAGCATAGGAGCTTATGGGCTAGCTTGGGTAACCAAGTTGTTTAATAAGCTTATAAGTACAAGGAAAATGTCATATCAATGGGGGAAAACTATCATGGTTCTAATTTATAAAAATAAAGGAGATTTTCAAAGTTGTAATATCTATAGAGGCATCAAATTGATGAGTCATACTATAAAATTATGAGAGACAGTAACTGAAACCTATTTGAGACAAGTGACCTTGTATAGAGAACTAATTAGGCTTTATGCTAAAAAGATTTACCATGGAAGCTATTTAATTAGATTATTAGGAACCATATGGAAAGTTATAAAGGGTATATGAAAGATCTTCTCAATTAATTTATCGTTTCTCTTTTTCTCATTCTTTTTATTTGATTTTATATTCTCTATTTCTTTATTTCTTCTGCAATTTTTGTTATTTGATTTTATATTATGAATCAAATTTTTATAGTTAGTAAGGTAGTTAACTACCATTGGCTTGCATGTCCTACCTAATTTTGGTTTGCATCTAACTTTTTAGGGTTGAAGTCATGTATATATATATATATATATATATATATATATATATATATATATATATATATTGTATTATTGCTTAATTTACCTATATTTTTTTAGAAAAAAATATCATTATCAATAGTTTACCTTTTTTTTTTTTCAAATATGTGTGGGTGTATTCCTTAATATAATAAAATAATTTAGAAGTGGGACCCCTAATAGGTCTTATAAGGGCCCACACTGCGAAAAAGCATTAGGTTATCTGAACATTCATTCTCCCCCCCCCCCCCCAATGTTGAATCCTAGTTCCGCCACTGCCCATATGGCTCTATCACCAATTTTGATATGGGCAACCTATTTTTTTTCCCAAAAAATTGTAAAAATTCATTTTATATTTAAAAGTAAAGGAAAATTTGATAGCTAGGTACTTAGGTACATTATACATGATTGTTTGTTTGTGTAGAGAAAATTATTTTGGTGTTGTTCAGTGACTTATGCAATCATTTTGAATACAACAGTCATCATGTCTGCTAGTGCGAGTCAGAGGGGAGCTGGTTTTTCACAGGGTGGACGAGGGCAACCTCAGCCACAGGGTGAACAGGAACAACCACAGTCACAGTCACAGGGAGAGCCTGAGAGACTAGCAGTAGGAGGGAGGACTAACCCAGCATGGCAATACTGTGTGGCTATTGATGGTGATAAGAATAAAATACAATGTAATTTTTGTGGGAAGAGAATCTAGCCAGGTGGCATCAATAGGTTTAAAGGTCACATCATAGGGAGTTCGAAGGATGTGACCACATGCACAAAGGCCCATTCATATGTAGTGAAGGCACTCAGGGATTTACAGAAAGCGAAGGGGAAGAAGAAAAAGGATAAGAGAGTAAACAAATCACTAGATGATACGGTGCCGGGACCATCATCATACAGAGATGATTAAGATGATGGTTAGGAGGAGAGAGACATGTAGCGGGCCAAGGTAGAGAGCAGGTGATTGCACTATCAAGAGCAGGATAGGACCAGCGCTAGAGCTTCAGGAGCTAGTTCCTCTAAGCATGTACAGGCTAGAGCATCTGAATTCGAGGGGAGGGGTGATGTATTTGGCATGTTTAGTAGATCACAGAGTCAAGAGGGCCCCTTATACAACACAACCAGTAGGACCAACACCATTTGATTATCCACTCCGTGGGGACCTTAGTGCTCATCTCAATGGTAGGATTGATCTCATAGAGACAGCTCATCTTTGCCCTCCCGGTGGATAGAATTTCAGTTCTAGCTGCCGAAGCATGGTATTGGGAATTTTCACTAAGGGTCTCAAAAAGTTCCCATGCCTCTTTCTCATTCTTGTGCATTAAAAGTCTCACCACAAGAAGAATCAATCATTTGCCTATGTCGGACTCTAAAGCCATCATAAAAGCATTGAACCAATTGCCATTTAGGAATAGCATGGTGTGGGCACTTTCTAAGTAATTCTTTTAGTCTTTCCTAGGCCTCATGAAATTGTTCTCCTTCTCGTTGGGAGAAACTCGTTATCGCTCTCCTAATGTTATTGGTATGGCCAATGGGGAAGAACTTTTTAAGGAACTCCTATTGCATTTCTGCCCAAGTGGAAATTTTAACATTGTTCAAAAAATGAAGCCAATGCTTAGCTTTATCTGTGAGGGAGAATGGGAAAAGAAGTAACCTTAAAGCATCAACTGAGAGGTTTTGAATTTTAACTGTGGAGGACACCTCTAAAAACTCATCTAAGTGCTTATAGGGCTCTTCTTTGGCAAGTCCATAAAAAGATGGTGGCATTTGAATCACACTAGATTTTATCTCACATTGAGCCTCTTCTATGTAAGAAACCCGAGTATATGTCGTAGGAATGAAATGCTCACTCAAGGGCCTCATTGGAGGCTCATAGTTTGCCATGGTTCTTTGCATTCTAAGGTTGGCCAAAGTCTCTTCTAACTCTAAGTCAAGTGGGGTCAACTCAGGGTTTAGGGATCGACGACCATGCATACAACAAATAAATAAATAACTACAGCAAAAGAGAGAGTTTAGGACATACCTGAAGTGCAATACACGTGATCTTCCGAACAGGAATTACAACTTTGGGATGGGGAATTTTAAAAGTTAACCTAAACAACCCAATCTAATGCAAATATTACAATTGAAATGTCTTAAATATAATTATATTTAATAAATAAAAGATAATAACCTAAACTAATTATCAAATCGATAGATCTTGGCTCTCATCTCTCTCTCTCTCTCTCTCTCTCTCTCTCTCTCTCTCTCTCTCTCTCTCTCTCTCTCTCTCTCTCTCTCTCTCTCTCTCTCTCTCTCTCTCTCTCTATCTATCTATGTTTCATATTTATTTGTCTTATGAACTTTGTGATAATGAGTAGCTAGTTCCTTTTCTTTAGGATGTAGATGAACCGTGCTTATTTCATTAAATGATTGTTCTATATCTTCTAGTTGATTGTGTTTAATTTTGGCCAAAGATGTTTTATAGCTCAACAAGCTAAGCGTGCCAAGCTTCGGTGAAGGACGATAGTCTTGCGAAAGATAGGGCATACCTAGGAAGACCATCCTTAATTTGCTTTGAAGTGTAGAGTTATATCGGTTAGTGAAAAGCATTGGGGATTCGAAATCCCAAAGATCTTCACATATTCATAGTCAAAGTTTTTGCATTAATTGATAGATTTAATTTAAATTTAGTTTGTTGAATTCAATCTTAGTAATTTAGCATTTTAGTTTCCCATAGTTCGACCCCGTACTTTCTGCCAGCTAGATTAGTATAAGATTTTATTTTTGATTGGTTAGCGACACGATCAAATTTTGGTGCCGTTGCCGGGGAACCAAAGCACGGTTGCTAGGATTGATTTTTGTCAATTAGATATAATTTTTAGAGTAATTTTAGTGTTTTTAATTTTTGATTTTTTTTATTATTTAACTAATATCTTTTTCTTTTGTTTTGTAGGTAACTGCAAGAGTAGCGATTTGATAATTAGTTTAGGTTATTATCTTTTATTTCTTAGATATAATTATATTTAAGACATTTCAATTGTAATATTTGCATTAGATTGGGTTATTTAGGTTAACTTTTAAAATTCCCCATCCCAAAGTTGTAATTCCTTTTTGGAAGATCACGTGGATTGCACTCCCTGACATAAAGGTGGCTCAATATGAGATCAAATCTAGTGTGATTCAAATGCTACCACCTTTTTATGGACTTGCCAATGAAGAGCCCTATAAGCACTTGGATGAGTTTTTAGAGGTGTCCTCCATAGTTAAATTCAAAACCTCTCAGTTGATGCTTTAAGGTAACTTCTTTTCCCATCCTCCCTTAAAGATAAAGTTAAGCATTGGCTTCATTTTTTGGACAATGTTAAAATTTCTACTTGGGCAGAAATACAACAGAAGTTCCTTAAAAAGTTCTTCCCCATTGGCTGTACCAATAGCATTAGGAGAGCGATAACGAGTTTCTCCCAACAAGGAGAACAATTTCATGAAGCCTGGGAAAGACTAAAAGAATTACTTAGAAAGTGCCTCCACCATGCTATTCCTAAATGGCAATTGGTTTAATGCTTTTATGATGGCCTTAGAGACTGACATAGGCAAATGATTGATTCTTCTTGTGGTTGGACTTTCATGCACAAGAATGAGAAAGAGGCATGGGAACTTTTTGAGACCCTTAGTGAAAATTCCCAATACCATGCTTCAGAAACTAGAACTGAAATTCTATCCATCGGGCAAGCTTAGAGGAGCGGTGTCTATGAGATCAATCCTACCATTGAGATGAGCACTAAGGTTGACTTGCTATCAAAGAAATTGGATTATCTCTTGTCATTAGGACAACAATCTCCATCTCCCCTTCCTACGAGTTTCTCCCCACCTAATAAGATTGAAGCATGTGCTTTATGTTCTAGCCTATCCCATCATGTCAATGATTGCTGTTTGGCTACACAATACCCTGAGTTTGTTAAGGAGCATGCACATTTGGCCCAAGGAGTCTCTAAATTGGGCAATGATCCATATTCCAATACCTATAACCTAGGATGACGAAACCACCCCAATTTTTCATGAAGAAACTCAATGCCCAATCCCTCTAATCAAATAACTTATAGGCCACCTCCATTTAATATGCAACAAAATGCCTATAGGAATGAGCAACCATCAACTCCGCAACCCTTACAGAATTCATCATTTGAAGATAAGGTACTAAAGACACTTAGTGGACTAGAGCAAAATATTCAATTGTTACATTAATGGAAGTAGGGCTCAGAGCCGATGATAGGACCCCCTTGTATTCACCCTGAGTCTTGCCCAAGCATTAATGGAAGTAATGGCTACTACCATTCATCACAATAGAATAATAAGAACAACAACAGAATAATAAAAACAACAACCAAATGTAACTTAGTTCATTCAATAACTATGATAATCCTCACCAATAGATACAACTCAGATTTCTATAGATGAGATTCAGTTCTTGGAATTAAAAGAACAATAGCTAAACTATAGGAGCAGCACACATTACGTATTCCAAACCTCAATACATGTTCAGTCCCATGCCCAAGAGGTTGCCCTCCCCTAGCTAGCATAGCTTTCTCCACTTTCCTTCTTACTTCCTCCCCCTCAGCCTCCTTGCGTGCCTTCTCTTATTCCTCACCTCCCTAACAAACTTTCACTGCTAACCAATCTTTCACTGGCAGGTGGGAGCTCCTCTGCATGCCCCTATTTCAATTATGGGTGTTACCCAATAGTACCATGCCACTTGTCCCCTACTGATTGATCTGTTCCCCTGCTCTCTGCAGGTGTTGATCCCCTACTTCCCTTCTTATTCTTCCTTTTGTAAACGTGGGTTATAAGGGGTTTGTCACTCTTCAAGGTAATCCAATTTTTAGCAAATTTGGTGATCTCAGGCCTCACCAAGTCACCATCACACATCCTCAACATAATGCAAATCCATAGCTATATATAGAAGAATGTGCTCACATGTCGAGCCCAATCAACAACCTTCTTCACAAATTTGATTTGCCCGATGTCCTTCAACATCAATTCAATACAATGTCCAACACAAGGAGTCCAAAAGATCCTATAACTGGAATTCTCCATCAGCTTCACCCTAGCCTTCTTCAAGTTTGAGCCATTATCTGTCTAAACCTACACCATGTGCTCAACTACAACATTTTTCACCACTCTCTTCAGCAACCTGTATATGTATTTTACATCCTTCTTGTAATTGGATACATCAAAAGACTTGAGGAACGCTGTTCTCCCATCACAATTCAACATAAAATTGATGATGGACTGTCTAGTGGGACCAGCCAAACCTTCACACATCACTATCACCCCATAGTGCCTCCACATTGGCTTTAGACCATTAAGGTCTTCAAGTCCTTATCTTATGGCAGATAGACATTATAGATCTCATATGGGGTTGGCCCAACACCCCCTGCCCAGAACCACCGATCTCATTCGTCATAGCCTTATATAAGGCCCCTATGCAGCATTCACAGGAAAACGGTGATAGAATACCCACTTAGGGAAGGCAAACCACCTTCTCCTTCACAATATATAAAAAAATGTTCAATTTTTTCTGCTTTGCCTATGGCTTCCTAAACAAATAAGGATCAGTGCGCAGTATCTAGACATCCGAATCTATGGGACTGGCTCCGGGTGCATCAAATATAGCACTAGCTAGGGACCATGGCCCTGTGGTAAGGAAGTTGTTCTCTAACACTATGGCTCCACCTCATACTAAAGTTGCCTCCCCTTTCCCTCTTAAATCTGGATCTCTAAATGACCTTGCATCCATGGCCTTCTATGTCCTCCTATTCTCATTGAGTTTATGAGACTCTTTACTCATCCTCATTACTCTTTCCATATCCGTCTCCAGGGATGATGCGTCGAGGTCTGACTCATCTAAATCCATGTCTTGCTCTCCCAGCTCTCCTAAGCATGCAAACTCATCCCTCTTTGCCCTCTTCTCTTGGCTCATCAAACCCTCGAACTCATCCCTTTGCATTCATCCATCATAGCCTTATAATAAGGCCTCTATGTAACGTTTGTAAGAATAATGTGATAGAATACACACTTAAGGAAGGCCATCCACCTTCTCCTTTACAATAGCCGACAAATGTTCAATTTTTTCTACTTCGTCTGTGGCTTCCTAAACAAATCGAGATCATCACGTAGTATCTGGACATCCAGATCTATGGGACTGGCTCTGGGTGCACCAAATGTAGCACTAGCTCGAGACCATAGGCCCGTGGCAAGGGAGCTGACTCTCTGACACTGGCTTCGCGTCAAACTAGAGTTGCCTCCCCTTTTCCTCTTAAAATGTGAATCTTTAAATGACCCTGCACCCATGGCCCTCTGTGTCCTCCTGTTCTCATTAAGTTTATGAGACTCTCTACTCATCCTCATTATTCTTTTCAGAACCGTCTCTGTGGATGATGCGTCGAGGTCTGGCTCATATAAATCCATGTCCTGCTCCCCAGCTCATCTAAGCATGCAGCCTTGAACTCATCTCTCTTTGCCCTCTTCTCTTGGCTTATCAAACCCTCGAATGCATCCCTCTACACTCATCCATCAAAGCCTTATAATAAGGTCCCTATGCAACGTTCACATGAACATTGTGATAGAATACACACTTAGGGAAGGCCATCCATCTTCTCCTTACAATACCCAACAAATGTTCAACTTTTTATGCTTCATATGTCGCTTCCTAACCAAATCGGGATCAATGCGTAGCATCTGTTCATCTGGATCTATAGGACTGCGTCTAGGTGCAACAAATGTAGCATTAGCTCAAGACCATGGGCCCATGGCAAGAGAGCTGACTCTTTGACATTATGGCTCCTCCTTTCCCTCTTCAAATTTGGATCTCTAGGTGACCTTGCACCTATGGCCCTCTGTGTTCTCCTGTTCTCATCGAGTTTATGAGACTCTCTAACCGTCCTTAGTACTATTTCTATATCTGTCTTTAAGGATGATGTGTCAAGGTCGAACTCATCCCTCTTTGCCCTCTTCTCTTGGCTTTTCTCTTTCCCTCCTTTCAAATACTTTGTCATTACAACTTTAACCTCATAAGAAACACTGGGGCACCCAAGCACATTGTGGTCCCCTCCCGCTAGATAGATCTTCAATCAAGTGACCCACCTGATCCGATTTGTTTCTTGAATTACTTACACTCTGACCTCCTATCCTCTATCAAAGGCTTACCATGCAGCCAAGCATGGATCAAGGTTTTGGTTTCAAGGCCGGTATAATGCTAGCCAAAAACCTAAATTTCCAGGTTTTGACTGAAATTTCAGTTTAAACTTGGTACTTTCTCTTTAAAATTTTGACCCTAGATTTCGGGCATTATATAACCTCCAAATTATCTAAATTCTTGCATCCTACCTATTTAAAGCATAATAAACACAGTGGAACTAGTATTTTACCCAAAAAACCACTAAAAAAATCATCATTCAAGTATACTACCAAATGACCAATTCTGAGCGAGAAACACAAATTGTATTGCATAACATGGTTGGAACTTACAACTTACAACTTTGAAAGTTTTAATTACATAGACAAGTATGGTTGGAACTTACAACTTACAACTTCGAAAGTTTTAATTACATAGACAAGTAGACAACTAATGAACAAAAGTGTTAGGTCTAATACAAGTGTCTCGGTATCTTATGACATATGGTGACAATGGTTGTCGAGGTAGTCAACCACTGTAACTCTATAGAAGGGCTGGTGGTTGTGATTTAATGCCAAAGATTTTCTTCTCAAATTTTAGTGAACTGGAGTTAGGATCGGCATAAGTGCACCTTGGTACCCATATACCATCCCATCAAACCCTAGATAATACATATTAGTGTGGCCCACTAGTGTCTGATAGTTGGGAGGGGCACCTAAGGTCTATAACCATAAGGTCCATAACCATAACCAAAAGCAAAACCAACACTTTCAAAAGCACAATTATGTTATTAGAAATTTGCGAGGCTATTCCATCCTAATCGTCTAGCAATGGAGCCTCTGAAATCATCTAAGCTCATAGATCCTATAGAGCCCACCAAGCTCCCTGCATCAATCGGACAGAAAGACTCAAATGATGATGTGTCCCCCATGTAATCTCATCCACGTAATATATGCATTTCCCACATCACCTTCCTATTATATGTCAAAGCAATATGAACTCCAGATGTAGCTCCACCACGATCTGAATCTTGTGTCGCATGGGTGAATTGACTTCCACCCATAAATCTCAGTGGTCCCCCTCATCCCTAACTCTCAACTAGTGCTAGTGGTGGTAGTGGTGCTATCTCCCTAGGATTAGCCAAATACTAATCACAAGGTACATCATCATCATCATCAACCCCTCCATCACCTCCATCATCATCATTAAGATGGCTCAAATCCTCCATCCTCCGCTCATGGTGTAAATTCTTTTAGGGGTGGTAGATCTGGAGGTTTTCGAGGATGATCTGGTGTTTTTAGAGGTGCTGGAAGTTCTCAGCATAATTGTGGTTCTGTTGTTCGTTTCAAGATAAATTTTGGGATGTTTGTCAAATTTGCAGACACAATGGTCACTTTGCTCAAAATTGTTTTCAGAGGGAATCAACTCATCAAACGCATTATGTTGTCTCTGCTGCTCCTCCGCCTCATGGTTGGTTTCCAGACACTAGGGCTACACACCACATGACTTCTGATGTTGCCTCAATTCAAACTGCTTCTGGACATGATGGTTCTTCCTGTTCATATTGGAAATGGAATAGGTTTGAAGTTTTTAACTCTGGTTCTTCTATTGTTACCAGTGCTGGTAGTTCTTTTCTTCTTGAGAAGATGCTGCATGTTCCTTCATTACAATTCAATCTTTTATCTGTTCGTCAGTTTGCTGAAGATAATTCTGTCTGCTTTGAATTTCATGCTGATCGCTTTTATGTTAAGGATCAATTCTCGGGGAATATCCTTCTCACAGGACCTGTTGACGGTGGTCTTTATCGGTTGGATTTCTCTTCTACTAACGGCTCTTGTACTGCTCTGTTTGCTGTTCGTGCATCACCATCTGTAGTTCATAGAATTTTGCAGCAAGCTAAGCTTTGTACAGCTTCAATTTTGATAGGTTTGTTAATGGGACTGTTTGTAATTCTTGCCAACTTGGTAAGGCTCATCAACAGCCTTTTGGTTCTTCTGTTTCTTATACTACTGAACCTTTACAATTGATTCATTCAGGCCTATGCGGTCCTTCGCCAGTTTTATCTGTTATTGGACATCGCTATTAAGTGCTCTTCATTGATGACTTTACTAGATATACTTGGATTCATAGTTTGGCAAGAAAGTCTGAAGCACTCACTGCTTTTTAGTTGTTTAAATGTTTAGTGGAAAATTAGTTTAGCACAACTATAAAGAGTTTTCAATCTGACTGGGGAGGTGAATATAGGAGTTCTACTCATTTCTTATCCTCTTGGGGTATTCATCACTGTTTGTCATTCTCACACACCTCTTCTCAAAATGGAATTGTTGAACGGAAACATAGGCACATTGTTGAAATGGGTCTTGCTTTGCTCGCTCATAGTCATTTACCTTTTGAGTTTTGAACTGATGCCTTCATGACTGCTGTCTATATTATCAATCGTTTGCCTACTGCTGTTCTGTCTTTCAAGTCTCCTTTTGACTGTCTTTTTCATAGCTTTCCTGATTACTCTCTGCTTAGAGTTTTTGGGTGTGTTTGTTATCCATTGCTTCAACCTTTTAACACTCACAAATTTAATTTTCAAACTGCTAAGTGTTTGTTTCTTGGTTATAGCCTAATTATAAGGGTTTCCTCCAGTATAATCCTGAAACTAGAAAAATTATTGTTTCTAGAAATGTCACATTTGATGAGTATCAGTTTCTGGTTTACCCTCTTCTAGTTACTCTGTGTCTTGTTCTGATTTTTGGCCTGCTTTTCCTCTGTTTCCTCCTTTTCCTTCTTCTGTTGAGGGTATGCGTGAGTCTATCTCTGCTTCATTATCTATTCCTCAGCAAGTTTCTCATACTCCTGCTGTGATTCCTAATGGTGCTGTTGTTTCTCCTGTTCTGCCTACTATTATATGTGATACAACTGGGCCTGCCAAGGTTTCTACTAAGAGTGCTTCTTTACCAATTGAGACTGCACCAGTGCCAAGTGCTAATGGGCTGAATAACATTTCTTAAATGACTGATTTTTTGCTTTCTACTGATGTGTCAATTGATCATGGGTCACCTACTTCCCATAGATCTGATTCTTCACTTCCTTCTAATGGGCCAGCATCTGTGTTATATGGGACTGATTTTATAAATAACAATGGGCTTGCATCATCAAAACAAATGTTTCTGCTTCTTTCAATTATTCAGAGGTTTAATGTCCTGGTTCTTCTCATTTATGTCAATCACATCCTATGATCACCAGAATTAAATGAAAATCTGATGAAAATTGAGCGATATAAAGTAAGGTTGGTTGCAAAAGGTTTTGCCCAAGAATAGGGGGTTGATTATTCTGAGACATTTAGTCCTGTCGTCAAAACAACTACTATATGTTTGTTTTTATCCTTGGCTGTCTCAAAAGACTGGGTTATTCGCCAACTTGACGTTACAAATGCCTTTTTGCATGGGTACGTCACTGAAGAAATATATATGGTTCAGCCCGATCCCAATATCCTGATCATGTCTGCAAACTAAGGAAATCGTTTAAACAGGCCTCACGGGCCTGGTTTCACCGTCTAAGCTCCTTCTTGGAAAAGTTGGGCTTTTGTGGCTCCAATACTGATTCTTCTCTATTTTATCGGATTGATTCCTTGGGACCCATTTATATTTTGATATATGTGGATGATATTGTAGTCCTTGGGCCTCTTCTGTTGTTGTTGACACTCTACTGACTCATCTTGCTCAAGAATTTGCAATTAAAGATCTGGGTATTGATCTTACCCCAAATAATGATGGGCTACTGTTAACTCAAAAGAAATATTTACTTGGGCTTCTACAACATACTAATATGGTAGATTCCAAGCCCATTGGATCTCCCATGGTTTCCACATCTTCATAATCTCACTATGATGGTGTTCCTTTGTCAGATCCAACTGAATATCGTAGCATTGTCAAGGCTTTACAATATGCAACACTTACTCGACCCAATCTTGCTTATTCTGTCAATAAGTTTTGCCAATTTATGTCTTGTCCTTCTGATGCTCATTGGACTGCCGTCAAGCATATGTCACGCTATATCAAGGGAACTTTTTTTCTTCTATGATGTTGCATGCTTTTTCGGATGCCGATTGGGCTGGTTGTGTTGACGACCGTAAATCCACTGGTGTTTATCGTATCTTCTTGGGATCCAATCTTATTTCATGGCAATCTCACAAGCAATCTGTTGTTTCCCAGTCAAGTACCTAGAGAGAGTTTCGTGCTGTTGCTTTAGCCACAGCTGAGGTAGTTTGGATTCAATCCTTGTTGCGGGAGTTAATCTTTCCTTGTCTTCTCCACCAGTATTGTGGTGTGACAATGTTGGGGCAGCCTCCTTATCTTCCAATCCAATGTTTCATGCACGAACGAAACATGTTGAAATTGATTTTCACTTCGTTCGGGACAAGGTTTCTCAAGGAGATCTTCAAGTACATTTTATTTCTACTTCGGAGCAGCTTGCTGATATTCTTACAAAAGCTCTTCCCACTCCTTGCTTTCTTATGTTACATGGCAAACTCAATCAATAAACCGCCATTGTTAAGACGAATTATCAACCAATACTATTTGAAATTCTTCTTAAATATTATATTAAATAAATATTAATCAAGATAGTTTCTTAGCAAAATCTATAGCGGGCAACGTTGCTTAAAGAAAACTGTTCCCTGATGCATGTGTGATTAATATTAAATTAATATTACCAACCTCAAATGTCAATCAATTATAATTAAAATACTTAGATGTTCATGCTGTAAGTGTGTGAAATCTCATTGATGAACTGTGAACATCTTAATTTAAATATATGAGTACAATAAGCATCAAACAAAGTCAGATTATTGAGTTCCAATAAGTCTACAATGAACTCAAAATGTTTATACCCTCACTATCACAACACTGCAAAAATTTTCTCTGTTCCCATGAGCAAAACTTCAGCTTCAGTTGTCACAATATATGAAACGTACTTGAGACTGAAATATGAGCACAACAGCACTTCAAAGACTTAAATGGACATGGGTGTCCATATTTTCCTCTCAAAATATTATATACAACTATGCAACTAGACATTTACAAGAAAACTTAAAAGGAAAACAAGTAATCTTCGAGAGAAGAGAAAGACAATGGATCTACAGCAGCAACAGGGTCAGGTGCCATTATATTCTGGATTTCCAGTCTGTGATTGCAGAGAGAAGATTATAATTGGGTAAAAGATTTTTATTGGGTAGAGGTAAATTAGTCATTGGTGAGATATCATTCTCTTTGAGCCATGGCTCAATTGCTTTGCGGTCATATGTGTAGCCATCTGCAGCAACACAGGGATCATCCATTACTTCCTGTAATGAAAACAACAAAATTCCATGTCAAACTCAAATTGACAAATGTAGCTGTCAGCAAGGAAATGTATACAGATAGATGATACAAGAGGCATACTTGAAGCATTGGGCAGATGAAATGTTGTGGTGGTGATGACCTAACAGTAGGTGCCAAATCTCTGGCCTTATCAAAAGTCCCTTTCAATCTCTCCAAAACTGGAAGGACTTGTGTATTCAAATCAGGTCTATCACTACGATGTAGTTCTGCACATCTCAATCCCAACATAGCTAGTTCTTGTGTTTCTTGAATTGGCCATTCCCCAGCCTCTGAATCTAAAATGTCTATCAAGCAACCATTTTCTATAGCTTCTTCCACTATGCCAGTCAATGCAATTGCAGGTTTGGCTGTAAGCAACTGCAAAATCACCAATCCAAATGCATAAACATCCGACTTGGGAGAAATCAAACCAGTTCGTTGATATTCAGGGTCTATGTAGCAAAAAGTTCCAACAAGGCCTGTTTCTCTGTACATGGAAACCACTGAAGAATAATAGTCTGAAGGAAGCAACATGGAAACGCCTACATCACCAATCTTGCTAACCAAGTTATGGTCAAGCAAGATGTTTGCTGGTTTCAGATCACAATGTATGATTGGTTTTGGTTTCGCATTGTGGAGGAAAGTCAAAGCAGAGGCTACTTCCCAAGCTATCCGGTATCGGTCGAACCATGGAATAGGGGGTGTATTGTTATTTCGAAGCAACCTCTCATCTAGGCTTCCATTCTCCATGTACTCGTAAACTAGGCAGCCGTGATCAGGGCAGGCACCCAGAAGAAGAAGCAAATGGGGATGACGCATTTTGCTCAAGATTTTAAGCTGAAAGAGGGGGGGGGGGGGAAGAAATACATGAATGTGTTATTCAATCAATGCACTTGAAGATGACATTTCAGCACAAGATAAAGAAAGGCCCTAAATGTAAAGCCCTCAAAAACCTATATAATTTGAAAGCATGCATCCATTTCAATAAATCTCTGATGTTTGGTCCTGGAACTATGAATTCATAATTTGAATACTGAAAATATTATGATCTGAGCTGTATTATATTGAGTAAAAGAATGGAAAACTTTTATTTCAGTTAAGAGTGCCATGTCATACCCTTGCTATGGACTTTCTTTACAAAAAGTATACTGATTGCTTCCCAAGTTGTTCACATTTTGCTTTTCTGAGAATCTCTGATTTCCTTAATTTAGATATCTAGGGATTTAGTTCATGCCTTCTCTTGCCAACCTTATATTAGAATGTTATTATCTTAGATGATTCATATTTGGCAGGAATCATCTCTACTCAATTAATGTTCATTTAAACTTGGATGATCAATGAGTCTGAAAATCAAACAGATATGATGATGAAAGACAAAATGACCTCGTGAAATATCATATGAGTATAATAGAACAAATAGGTCAATTTTATGAGTAGAATTTCACTACCTCTTGTTCAAATTGCTGGGTCCACCAAATCTCTTTGGAGTGAAGAACTTTCACAGCTGCTGTCGTATAGTTCAAACTACACTTATAAACTGTACCATATCCTCCCATTCCAATCCTCAAATTATCAGAGAATGATGATGTAGCTGATACAATCTGTTCCCATGTGAAAATCGTATATGACGGAACAGAAGTTGCATTATGGGCTTTCTCAAGCTTTTTCCTCTCTCTCACATCACGATTGGCCTGAATCTCAGCTTGCTTCCTTTGTGCAGCTTCTCTTTCAGCACGTCTCTTTATGTATTCAGCTTCCTTCCTCGCTGCTTCATGTCTCTCTCTCTCAAGTCTTGCTGATTCTCGGGCTTCCTCCTCCATGGAGATGATCTCCTTGAGCTTAACGGCTTCTTCCAACTGGCGCTTACTTAGGTCATTTAACTGAAACAAGTCATAAGCAAAAGCATAATTATGTATTTGTAAGACTTATTACAGATTTTTGCTCATTCTTTATATAAATTTCTAAATATTCAAATTTTCTTCCTTTCAGTTCTTTTGCCGTAGGAACCTGAGCTTACCTTCCGAGAAGCATCAATATTCTCATTTTTAGCCACTGCATAGATTCCCTTAAGATGTCTGAGTTCAATTCTCAGCCTTTCTAACTCAAAATGAATATCAACCTGCACATAGATAAGAAATTTCTTTTTATTTAACTTTGATTGTAAATGTAAGACAGGCAGCCCTTGGTGCAATGGTTAGTAGACCACATTAATAGCCCTGAGGTCAAGGCATAGAAATAGCCTTTCAACAAAAATTGCTGGGGTAAGATTGTGCAGGAAAATTAACCCTTTCCTGGACTCTACTTGTGCTGAAGCCTTTGGAACCAGGTTTGCCCTTGTATTGATTGTAAACACTAGAAAAAGTGTAAGCTGATATTACTATCCAGTTAATCAGTTTCACACACTTGTCTTCAACTTTTCTGATGTTTCTCATTTATTGGCTAGGTCATATAGACAAAGCCTACTATTTCTTAATGCCTTCCCTGGTGAATATTGCAAATAGTTTTTGTAAATTGAAAAAAAAATTACCTGGTCTCCTGAAAAATCTGTTGGAGTTTCCGAGGTGGATGCGCGAGCAGAACACTGTGAGTCATTATCTATTGAAAAACTGTCAATAGAAAATCTACTTCCATCATTTCGAATGTCTGTTTCATTCGAATATGAACTCATAAAGTCCACATCATTAATATCCAGAGATGAACCTCTAGAATGGTTTACAGTGGATCCTGTATAGAATTTGATGTGGTTAATGGTGAAGCCTTGAGACCTCTACTTTTGTAGAAAAGAAAGATATGAAAATGAACAGCAAAGCCCTGGGTCTTCCCAAATATCCTATGTATATATATATAAGGAGACGTATGAGTGTGTCCAAACACAATCAAACACAATCATAACCTAATGAAAGCATGGAGGATGTCAAGGCTTCAAATGAGATGCCAACGAAAAGCTTAACAATTTCTGTAGCTACAGTACAACCGATCAAGATTCATTATGAACAGATACCAGGTATACAGATACAACCCTTGCTGGTTACCCAATATGTTAAATTTCAGTGGGAGATAGATACCTGTCAGTAAGCTGGAAGCAAGACTTGAACCATTTTGAGATTCACTTGAATCACTAATTTCACTTTTGGTACCCACATTTTCCACTGAAGTTGACGGACGCACAAATGTCAAATTTCCTTTTGATACAACATAGACTGTACAAAATCCGGGGGTGCATTCCGAGATTTTTGATGATGAATTACGGCCCTTGAGTTTCCTGTACGCATTTTTCCAAAATAAAAAAAAATTAAGACAAATCATGAAAGTGATAGAATAAGCATACAGAACCATCACAGTTGAGAATTTTACAACTTCATGTTTATAATGGAACACGCTGCCATTATGGGTCAGTGGTCATTGATCAATTAGTAGTAGACAAAGTGAATGAAAGCATAAAAGTAAAGGGTGAAAACAAGAATTAAATGAAAGCTATCCAATGTCCCAAGGCCATTATCTATACCATTTGAAAATACTGATTGAAGGCACCTAGTTTTAAAGAGTAATATAATACAGGAAAAATGACAAACAGCAGCGTACGAAAATATATCCCTGATATAAACCCAAGACTGAATAATCCTCTCCTCAAGTATAAGTTGGAATCCTAATCAAGCTAACATTGTCAAGGGGGAAAAAACTAAGATGAATATCCACATGCTTTCTCTTCCAACATATGATCTATCAAGAATTTTCAACTAAATTCCCCAGACAGGGCTTTGAGTTAGTCATGTGAAGATATACTGGACATGAAGTAACAGGAGTTGCAATCTCAGTTGATCGAAGAAGTGTTATTAAATTAGAGACCTAGACGAATTTTCCTTCCCTCCCCTGGAAACTCCAACCCCCCCCCCAACCCAACCAAAAAAAAAAAACCTCATTTATCAGCAATATGTAGACCAAGGGGATAGGAATGAAGGGGTTATAATAATCTGACAAGAGGGGCTGACGGTAAAATAATAAAAGTGCAACCAAAATTATGTAAATATGTATGTCAGGATTGACCAAAAGACTCAACCAGTTAAACCTATAGAAGCACCAAAACTTATGGTTTACCAGCTTTGAAAATAAAAAGAATTTACACTGCCAGCTTTAACCTCTAAGATCCTCAGGTACAAAAAAGGAAACTGCCTAGGCATTTCTCATGAAGCAAGTATCTTATTTCCTTTCCTCAAGATGAGATCAAACAAGTAAGGGGAATGACTCCAGATTGGACTGCTGAATGAGGTGATAGAGGTATCTAATTGAAACACACATACTTAGATATGTCTCTTTCTATACCTTCCATTATAGTGTTCACAGAGTGTAAGCCTGTTTACCTAGCCCTCAATGGGCAGTCCAAGTCACTTGGGCCAGTAACAGCATTTGTGAGGAAGTGATATTTCTATTTCAGTACTTTTCTGCTGTTTTTTTCTGTTTTATAAAAAGGTCTTCTAACTCCATGGCCGATTATTTGGCCAAGGGAGCTAACAGTTCAGTTTGTCCAGGTTATGGTGGCAGTCTCCACCCCTTTTTGTAACTGCTGCTAGTGCAGTATCATCTTCAATTAGTCCAAAATTGGGTCAATTTCCTAATAAACCAGCACTTTTTTGTTACCTTGAGAACAAGCCAAGGGATGCTCCTATGACAAGCTTGCTGATTGTGAACTTGGCAACTGCATCTGAAATTGCACGTGCTACATCATCTGCTTCAATCACCACGACATCTACTTGCACCTACAAGAAAGGGCAAAAAGAATGTAAATTTATATCTTTATCATTCATCCTTGTAGGGGGAGGGAATGAGAGAGCGAAAGAGAGCAAGAAAGAGTTTCCACCTTTCTTTTAGCACACATGTGCTTGTAAGGAAGAAGCAGCTCCCATGTATGTCTTTCCATTTCCTTTATATATTCAGCAGCTACATCTTCTCGCACTTGAGAAAGAAGTAGCGTTCCCACTGCCAAATCCCACCAGAAATAAGTAATTTGAATTCAGTGTTCTATTCTTTGAGAGCTTCCCAAAATGTTAGACAATCACTACTCAATTCGAACAACTAAGACTTTGGGTTTGTTGTTTCAATATCTTTTCTCTGTTCAAAATTAGATGTGATCGTCTAGTGGTAGAATCAAGTTCAAAGTACTAAGGATACGAAATCAAGCTATACTTCAGCTTTAAGTCTCCTTAAAATACATGCATGTTGGTTGAATACCTAGTCTAAGATATTGGAAACAGAAAAACATGAACACCTACATGGAAATAGGAACTTGAGCAGCTTTTTATTAATTCTGCAGTTAGTACTTCACGCTGAAAGACACCTTCTACAAGTGCCTTCTTATTTCACTTGGAATGCTCAATCTTCACCAAACAAAACACCTTTGTTTCAGTGCTGTTAGACTAAAAGGTTAGTGTGTAGTACAAACTTTGTTACCCAACATGCCTTTTCATTGATGAAACCTTGGTCAACATCTTACTGTTTCCAATTGTTCTTTGGCTCTTCTAGTTTGAACATTTTTCTTTTCTTTTTTTAGCAAAACTGTTCTAAAAGAAAAAAAACTTGATCTCTTCTTTTTCCTTTTATGCAGGATTATATGAAGGATATCACTTACAAGGAGTAGGCATCGAAGTAACTTTTGGACGAACATGCAGCAATTTGAATAAAATTCTCCCCTCTGGAATGAACTTCTCCAGTGCCCATCTGAGAATCCATTTGCTATGTTTACTACCACTGATAGCCACTGCAACAGTCAAAAGTGGAGCAGGTGGCAATGCTAGATTTTCTTTTGCTTCAACAATTTGCCTTTCTTCCATCATTGTTAACTTTAGATTTGGCTGTGAAAATCAGTGTGTATGTTATTGGGAAATCAATGCATATAAATAAAAGAATTGGAGATGAACTTTCTCTATAAGAAAATAAAACTACCTAGAACAGATGATTAATTGAGATGATGGGAAGAACAATCAACTCAAATCCAAAACAAAGATCACATTCTTCAAATATGTAATGAACATAATTTACTTCTCTGTCAACGAATTAAGGGAAGAATTTCATTATGAATTTCCTAAAAGTATTATGACAAATGAAATAGGAAGAAGTAGAGACAATCAAAACAAATTAACTAATAAAAACACAAAAAAGGTAAAGATTTGGAATTTCCAGTCGTGAACAATTAAAATAGAAGCAAAAGCAAATGGGTCTTTTGCGGCTCTGCCATTGCTAAGAATAGAATCCATAGCCCAAAACAGAGTAGAAGAGACACACCCCAAAAAAGAGGAACAGACGAAGAGGGCAAAAACACCCAGGAAGGACAAACTCATACTTTTCAAGTCCAAAACAAGAAATGATTGCCAACAAAACATTCAGATTCGTTAAAATGATTTATATGAACTCTTGAGAAGAAAACAAGCACAGAACCATAACCCATTACTTACAGCTTATCAGAGCTTCAAAAATGGAGGTGCTCTTGCAGAAACAGTCATCCCAAGAGAAAACAAACATCTATCAAGCATCAATCAGAAAATAAAGAACTGACCTGCAATTTCCTGTTAACCAATGAGATAAGCACAATGTCCCAGAGACAAAACCGCCTCTTAAATTTCTAAGAAAACTGTAACGTGTCCTTGTCGTTTACACATTGACCCTTCCCCGAATATCCTTCCATTTTTCATCTGTAATCCTTTTTCCATGCCCATCGAATGAATTAATTTTTTTAATTTAAGTTTTGAGGTTGGTGATTTACGTCTGTATTTTTATATTGACTTTGCATCTTCTTCATTTCACTTATTTAGTTATTAGTAATAAATTAATTTAGAATTGTCTGATGATCCCAATTCGACATCATTATCGGTTTTTGAGTTGAGTGTAGATATTCTGATACGATGCTAAGAACATTTCCCCTTTCAGGATCATGAGGGGATACGTATTCCAATTATTCCCTATTCATTTGAATATTCAGAGAATTCAATCTTATAAATCGATTTATTAGATGATGGAAGTTAATAAAATTCACCTAGATTGGTTTTGAATATCCACCAACAATGGCAACTATGCTCACAACCTTGGAGATGATAAAAACGTGAACGCTTCATGGATAGCAAGAGTGTTCTTTCTACTCTTGTTGGTAGACGAAATAAAACAATTCAGATCCTTCAAGATTCATGAATATTCTCGAAGTTTTTATATTTTCAAGAAAACCTTTGAGGGAACCCTATGCCAGCCCGCAAACAAAACCCACGGAAACAGCCCACAAACCCGAGAAGAGAAGGAAAAAAACAAAACCAAGGCAAAAACAAAAACCGAAAAGGGAAACAACCAAACAACCGCAAAAAAAGAAAAGGAACAAAAGAGACAAGGAAAAAAAAGAACAATGGAATTGATACCAGTTAAGTAAGAGAGTCCCAAAGATTATTATTATTATCTAAGCGGCTCCACCAATGGGCCTTTTTCTTAAGAGAAAACAGAAATCAGTTTTCAAGAGGTAATATTTGGTTTTGTAGGGAGCCCGGCGGGGGGTGGGTCTGTTGCTCGGGGCAATAGTAATTATCCCTAAATGATTCTATTTCACTAAAAACACATGAGTAATAGGAATATTCTTACTGTCCAAATACTTATTTATTTTTCTGAATAATTCTTGGAGTAGTCTTTCAAACCATTCCCCCGCAACAAAAAAAAAAAAAGGATAATTCTACCCAAATTTGAATTAAAAATATAAAAATTGAAATTGAAATTTATTTTCTAAAATTTACAAGCTAGACCAAATTATTTGAGCATTTTGATACATCTAATTGATTTTTAAGTTCATTGATCATCGAGACTAATATTCATAATATGCCCATGATTAGGGTCCCACACGGTTTGGGAAATTCTTATTATTGATATATCATCTTTCTTGTATGAATGATGGAATTAGGTGCATTAAATGTTATGACTTATGAGGTACTATTATGAATGAATGATGAAATTGGATGGTCTAAAAATTACATGTATTCAAATTGTTATTTTAGTAATTTTTTGGTAAAAATTTATTTAGTAAATTAAATGATTGATAACATTAAGAGGCACTGTAAATATTAAAAATCATAACCACATGTTTTGGTTTTTTTTTTTTTTTTTTTTTTTTTTGGTTTGCCAACCCCAGTTTATAACTGGGTGTTTGACCCGCTCGTCGCACATCTGGCTGTGGTGGGTGAGTCTCCCAGCATGGGATTTTTTGCATCCACAAGAATTCGATACTGGAAATATGCTTAAGCGGAACAAGTTACTTACCACTTGGACCAACCCCGTTGGTCATATTTTGGTCTTTTACTATCTACATTTAAACCCAAATTTTTTATTTTTTCTGTTCATCTTAATTTTGATAATAAAACAACTCATTCTTAAAATTTTTTATTTTGTCTGTTCATCTTAATTTTGATAATAAAACAACTCATTCTTAATAATTCTCAAATCCAAAATTTCTTAAGCAAATGTATTTTTTGTGTTTTTATGTGCAGAATAAAAAAAATAATTAAATTGTGCCTAATAAAATAATTCTTTTTTATGCTTGAAAAATGAATCGAACATAAATCACATTCAAACCATAGCTTTTGCAAAAAGCCTCAAGGACTCATTTAGTTGTTCCAAAAACATGTCTAACAAAAAATGCACCATAAAAAAGGTTCAAGTCTTCTCATCGTAGTCTCTTCCTTTCTTTAT
Organism: Hakea prostrata; assembly: GCF_041222555.1. Classification (NCBI taxonomy): domain Eukaryota; kingdom Viridiplantae; phylum Streptophyta; class Magnoliopsida; order Proteales; family Proteaceae; genus Hakea; species Hakea prostrata. The sequence continues at coordinate 64,482,694 of NC_142600.1, forward strand.
TTTCTTCCCTTATTGTAATATTTCGAGTCAATAATCTCAAAAAATAGAGTTGGTAAAGTTATAAATTCAATAATAATTATGAATAATCAAATAATTAAGAAGTATTTACACTTATAAACTTGAGCATTTCGTATATATGGATATAATTGTTCTTCGTGGATGCCCAAGTGATCTTTAGTTTAATTTCAAATCAAGGTAGAAAGTGAGAGAACCAAACTGTGTGTTTTGGGGCTCTTTTCTGGTTTCCCATTACCCAAATAGAATCCAAGAGTTTCAAAGTTGTAAAGTTTCTGCAGGAAAGTGACTAATCAGAGTCAACATCAATGCAGCTTGAACGTAAACAGTGAGTCTAAATCATCTTCTTATCACGAGAGAAATATGTGTTCTTATGATACTTCAAGAAGCCAAACTCATCCTTTTCAAAGTCCAAAACAAAGAAATTAATGATTTCCATGAAACCATGAAACAATGAAACATTCACAGATTCTTTGAAATGAATTAAATGAACTCTTGGAGAAGAAAAACAAGCACACAGAATGAAGCATAACCCATTATTTACAGCTTATTAGAGCTTCGAGAATGGCGGTGCTCTTGTGGAAACAGTCATCCTGGCCAAGAGAAAACAAACATATCTCAAACGTCAATTAGAAAGAAAGAAGAGACCTGCAATTTCCTGTTAGTTAATGGGATAAGCACAATGTCCTTGTCGTTTACACATTGACCCTTCTCGGAATATCTCCATTTTTCGTATGCATGAGAATGAATTATTGCAAGTAAGTTTTTCTTTTCAGTGAAAATTAAGAAAATTATATTAGATGCTAAAGTTAAAATTACTACTACCACAAGCACTGTTTACTTCAGTGATTAAAACCCTAGATCTACTATTAGCAGCATACTTTGATGCAATTAGGTTTAAAACGTCTAATGTGGAGTGTGATTTATGGTTACAAAATGGAATCAGTTGTTTTCTAGCGACATTAATATTTGTCAATTGAGGTAGGAGTACCATTGGCCAACTTCCTCCTCAAGGTGTGGGCGAGAGCTTTGGCACTTCATCCAAGTTGCTCCATATTTCTTGTATGGAGATAGTTTTCTCTCTTGCCTGGTTCAAGCCTTGTATGATTGCCGTAAGGTTGGCCTCGAACACATCCATATTGTTGAGTGATCTTGCCATTAGCGCATGAATCATATTTGCTCCCAATAATCCCTGCACTCCATCTTGTTAGTCTTAGATGTTCATTAGAAACCTTGCACATCATAGAATCAATGAGGTAGTTTTGATATTCTTTAAACAACAAACATATGTTCTTATTTTGCCCACAAGGGATGGTTTACAAATGTCTGCACTATTGTTTACTGCGGCATCCAACTCAAGTGTTCTAACCTAAATGGCTAACTTATGCAAGACATTGTGGGGGGTTGGGTTTATCTTTATTAAAAGTTACTCCATTCTTTTCTACCCATAAGTAGTAGCATGTGATATTAAAAATAGAAGAAAAAAAAAACAAACCACCGCCTCATGTTCCTGTTAGATGTCCATCCGTTAAGAGAGCATTGTAGAGGTGAAGTAAAGATTCTTCCTCTATGTGTTCCATTCTCTAACCTAGGGGTTCTACCACCCAGATTCTTTTGGTCCATTCGCATGAGATGAATAGATGTTATTTAGTCTCTGTCTTATCTCCATAAAGCTCACATACAGACTATATCTCCTTCCATCGGGACAGATGGGACTTAATTTGTAATCTTGCATTTAGTAGACGCAAAAAAAAAGATACAAATCTTGGATGTAGTGGTAGTTTCCAAAAGAATTTCCACCGTTGCAAGAAACAATTGGCATTGTGGGGGTATTTCATTCTCCTCAAAGCTCACCCCACCAATTTGGCAGATAACTCACCATTTGTGGAGATGTTGGATACCCACTTATCAGGAGAAGAAGGAAAAGATAGAGAAGACATGGTTAAGATATTAATGGGTAGATTAAAGTTCGAGAGATAGTCCCTATTGACCTGGATGGCTTGACCGACCTCGACCACTATTGTCCTAGGTGCCCAAATTTCCTTCTTCTGGAATTTATTAGCTACACTTATACCTTCAGGGAGCCAAGAGTCAAAAGAGAATGATGTATCCTTACCATCCCCTAGTTGCCTTTTGATCATTTTTTCCAATTCTAGTAAAATGTTGCATTTACTTCTCAAAAGCCAAGATCCCTATTTTTTCCTAACCTTTGGGTTGAAAATACTAGTGCTAGGAAAGTATTTCACTTTGAAGATTTTAGCCCACAATGAATCAAGTTGATTGAGTAGTCTCCAGCCTAACTTGAGCAAAAGAGTACAATTGATTCTTCCATTCTTTACAAACCTAAGCCTCCCTCTTTTGAGAATGTTTTCCTCTTTTGCTTGGCAAAAAAGAAAAATATCATCTCCAAAGAATAAATGAGAGATCTCTAGTGTAGTGTGTGCTATCTTAATTCTTCTAAAAAGATTTAGGGGTATATACTTGTTGAGCAAGCAAGATAAGATCTCCATTATTAAAAGAAAAAGGTAGGGGCTCAGGGGGTAGCCCTAACAAAGCCCTCTCGAGCTAGAAAAGCAACCATATGGGACCCTATTGAGTTTGATAGAGAAAGAAGTTGAACTGATAAGTTTATGGACAAGGTTTCACCAATGTGAATCAAACCCCATAAAGTTGAAGAGCGATGAGATGACATTCCACTCTACTCTGTCATAAGCTTTGGACATATCCAGGTATAGAACCACATATCCCACTTTTCCTCTTGTTTTCTTCATAAAATTGAAGATTTCATGGGCTAAAAAAATGTTCTCGGTGATTTGCCTGTTTGGAACAAGCCCATGAAGAGGGGAGAGGAACAAGGGTAGGATAGAGTTTGAGCCTTAAAGCAAGTGTTTTTGTTAAGATTTTATAAATTACATTACACAAACTAATAGGTCAGAAGTCAGTCACTGAAGATGCATTTTCCCTTTTTTGGGATGAAGCAAAAGAAGTGTGTGATTGGTTCCCCAAGGGATGAAAAGATCCTTGAAGAAATCAGTGACAAATAATTCTAAACATGCATGACTCGATGGTAAACTTTACCTCGACATTGGGATCTTTTGCATCGATTTATGTGCATGCCAAATCTCATTTTTAAGCCTTTCGAGTTGGCTTTCACTCTCCTTTCAAAATCTATTAAGATGGTTGGGTCATTTCCCACCTCGTCCAAGTCCATAGGTTCCCCTTCCGAACTCCCAATCTCAACTTGAATGCTCTAAAGTTATCTTCTGCTAGCACTCTGGATTCGTGTACATGAACAATGGGTTATCAGATTAGGATTTAGGGGATTTTACATCCTCTCCTCTATAAGAAATTTCATTCACGAAATTTGACTTATCTGAGGCTCCAAAGAGGTAGGGATACTTTGCTTGCATTTTATCCTCTTTCTCCCACGATTTTTCTTCCAAAGTATGATTTTTCCATTGAATTTTCACTAATGGTATGGTTCGGTTCCCAAGTTGCTTGTCCTTGCAATCCAAAATTTCAACAGGTTCTTCTTCATAAGAGAGGTCGCACTCAAGCCTTTGGGCTCTTGCAGTAGGAGGTGTTCTGAGTTCTCTGTGCATTGTTAAAGCATAGAAATATAGAATACATTATACACACCAGATAAAGATGTAGGAAGTGCTAACTAATATGCAACTGGTCCTCTCTAAAATCTCAAATGGCTCGATATATCTTGGACTAAGCTTTCCGTTAATGTTGAACCTCATTACAGCCTTCGTCAACGATACCTTTAAGAAAGCTCGCTCAACTACTTGAAACTCATGATTTGTCACTCTCTTGTCTACATAAAATTTATGTCTAGACTAAAGCTGTCTTGATTCTCTCCCTAATCAAATCAACCATAGCCCCGTGGATTCTATCAATTCAGAGCCCAAAACTTTGCGCTCTCTAACTTCATCCCATTACAAAGGAGTCCTACATATCTGTCCATACAATGCCTTGACAATGCCATACTGATAGTGGACTGGTAACTGTTGTTGTGGCGAACTCCACTATTGCTAAGTGCTCATCCCAGTTTTCACTCATATCAACCACACATGTACGAAGCACATCTTCCAAAATCTGAAGTGTCCTCTAAGATTGTCCATCAATCTTTGGATGGTAAGCAATGCTCAAATTTAGTTGAGTACCCATTGCTTTCTACAAACTTTTCCAGAATCTTGAAGTGAATCTCAAGTCTTGATCCGATATAATGCTAACTTGCACACCATGTAGTCTCACTATATTTTTCACATTTAATCTCGCCAATTTGTCTATGTTGAAGGTAATCTCATCGGTATAAAATGCGCCGACTTCGTCAGTCTATCCACGACTACCCACATAGTTATTGTACTTGTATTTATTATATTTATTTATTTTAGTAAGTTAAATGATTGATAACCTTGAGTAGACACTATAAATATAAAAATCATATCAACATGTTTGGTCTTTTTCAATCTAAATTTGAACCCAAATATTTTTTGTCCACTTGATTGAACTTTTCTTTCCTATTGAAATATACAATTTATTTCCTAATAATTTTCAAATGCAAATTTACTGAAGAGGCGGTTGCTATGTCTCCCAAAAAAATATTTGCTGAGTTTTCATGTCTAGAACAAAAAATAATTAAATTGTATTTGATAAATTATTTAGTTTTGAAGAATGAATTGGTCGTAAATCTCATTCGAAAATATTGTTTACAAAAGCATGTTTAACTAAAAGTACATGCGATAAAAAGATCCAAGTCTTCTCACCCACACCATGACCATGTTTCGTTCTAATTAATGGGATTTCTAATCTTAGCTTTATCCTTTAATTTAGTTGATCTCTCCGTCTAAAGTTGTATAATAGTCTTTTGTTTTTTATTTTCTTCCATTATTTTTGTATTATTACAAGTTAATTTCATAATCTATAATTTTTGCTAATGCAGGGTTGGTTGTGAATTTGACCCTTACCGACGCCATATTTAATATTTTTTTATTTTTTATTTTTTAGAAAAGAGTATTTTTTTTTTTATTTTTTTAGAAAAGAGAGACTTAAATTGAATAGAGGGGGTGTTACACTCTGTAGAAATGTTGTCGACCTTGTCTTTCTTCATGAACGAAGAGGGCAAGGCAGTCAACAAGTATCTTAGGGTCAAAAGCAATTATTATTATTATTTTATTTTTTTTTTTGTGGAAATGAGGTTCATCCGGGCCAGCTTGCGCGCACCATGACTACATCCTTAAGGCGCTTTTTATATAATTAATATAGGTAGGGTTTCGCCCCTGGCCTCGAGGGGATTCTTACTCTGACCTCCTACGTGGAAACGTTGGGCTTTGCCCACTGAGCCACCCCTTGGGGATCAAAAGCAATTATTTGCTCAACATTAAGAAGCCTTGCAAGTAAATCAGCACACCTATTAGTCTCTCTAACTCTGCATCATATGTAATATCACATCCTCTATACATAAAAATCTCTTGTTACCCCCAAAAAAGATTATAAATTCAATAAAAGTCATGAATAATCGAATAATTAAGAAGTATTCCCGTTTATCAACTCGAGCATTTCGTGGGGACATTATTCTTGCCCAAGGTGACCGTTAGTTTAAATTCAAATTGAGGTAGAAAGTCGAAAAACTAAAACGTTATGTTCGTGTTTTCTGATTTCCCATTACCCAAGTAGAATAAGAGTTTCAACTTTCTAAAGTTTCTTCTGAGATTGAGAATAATAATCAAAGCCAACATCAATGCACCTTTCTTTAGTAGAAACATCAGTGCAGTTTTTTCTTTTCTTTTCTTTCGGTAGAAACATCAATCAGCTTCAACATGAATATAGCAAAACATTCTTTTAATTTTTTTTTTTTTTTCTCTTTTAGTATGCAAAACTACAGTTTTTTTGGTAGTTTTTTCTCTTCTTTTGATTTGGAATCAAGATTTATCCAGAGTCTTTGACTCATGAAATATATCTGTTTGACACAAATCTCATATGAATTTTCCTTCATGAAAGTGCTTTAGGGCTTGTTTGGTTACATGAGTCTGAAGATTTCAAATATCTAGAGATTTCAACTATGGAGTCATAATTTATAAAATTTACTGTTTGGTTAATCGAATGTGTAATGAATTTTGTGGATTAATCAGTGATTTTTGTAAATGCGCAAATGTTTTAGCATTTGTACAGTAGGGATGAAATCTTTGGATTTCATCTCCACACCCAAAAATCTATAGATTCATGTTTTTAGTGTAAAACTTGCTAGTCTCCCAACTCTATAAGGAGACTAGCAGAGAGGGGGAGTTAGAATTTAACTTATTGTAAAATTTTTACTCATTTCTATTTAAAGATAATGAAACCTCACCCGAGATGTAAATTGATTGGGGTTTTCTTGCCGTGGAGGTAGGCTTCACAATGAATGCCGAACCATGTTAAATTTTGGGTTCTGTATAGATGTTTATGGTAAATTTAACAAAAACGATAAATCTTTGGATTTCATGAATCTAGAGATTTTCACAATCAAACGGATATAAATCTCGCATTTATGAATCCAAAAATTTCAAATCTTTGGATTCATGTAACCAAACAGGCCATTTGTACTTTTAATGCCATGGATATATCTAATGCTTCCCTACTAATCCAAATTCCAAATATACGTTTCTAAAGGTTTTTAAAAAACGTTTTGTTTTTGTTTTGTCTTTTTATTTATTTATTTAATACAAGAACTAATAAATAATTACAAGTTAAATAATGTTCAAATTGTCCCACATCCTAGGTCTCTCAGTCTGAGTCCGGATCAGCTACCCGTCGGGGGAGCACTTTGTGCTCCCCGACGGCTTTACCACCATAAATACAAGGGATCCAGGGGTTGGGTGATAGGATCTCTTTTTTTTATTATTATTTTTTCTCTGTGGGTCTCACAGAATTTGTGGTGGTAAAGCTGTCGGGGAGCACAGAATGATCCCTTGACAGGGTGGTGATCCGAATTCTCTCGGTCCATAGTGTCATTGCAGCTAGCTTACAAGACACGCTTAAAAGATCGTTTTATGCAGGAATTACTATTAAGATATTTTCTATTATTCTATATTAGATGCTAAAAATAGTAGATGAGGGGTTGATTCTAATAACGTTTTGTTTGTTAATTCTTGCCAATTTTTTACCAAAATAATTTGTTTTTGGGAAAATCCAATCCTTGTAATTGAAGTTGCAATAAAAGGGATTTAGAAAGCTTGGGTTTCATTTTGAAACAAATGAATCTTGGTTACTACTCTCTTTATAATTTTGTATTCTTTTGGGTTTAAAGATTCTTTTAAAAAAATAAAAAAGTAATTTATTGTTTATATTTCAAAAAAATACTATATATCAAGTTATCAACTGGTTCCAAAATAACAAGGACTAGATCTTATCCCAACTAACCATTGGGTGGACTTGCTCCATTCTTAGTCGCTGATTCTGGTCAAAAACCAGTTAAAGAATCTAAGAGAGAAATAAGTAAGGAGGGATATGCTTTTCTGATATCTTAGAGTAACTGGTGTTGTTATCGTTGTGTTCTAAAATTTAGTTCCTCTATTCACATGGAGAGGAAATTTTTAAACCTATATGGTTGGATTAGTAATACGTGTACAATCTCAAAATAAGATCATTTAATAAAAAAAAAAAAGGTAAATTAACTAAAATATAATTTAATATTATTAATTATTGCTACTAAAAAAATCTTGTTTTAAGATTGGACACATATTAAGAATCCACTATGTAAACTAGAAAATTTCTTTTTATTTAGGCAAATCCAAACTCTATGTTTCATGCATGTCATATGATCACATGCTCAAAATGATAAGAATGATTTTTTGCCTAAAATCTCATAATGAGAAAATTACAACACACACTATTTTTGGGGTGAAACCATAGTTATTTAATTCTCAGAAATAATATGATTTATTCTTCCAAATTTGTTTTTTTTTTTTTTCCATTGAGTCAGTAAAATTCTCGATTTTTACTCACATGAATAAAATTCACCATTAATTCTTTCCGAAACTGAATTACATGTGAATAATTCTGATTAATAACAAAAAAAAAAAAAAGAGGCAAAAACTCATTGATTTTTCACTCCTAGCATGTTAAGTGTTATTTTTTTTTCTATAAATTTTCTCTATACATTCCTTTTGCAAACAATTTCAACACACTCATAAGTTTTTCTGCGATTCTTCCATCTAGAGATTGATTGAGATTCTTAACTTGAAAACGACGGATGAAATCGAGAGGTTTTGTATTCTGTATGATTAACTTCTCTCTTGAGGATGTAATCGTGGTGCGCGTAAGCTGGCCCGGATGAACCTCATATCAAAAAAAAAAAAACTTCTCTCTTGAGTGTCAATGTTAGTTTTAGATTTTAATAAACTATAGACTATATTTGTGTAATAAATAATAGTCTTTTGACTATCTGAATAACTAATTTTCCTTAAACTTAGTTTCTTTTTAGTTTCTTTAACCACACAGAAGATTTTAATAAACTATAGACTATTTTAATAATTAAATTTTCATCTGGTCTCAAGGGGGGAGCTTTGTCATCCGCAAGGGTCAAAACTCTTGACCTCTCCACTGAGAAGTATGGATCTTACCATTCCCTGCATTGACGAATTTCTTTAATATTTGCTCGACTGCTCGACTAAATATCCAAGTTTTTTACCCAAATTTTCTTTTAGTAAACGAATAATTCTCAAATTTGAATTTTAATATGTATGTTTTTTACCGCTTTATTGACCGAACCAAAAATTTTGATTGATTGAATTATTTCAAATAATTCTCCATCCCAATAATTCTTGAATCCAAAATAAATAACTATAGGTGAAACTAGTGATCACCCACTATCATCTCAAAAATTACATGACACCTACATGCATAATTACAAGTTAAATTTTAGTATTAAATAAGTAGTAAAATTACCTAAATGATCTTACCCTTATTAACTTATTCAAAACTTAAATTACATAAATGTCCTTTGTGTAGAGAAATTACAAAAATACTCCAATCTCTGTTTGTGAGTGCAATTTTGGACATAATAATGAGTGATTACTAATTTTACTCAAAAAAGAGTGGGTGCCTATAATTTTCTCCTAAAAATAGGTTCGACAATAGAAACTAAACACACATTAAAAATGAAAAATTATCAAAAAATAAAAATAAAAATTGATACCAACAAAACTCAATTTTTCGATAATCCAGCATTCATTCAAGGTACTTCCCCTAAAAAAATAAAAAAATAATAAATTAATTAAAAATAGCCCTACACCCTGATTACTTATAATTAAAAGAGTGAATTTATATTTTAACTGACATAGGAGATGAAAGTTAACACGATCAAAGACTTGGTTGTTAAAGGGGGATTTTTATTTTTGCGGCAGCAGCTGCCTGCTGTTGCCGACGGTCTTGACTGTGCCACATCAACAAAATTTGATCCAACGGTTGGGATTCAGATGAGGAGGGTTTACCTGTAAATATTGATTTCTTATGTTTACATTTTAGTACTTAATTTTATCAATTTACAACTTCAAATCCCTCAGTTACCCTGACACCCAAAACTCTCTTTCTCATTTTGCCTTTTCACACCGACGCCATTTGGGAGCAGGATTCCGAGAAGCCAGAGTTCTATTGAAGAAGAACAAGAGTTATATTGAAGAAGACGAAGGTATTGCGACGAGGGCGACCTTTGGTGTTGAAGGCGGCGATGGCATCTTCAACCTCGATGGCGATGGCTAGGATGCCAAGGAGTGAGTGGAGGCGAAAGAGGCGACGGTGGGGATAGCGGCGTCTCCGGCGACGGTGTTGGAATTGGAGAAGGAAGGGGAGTAAGGAGAAGTGAAGAGGAGGTTAAAGTCGCCGGAATGGAGGAGATAAAAAAGCGTGGACTTGGTTTCCGGTGCACTGTGCACATATCAGATTTGACAACAATAGGGCATGCCTAAGCCCCAAGAGAAGAGATTTGCTGGGTTAATGGCGTCAGTGCACCAGAGTTTTAATGGGTGGAAGCGGATTTAGTGTTGCATGGACGAAATTGGCAAAAACCACTAACTTGAAGCTTAAAGCTTGTCTCCATCATTCTTCTCTGTGTCTCTCCTCTTTCTTTACCCATCTTAAGACAAAACGCAACAGAGAAAATTATCTTATAAAATTACAAGAGGAAGAACACCGAAACTTCAAATCTGCTTCATTTGGTCGGAAACAAAATTTTAGGTTATTTCACTGGAGCGGCTCTAGCTTCTCGGAATCCTGCTCCCAATTGAATTTGCAAAGAAAAGAACCCTTTCCCTCGCAAAAGTTGTGTTTGCTGCACTGCGGCCTCTTGAGTCTCGACCTGTTCTCTTGTAGTCTCAACTCTTCCTCGTGCTGTTAGGGTAAACTTGGACGTCTTCTTTTACGCCGGAACCGGAGAGTAAATCGAACGTAGAAATACCTTCTTGATCAAAGGCGCGAATTATTTGAGAAGGATTGATGTCTCTTTCACTTGTTGATTAAGAAATTTCTGGGAACCTTGCAACTACGCTCACTGGACGAAGACTAACTCCAATCTGTGTCGGTGTGAAAAGGCAAAATGAGAAAGAGAGTTTTCGGTCGGGTAACTGAGGGATTTGAAGTTGTAAATTGATAAAATTAAGTACTTAAAATGTAAACATAAAAAGTCAATATTTACAGGTAAACACTCATCATCTGAATCTCAATCGTTGGATCAAATTATGTTGATCTGCCACAATCGAGACCGTCGGCAGCAGCAGGCAACTGCTGCCGCAAATAAAAATCCGTTAAAGGGGTTGCTTACCAACGGTGGTTGGTCCAAGTGGTAAGCAGTTTGGTTCGCTTAAGTAAGGTTCCGATATCGAAACCTTGTGGATGCAAAAAATCTCTGTTGGGAGACTCACCCACTACAGCCAGGTGTGCAACTCGGGTCGATCACCGAATTAGTCGGGGCAAAGCCTTGAAAACCGGGGTTGGTAAACCAAAAAAAAAAAAAAAAGTTGCTTAGTTGGCAGAAAACCAATGTCTCATAGATGAGGTTAAAGTTTGAATTCCTTCTATACTTTATATTAAAATTATATATAATGATTTTTTTTTTTAAAGATATAATGATTACCCTTGAGGATCTAGTCAGGATCTAGTCAAGATGCATGTAAATTGAGTTGGTCAAACCTTGACTTTATATTTACATAGTTAGACACATGACTTCTGACAGTTGGATTGCCCCCTACGTGCGAGAGAAGGTACCATTAGATTTCTACTATTTATTTTAGATTAAAATATTAAATACTTTATTAGGGTTGACTTTAAAAAATTAAATATGTAATATTATATCTTTAATGTCATTTTTTTTTCTCAATATATTAGAGATTTCATATGATTAGAATCAAAATACCTAAACATTCGTGTTTTAAAGAATCTGAAAAGATTGGAATGTTGTGTTTCTTGCTAATTTAGTAGTGTCTTCTTCTTACTGGAAGGGGAACAATGATTTAACTTCTTCCGTGGTACCTAATCAAGATTATTTTTTTTTATAATACTAAAAATTAATAATTTAGTAATTTCTAGAAGAAGCAATAAATATCTGACAAGTCCCTTAGAAGGTGAAACTTATGATGTCATAACAGATGATGTCATTGATTATTCTAATAACGGAAACATTTTTTGATTAAAAAATTTATTAAGATAACATTTTTTTGGTTTATAAAAATAGAGGATATACTTCTTTACCAATAAATAAATAAAAGATATACCTATTTCCTCATCATTCATTGGCAACCTTAAATGGTTTGCTTTTAGAATCCATTGCAAATGAATGGATCAAACCACATGACTTTTATGACAAAAATGCCCTTATCATTATCTGATTAAACTATAGTGAAAGCCATTGTATCATTAATGGTGTGTCTTTAGTGGTTTTTTTTTTATTATTTTTTATTGTAGGAGAGGCAAAATGCAAAATATTCCTTCTTTTTTTTTCTCAATAAATAAAAATGACTTGTGTCAAACCTAAAGAGATCTAAATGAAAATTATCTTTTTCCCCTAAGACTAGGACTGGGAAGCTATTCATATTGTAGTGTAGTCGTAGAATCTAGATCCATCATCCCCGTATAAAAGTAGGAGACGATTCCATATCACATGCTGTGCGGACATCCCACCTTGGAGACTTAGGACCCTAATCTCAGGGATAAGAACACTAACCATCACTTGTTTCAAGTTACTTTTATCCTATCATTGATGGTGGAGGATTTAAAACTATATCAATATGATAGCAAAGAATTATTGCAGGATATCAAAAGGATGGCTTGGTTGGTCATACCAACAAACCTCTTTTTGTTTTCGGTACAAAATGGGGCCAAGTGCCCAAGAAAAGAAAACTTAACTCGAAGAAATCTTTGACTCTTGATATATGTAATAATCCCCCTATACGTAGAAACTACCTTGTACTCAAAGAAAATAATAATAATAAATGTAAAATCTTCCTTGTAAAAAAAAAGGATTATTGAAGGGTAGACTTCCATATCGTAGGATTTCACACGTGCAGTTAACGACTTTAAATTGTGATTTTATGCTTGTTTGAAATTTGATGGTGTGGATCTTAATAATCCATGCGGCCTTCATCCAAAGATCATAAAAACAAAAACCACCACCCTTATTGAACGTAGACAATAGACGATCTAAATCCTAAAACCAATCGAAACAATAAGATATAGTCAATGGTTCTATATAGGAGATTAGAGTTTGAATACCTTCGTGGTCAGCGGCGAAGCCGCCCCTTACGTTTAAATTATGGTCCATTTGGTTTTAAGTGTGGCCTGATTGAGGCCCAATTATTCTCCAAGAATATGTCTCATCCAGAATATGCCTAGAGCCCATTTTCATTATGGGCCTCACAAATATTACTCCATACATCCATTTCAACTTAATTTGAAATTCTTATTTTTTTTGTTGATGGTTTTATCACTTATGTGTGAGATGGTTACTCTAGGCATGCATGATCCTGAAGTTTCTTATTAGTTTCATATCAATTTCATATTTAAGGACATCATTGGGCATTTTGAATCAAATTATCAAGAGAGAGAGTGCCACAACAAACACCCAAAGCCTTCACTCATGACTCTTTAGGAATTTCCTTAATCATCAAATGTTAATTGTCTTGTGATCTAAGGACTCCGACAGGTCGAATTCGAAAATCCAAACATTGCCTAAGAGAGAAAGAAACATCGTCTTATAATTAATGACTTCCAACACTTAGAGAGATTATATAGAGTAGGATCTGATACAAATGTGAGAGATGGATGGGTTTTTGTAGATTGAAATCAAACTGATGAGCATAAGATGTCTTGTAGATTAACCTCAAAATTAAACAAGCTAGCGGCCACCAAGGCGATGACTCTTTCCACGGAACGCAACGCCGGCAGAAGGATTGGGTTCCACTGGACTGTTGATTTGGGTTCCTTTACCCCAGAACACAACCAGTTTATGACTGCAAACATGTTAAGGATAGTAACATTTCATGATAGTAGATCTTCTATGTTCTAATTATCTTCTAGATATGATAAAAACAGGTAGCTAGCATTTGTTAGAGATACTCCAAAATTTGATAATTTGGATTCATGGTTTCATAAAAGCAATGTAAAGTACTATAGCAAGGATACACCCAGAGAGGAGTCTTTAGAATGTTTCTTCCTCCAGCAAGAGGATGTAGCACTGTCAAGAAGTAATAGAGATGACCCACAAACATTCCGTCGATATCGGGCATCAAACGGTTTCCGAAGATCAAATCCAGTGCAAGCATTGCCCATGGAAGGTAGAAACCCTACAAAGCCAGATCAATTAGTTGCTGCAATCTACATGTTAGACACTTTTGGACTCATAAAGACAGCACAAGAATGGTAGATCAAGCCTTTTAATGACTTTGCACAAACAGATATGAAGCCTGATGATAACTCATCTGCTAAGTATCTTATGAGAGATGTCTTTTCCCTTACACAGGCCTTCCACTTTCATTAGATAATAGTCTTGGTTAGTTCAGTAAGTTCACTGAAACTTGCTGATTGAAAGTATCAAATTGAAGGGGGAAGCTACCCTGTTCTAGATTGACAAGCTACAGACTTAAAAGGGTTCATCTTGTGTTTGGGTACTTGCTCCTTAACAAAGAAGGTAACCCTAAAGATTATTTAGATTACTTAGAAGGTGTATCAGCCACTGTAGGGCCTGAGGAGTGTCAAAACATATGTAGCCTTACCCCTACTTGGTGTCATATTGGAGAAACGTTTATTGCTAAGCTGACTTAAATTATAGAGGAATGGCAGGGGCTGGACAACACACCTTCAATGTCACAACACCATAGATACTGATTCGTGCGTTCGGGTGCTCCCGGCTCCAAACATAGACAATCATAAAGACCAAAGAAATTCCCATGAAGGAAGAATGCAGAAATGGAACAGCAGCAATCACCTGCAACATGGGTTAGTCTTTGTTACTCTTGTCATTGTCCTTTGAATGTAAGCAACAGTAGTAGCATACATAGCCAAGCAGCTAAAAGACCAGTTTGTTTGGATTTACCAGGAGAGACAGTGCTCCAAAGATCATCATATACAGGAAATCTGCTGTCCTTTTGTCAAAAGGTCCCTTCTCCAATAAAACACCATATCTAGCACTATGTAGTTCAACCCAACCCTCAAGAGTGTCAGATGAAAGAAAAGAGAGTCATGCACAATTAAATCTTTATAATGGTAAAAAAGACAACAAATTGTATAAAATGGAGAGACAAATTGCTTGCAAATCAGAGGACAAGCATCATCATCTCAGATATTCACTAGAACTTGAAGTTCAAATGGTATATGCAAAAGGAGTCATAAGATCTTCTTACAGCATCAAAAGACGCACTGCAAAATAGACTGAGAATGGGCCAAGGAAGAAGAAGTTTGTAATAAGCTTCCATATCTGTTCATCAAACCAAGTGGGAGAGCAGATTATGATCAAGCAGGTAAATACAGTTGAAGAATACCAATTCAGAATTATACTGTAATTTATTTATATTACATCATGGTCTAATTACATGGGATGAGGGGACATATGCTAGTGTAGCCATCATACTGTACCTGTAGACGTTTGAAGACACTCTCATATGACAAGGAGAGATTCCAAGGATCGATAAGCTGGAGATAATAAGCACTGGATGTCATCAGGCAGAGCACCCCATAAGTCTTGATTACTGGTGGTAGAGATTGGTAGTATCTGAGAAAAAATGAAACAGAAGACAAATAAATGTATAAGAACATCATTTAAACATGTTACATCAAAGCCACCATTAGAAGCAAATAACCATCAATTACTTTGCCTACAACTAGAAAACCCTGATGGAGAATATCAATGAATGAACAATTATGATAAAGGATAATTAACTCAGGCATAAATTAAATAAAGAAACTGCCATTAGATGTTTGACTGTTGCTTAGAAGTAAAATGGAGAAATAACCCAATATGGGTAGAAGAAGATTAGGCAAAGAATTTCAAGCTTGGCATATCTGAAAATTTTTGAGAACCCAGAACCAAAAGCTCATTCCAGTCACAGGGTTTCCAGGAAATAACATTCTGATCAGGGAACACTCAAAATAATCACAGCATCAACCAGCAGAAACCAAGAAAGGAGCTGATCAAACTGGCCCAAAAGCCAAAACTGAAAGATTAATCACTTGGTATAGTAGGATAGAGTTCTTACTCCCCTGGTGAAGACATTGCAGTAACAGAGTGGAGATGGCAGTGGTGATGATAATTGGTTTACAAGGATGGAGTGGAAGAATAAGGATAATCAATCATTTATATTTGTAATAATACTTAAAATAATATAGTTGGTTGGAAAACTTGGAATATTAATAGTGGCACTCTACTAAATAGAAGGAAGACTTTTACTTCCACCATTGAGACCTCTGTTTTAAATTTGGACTTTGATCCTCTGCCGCTGCTTAACTGGTTGGACCGGTTGGAAACCAGATGGTCCAACCAGAAATCTGACCCCACCTGGTCCAATAAAGGCATTGGTTGTTTGTTGAGTCTTGGTGTGGAAGTCTTTAAGACTTAAAATATAGGCGTGAAGGAAGGTTCATCCTGTAGGTGTTGCTATCCTGACTGTGGACTTTGAACCTTTCAATGTCTACTGCGTGTTTGACACCCAACTGCTCCGGCAGATTTTTAAATTGGATATTGAGAGTCAAGGGTGTTTGATAGGATGATGAACCTGTAAGGGTCTAAAGAGTATGCATGTCATAGGGTCGGACCTACAGTGGGGCCGGGGATGCCCTATTTTTTAAGGCCTATTTGGTTACATGAATCCAGAGATTTCAAATCTTTGGATTCACAAATGAGAGATTTATACCTGTTTGGTTGTGTGAATCCATTGATTCATGAAATCTAGAGATTCATTTTTTTACACTAAAAACATGAATCTGCAGATTTATGGATATGAGGTGAAATCCAGAGATTTCACCACTACTATTAAAACGTCAAACATTTGAATCATGATTTCATAAATATTTTTTCAGGATAAATCTATAGGTTTCATTCCAAAGATTCAGGCTCATCAAACAGTTAATTTTATGAACCAGGACTCCATATATAGATTTGAAATCTCTAGATATTTAAAATCTCCAGACTCAGTAACTAAACAGATCCTTAAAAAGTTATATTAATTATTTGATTCTTTTTCAGTATTTTTCTTCCCACATGTGAAATATCATTAATTGGCCCCTTCAATATTGAGAAAAAATTTTAAAGGTAAAATAATGGGTATAAATGTCATTTCTAATTAAAAGCTATTTGACAAAAAATCTTTTTTTTTTTTTTTTGTTGATACGAAACAATAAAATACAACTATCTTGGTACATTACACATTACATTCTTCCAGTCCCATGGGGTTGTCTCATCTAGCACTGTACAAGCAAGCAAATACGCTGATTTTAAAATTTCATGATCCTTATTTGTAATAATCTGAGCTCCTTCTATTTTAGGCGCAAGAATCAATAAGTCTTCAATTGCTTCTAAAGGCCATCTAGTCTTTGGGATAGGTATAGTCTCCTTGATCTGTCCCCAATTTGTTATGATTTCGTCCGGCTTCAAGTGTTGATTTTGTGCAATTCTCATTCCTGAGGCCAACCCTTTAGCCATCGTAGCAACATAGGAGGTTCCTTTCTCTTTGCCGACCCAGCAGTAGACAATGTTCCGTTGTCGCGTTAGCCCCCAAGATATTCTGTTTCCTTTGTTTCGTGATTCACAACTCCTGCACAGAATAATATAGTGAGGTCGTTGGCCACTGATTCTTGTAATCTAGAGAAATTAGTTTCCCTCAGGCCCCTATAAATTGAGGTCTGTAGATTACAATGTCTTTCCCCAGGTGGGTGCAACTGTAGTTCTTGACACCACTTGTTTATATAATTCAGTACTCTCATAGGGTCCGCATCCATTTTTCTGAAAATTATTTCATTACGCATTCGCAACATACTAAAACAGGTAATACTTATAACAGATACTAACCATCTTATCATAGGTTTGGCAAGTTGTGAGTTATAAAACAAATCTAGACAGAAATCAGAAATATTAGAGAAGGGTAGTAATTCTGTTCTTAGCCCGATTGGTCCCGTTGCCCAGATCCTTCTTGACCATTCACAAGTGAAAAATAGATGCCAACTCGATTCCGTGCTATGACCACAAAACGTACAGCCACCTGCATTTGGATTCCATCTGGCGAGTATTGCATTAACTGGGATTCCTGCATGCATAAGTCGCCACAAAAAGTTAATAAATCTTGGATGAATCTTAAGTTTCCATAAAAACATCCACCATCTTTTAGTCAGACAAGATACAGGTGAAAGATTAGAATTAAGGAGCAGTTGTTGATATGCTAATTTAGTAGACAATTGCTGTGCAGGAGAAAAATTTAACTTCCAGGAATCCTGTTGGGAGTTAAGCAAAAGAGAGTTTAATGAAGATACCACCAAAGGATCAAGAGTAAGTGAAATTTCATCATCAGAACTACCTCTCATGTTAGCCACATCTGCCACTGAAGCCTTGTAGGGCGCAACATGTATGTTAAAATCGCCCACAACATGGTCATCTTTATTGGTTATCCATGGATCAAACCAAAAAGAGGTTTCTTCCCCATTCCCCACCGATCTAATTATTAAGTTTCTAAGGTTCGGAATAGTAGATCGAACGCTATTCCATATAATTGAACCGTTCCTTTTCCCCACCTTTGGGTCAAATAATGAAGTATGGGGGAAATATTTTGCCTTAAAACACTTTGCCCAGATCGAGGATTGCTCCGTTAAAAGTCTCCAACCAAGTTTAAGCAGAAGTGCTTTATTCATAAGCTCCATTCGCTTAAGACCTAATCCCCCCCCCATGGTTTTAGGGAGACAACACTTATCCCAAGAAATAAGTGAAAAATTCTTACCTTTATCCACTTTGCCTAGCCAGAATTTTTGGCAAATTGAATCCATTGTTTTACACACCTTCTTCGGAAACAGGATATACTGCATATGGTAGATTGGCACTGCTTGCATTACAGATTGAACCATGATCGCTCTCCCTGCAAACGAAAGAGAGTGCGCTTTCCACCCTGCTAGTTTTGATTTCAGCTTAACCAAGACAGGATCGAAACTTTCTGACCTTGTCTTCCCATAGAAAAGAGGGCTGCCTAAGTAGGTAGAATTCTTGCCCATATCCTTTATTCCTAAAACATTCAAGATTTGTTCCTTCATCGCAGGTTGTGTGTTTTTGCTGAAGAAAGCCTCACTTTTATCCAGATTGATCACCTGTCCAGTAATTAGTCCAAAAATATCTAGAACAGATTTGATCACACAAATATCATCTAAAGAGGCACGACAAAAGATGAAGGTGTCATCAGCAAAGAACAGATGAGTACTTTCGGTGCCAAGCGGGCAATTTTAATACCATGGAATGCATTTCAGAAAGAGAAAAAAAAAAAAAGAAGGGCTAGGGAAGTGAACCACAAAAAAGAAAGGGACATAATTTGATAGAAAAAGAAGTGGAAATAGGGTAGAATAAAGAAAAAAGGAAAAACAGGCATTAAAAAGGAAAAAAGATGCTGAAAACAAGGAAAAAGACCAGAAAGAAAAAGGAAAGAGGGAAAAGGGGAAAGGGATGATTTATCAACAGCAATCTGAGCGGAGCTAGAATTTTATAAGAGACAGAAAGATTGGAAAATGGAAAGAGCATGATCATTTTGGAATAAAACAAAGGGGATAGAGGGGAGGAAGCAGAGTGAAAAAAGAAAAAAGCACATCAAATAAGGAAAAGGAGAAAAGGAAAAAAACAGGGGCAGAGCCCCATTGAGAAAAAGTTTTGGATCATCAAAAGGGGGGAGAAAAGATCAGCAAGACAAGAAAGAACAACATCTCACAAGGAGGGAGGATAGGAGGAAGGTATATAAAGAAAAAGAGAAAGAAGGGGAAAAAGTCCCACAAGAGAAAATCTCCACACCACAGTATCAGCAACATATGGTAAAATTTGGATGCTCATGAAAAAACGGGTCTGGATTTCAAACCAAAAGGATTCTTGAGCATCAAAATCCAATGAACCAATCAACTTTTGATGATATAAAGAAGTTGGATTCATGCACGTTCAATAGCAGCCAATTCCAATACAAGTCTTTCACATAAGGAGTTAATGTTACCAATTTTGTTAGCATTCCAACTACGAAGAAAATTGGAGAGAGAAGATTAGAAAAAAGAGAGAAGAAGACACATCATTGAAAAAGGGAAAAGCTTTGAAAATGAAAGAGTTCGTGGGGAAGAAAATTGTATTTATGAGAAGGGGGAGTGATCGGACAACAGGGAAAAGAAACCTAAGGTTAGGAAATCGATTTGAAAGTTTGGGGGAAAGGCTCATCAAGAGTTTCAAGAGTAAGATGAGGTGCCTTTTGTGGTTTGACCAAGTAAATTTAGATCCTTGGAGTCAAGTAATTGGAAATGAGCAAAATTGAAGGAAAGGCTAGGTGAGTGGTTAAAGGGATTGTCATTGGGGAAAAGCTCATTGAAGTCACACGAGCAAGAAGGATCGAGAGATTAGAGATGTGTTGCAAAAGGAAAAAAGAATGAGGTTGTGAGGTGGTGAAAACAAAAAAGCAGAAGTTTCCATGAACATAATTCCAATGAAATGATCATTTGCAAACAAACAAGGTAGAACGAATTGTTTGAGAGAACCAAAAACAAAACCTCTAGTCCCTGGGAGATGGGAGAATTTAAAAGGGACCCATGGAACGATGAAAAGAGTCAAGATTCTTGCATGGGTTCACACAAGAACAAGATGTTAGGAGAAAACCCACATAAATTTTCTAATCTAATAGGGTAAACTTCCATCAAACCACGACATAACAACAATTTCATAATATCTAACTTCTCTCCCATGTCCTCCAAAAAGAAATAAGGACACAGGTAAGAAATTCTCCACAAAAAAACGAGAGAAGAGCAAAGGATGAAAAAAACAACAGACAGCAAGAGTAGAAGATGGACATCGGGAGGAGGGGGGAAACAAGAATACAATAAGTAGAAAGGATAAAGAGGAGAAGAAGTAGTAAAAATTTGGACACGAAAAGAGAAACAACAAACACAACAAGAGAATTATCGAGCAAAGTAGGAAGTGAGAGGTAGGGGCAGGTTGTCCATCGGAGGTTGATCTTGTCGGGAAGATAAAAGGTATTGTGGAAGGGATGTAGATGTTGATTTGCTCTATCAAAGTCTCAAATAATGGCCTTTCATAGAGTTGAGAAGGAGTGGGATTAAAGGAGTTAGAAAGAAGGAGTCGACAAAGGAGTTGAAGGACTCCATAGGGTCAAAAGGCGATGTTGTTAGTTGACATTCTCATCTCTTGGGGTGTGAAGACCTCTGGTCCCAAAGGCGGAGAAGAAAACACCCAGGGTTCACCGTACCCTCCAGCCACATCAATGTTACCAAGACATGGTAGATATCAGTTGAACCCCACAAAGTCTTTTCCCAGGCTCCACATCTAGAAGGACGCATATGTTGTTTGTTTGTCTACAGCCCACCCTTTCCTTGAGTTGAGTTGGATTTGTTATTTTATCAAACAAAGGGAAGGTTGAACCCAAGCCACCATCATCTTTTAGAATCATTGAGGCAAAGTTATCTTTTGCTTCATCACAGCCAAGGCCATTGGTATAGCCTCATCCACCACCAGAGACACCAGTTTCCTTGGGCCATCTTTTAAGGAGGAAAGCAGGTTTAAGTTGTAGGAAATTTTCTAGTGATTTGGTAGAAAAGGTTCGTGAAGAGCCAGACATTATTGCCGGAGTCTTGGCTTTCACAAAAGAACCAGAAGAGGAATGTCAATGTTGGGAATTCCTTTAGGGGACAAGCGAACGGGCATGAGATCACCATGAGACACCGACGCATCTAGAACAGATCATTTTTAGTTCGAAGAAGCACTTAGCTTGGAAGCCTCCCCTTTGATGTTGCGATAGCCACGCAACTCAATCGGCTGGTTGAGGTCAAGCATCACCTTAACACGGGCAGCATCCGGTGGGAGTCCAAGGACTTTGAGATGAATTTGGACATCAATAACCTTTCCAAAGATGGAAGCCGCTGCTGAAATCAGGGGTCTTTATAACAGTCTTCAGGAATGCAATGGATTTGGATCCAAACAGCTAAGGGAGGCGCCAAATCACCAAGGCCAGCGTTCTCAAGGAAAGGAGTGAGCGCGAGATGCAGAAGGCCAGCGTCAAGCCACCAAGGTGCACACAAGATAATACGGTTCCTATGCTCCTCAGTCATGAATTCAGCAGCCACCAGCTTTTGATTATAGCAGATGATATACGGCGCTCCTCCACTTTCCCACATCTTTGACAAACGATCCACCACTTCAGTTACCGGAAGGACCTTGTAGCTGAGTATTTGTCCAAAACAAACCCTTTTGCTCCTCTTGTGAGGGAGATGCCTAGTAACAGAGCCCTCCAGTAAGGTGACACCATGCCCAGAAAGACGCCAGCACGCTGCCGTTATGGTATTATCAGGTTCAACCTCCGTAGGTTTAGAACGTCCTTTGAGTGGGGAGCTTCCCAAGATGCCCGAAGAAGATGGTTGGAGGGCAGAGGCACGAGAAGCCACTGAGGAAGTTTGGCGACCCATGAAGACTTCACAATATCCCGCAGAGAAAGAGAAAGTCAGCAAGAGAGATACCAGCAGATTCTCCACTGGGTTTCAAGGAGAGAAACCCCTAAGGGTGTTAGATAAGAAGAAGAGGAAGTAGATTCAAGAGAGAAGAACCTTTTCGTATTTCCAGAAAAGGAAGAAGTATGAAAGCTCGGTTTGTTCAGAAATAGAGGGACTAAGAGAAAAGAAGAAGTACGATTGAAACTTTCAAGAAGCTTTGGCCAATCGTGAGGGAGAAGCCAAATCATAAGCCTATAAAAAGGCAATCAGAAGGTCGAGGTGTAATGAGATACACCCGGTGGTAGGTAAGGAAGTGAAAGAAAGAATTAAGAGGCAAAGTCGAACAAACTCATCCCTCCACGCCTAACACACAGACCCCCGATTCAACGTAACCCCAAAAAGAACTACAAAGTCTTAAAGGAGTAAGAACATCACGCTCCCACCAACATCGATCATAAATATGAGACATGGTTCAGAACGGTCCAGAAATCATAAATACAAGGGAAGAAGAACGGAAACGTTTGTTTGTGCCATTAACAGGAGAACATTCGCACTATTGCTTCACTAATTCCTCAATCTCTATTTATTCTCTTGTATGTCTTCTCTCCTCTCTCCTCTTTCCTCTTTTTTTTTTTTTGTTATTCACTCTCTTCCCTTTCTATAAGTGTGGGGTCTCCACAGTTAGGTATTCTTTCTCTTTCTCAATTCATTTATGGTTTCTCTTTTACTTTTTCTTTTTTGTTATTTTTTATTTGATTTTATAATCTCTGTTTCTTTATTTCTTTTACAAAATTCTTATTTATTTTTATATTGTGAATAAAATGTCAATAGTTATTAAGGTAACTAACTACTATCAGTTTACACCTCTTATCTAAATAAAAAATAAAACGGATAATTACTATTGCCCCCTTATACTTTGGTTTTATTACTAATCAAACCCTCTTCTTTGTGAAATTACTATTGCCCCCCTCACTTCTAAAGGTGTTAAGTAGCTGTTAACATCGAATATGAAATATCTATTTTGCCCTTAAAATTAAGAAGTAAAAAAATATGGCATTACTCTCATTTATAGAAACTATATTGCATATCAATTATATCTTTAAAATTTTATATTTTAGAATTAGTTTTGGATTTGGTTGGACCACATACTTATGATTGTTGAAACTTTCACATTCCACTTAAATTTTTTATAATCATCATGATGGAAGTTTTACAAACAAATTAGCATATAAGATCTAATTGATAGAAAATTTGGTAACATACAGTCATACATAATGGTCAGCATATATTAGGTGATTTTTCATTTTCAGCTTTGAATTAAATTTGATATTTCTTAATATTTTAGTTTCTATTTAATTACATCTTTCCTTTATTTGGTGAATTCTTTCTAAAAAAGAAAAGTGAAATTAAAGTTAATTTTTTCCTATGAAGGGTAGTATTATAACTTGAAAAAAGAGCAAATAAGTAAAAAAAAAATTGCATGGTTATTTTTGGGATTTTGAAAAAATATATAGATGCCACATCATCAAGAACTGACGGAGCTTAACGGTAGGGGGGGCATTAGTAATTGTTGACAAAGTTAAAGGTTGGAATAGTAATTTTAAAAAGTACAGGGGATAAAGTAGTAATAAAATCAAAGTACAAGGGGGCAACAGTAATTATCCCAAAATAAAATTGGTTTGCGTCTCCTATCAAAGAAAATTTTGGTTGCATCTAATTTTTTAGGGTTGAAGTCATGTGTTGTTGTTTTTTTTGTTTTTTTTTTTTTTTTGCTTTAATTTACCTATATTTTGTCCCAAAAAAATATCATTATCAATACTTTATCCTTTTTTTTCAAATATGTTTGAGCCCTACAAAATATATATGTTGACCTATTCTTTAATATAATAAAATAATTCAGAGGTGGGACCCCCAATGGGTCCTATAAGGCCCACATGATATGTGTTTCCGGGGGCGGCGCTGGCGAAAAAACATAAGCGTTTTCTTAACAAGAAGGCTTCACCAGAAAGTACAATTACCTTCATCAATCCAAACTTTTGTGAGTATCAACATTGAGTTTGAAAAGGAAGGGTTTTTTTTTTTTTTGGGGGGTGGGGGTTGGAACTTCTGTAGTTTTGTGACTACAAACACTGAGTTTGAAGTAGGCCAAGTTGAAGTTCAACTCAAAAACAGTGGTGGAACTCTTTTAGAATTTAAATTATTTTGAACTTCTCTTGTTATACTCTACCAAGTCTCTGTCTCTTGCAAATAGGTTGGAGTTAGGATTTAACATCCGGAATGGGGCAAGTACACTGGTCTTTTACACAAAACACAATGAATTCTACCAATTATCTTTGTCAATAAAAACGTTTTCCAATTGGGGCCCAAGCAAAGTACGAAATCTTAGATATTTCCTCAATTTCGTTTTCCCAATTCTCAATTCCCAAATCCCAATTCCAATCATCATGACACGCAACCCCACCCACTTTCAAACTTCAAATTTTCCATCAACCCATTCCCATAGAAATCTCTTCTCTCTTCAAACTTCATTGAGGTTTTAAATAGAATAAAAAGAGGAGAAACATTGAGAGACCACTGGCGATTCAAGATTTCAATTTCAGGCAGTGGTTTCGGTGATTCAGGGTTTTAATTCTAGGCCGTGGTTCCGGGGTTTCTATTTCAGGTGGTGGTTTTGGCGATTTAGGGTTTCAATTCCATATGGTGGTTCCAACGCTGAGAGAAGAGAAGAACAATGAAAGATGGAAGGGTTTCAATTTCATGGCATATTTCGCACCTTCTAAAACTAGATTTTGCTGCTAGAGTTTGAGTTGCAGAGTTTGATTTTTTGTAGCTTGGGACTTGGGTTTGAGTTGTAGAGGATCAACAAATAACGGGGATGTGGTTAGATTTTTCGCTTTTTGAATTGCAGGGTTGCAAATGGAAGAATATTCGGCGATTTTAGCCAAGATTTCGCTAGTTCGCAATGATTTTCCGGCGAATTTTAGAAATTTAGGTTTCGATGCGACTTTCATATCGTTGAGTGTCGAACTGGGTGAATTTAGCCATATTTCGGGTGAAATTCGCCGAAATGTTTTATCATGGGCCCAAGTACTGATACTTCATATATGGAAAGAGGGTCACAAAGGAGATTTCAAAAGCAAAAAATTTGGGGGTGGAAGCGAGTATTGATGTTTCACAAACCTAAAGAGGATGACAAAGAAAATGTCAAAAAATTGGGTTGCCAGGGGGAGGGGGAGGGGGGAGGGGATGCATCCAATCGTGAACAAGGTCATGCACAACCTTATGATAGGTGAGCATTTTTTTAAATGAATTTGTATATTGTGAGGGGCTAACCTGTACATTCCCCTGTTGGAGGCATTTAATTTGATTCAAAGAATGCTTGGTTTACCTGGCTCAATGATTTTGAACAGACACCTCTTCATTGTGCTGAACCGGATGTATATGTTGTTCTTTGGTTCAATTTTGCAGTTAGGATTTTCCAGGTCTTTGTGCTACGGTTTTCTTTGCTTTTCCCCCTCTTTTTGTTGTGATGTGATCCCTTGATCTATGCTTGTAATCTTGCAGTTATGGTGTGGTTTTTGGAGTCACTGGTGTGAGATTCATGGTTTGCACACTCCTATTTCTCTCTTTGTAAGATTCTAGGGCTTCTCCAATGCATTTGGATTTGAATCCGAGTCCTAGAGACATCCGTCTTTTTAAGTGTGAACTTCGTCGTCAAATCTCTCTTGTGTTCTCTATTTTTTTGTAGTTGTTTTTATTCGATTTGGTTCTGCATGTAGAATTGTGGGGTTACTGTCTAATATTAGGGGTGTCAACGGTACGGTTTGGGGCTGTTTTGGGCTAAAAATCACCTAGTCCAAATACGACTGTTAGCAAAATAATGGTTTCGAGTCAGTTTCGGGCCGGTGGGTTTGGCTAACTAATGGTTTGGGTTAACAATTTAGATTCGGGTTGACTAACGGTTTAGGTTTACAAGGAAAAGAACAAAAATAAATAAATGGGCATCCTGCAACAAAAGCCAAAATTCCATGCAAAACAAAATTGCAATTGGTCAATTTCTATTAAAAATTAAAGTCATTACACATTATAGAAAACCCAACTACCCTATGGAAATCAAGAACCTAGATAGTAAGTAGTAACATAGAGACAACAAACTCATTCCTTAGGTTCCACTAGATGGTCCTCCAGAAACAAATCCTCAAACTAAAAATCATTTTAAATTTCATCCGGTGTTACGATTGATTGTTTTGAAATGGACCAATATCTTGTCCATTTCTACAAGGAAATGGATGCATGGCCCATTTCTTTGTAGATGTGTGACATATGTTCTACTATTACATCAAATGGTTGAAATCCATTTATAAGTCACATCAAAGAGTTGATTAATGTGATTTATAAATGAATTTCAACCATTTGATATAATAGTAAAACACATCTCACACATCTACAAGGAAATGGATGGTCCATTTCTGACCAGGAAATGATTTGGATAAGTTTTCATTTTTAAATTGGGTTATTCTTCTATGGACATGTAGTTTTTTTTTTTATTATTATTATTATTATTATTATTATTATTATTATTATTATTATTATTATTATTATTATTATTATTATTATTATTATTATTATTATTATTATTTTCACTTCTATAAAATCTATCTCCTTTTTGGGCTGGTATTTAATTTGATATGTAAAAGAAATACCTCTGAATTAGATAAATATTTACTCAATTTAAAAAAACTTAATACATTTAGTTGGACATTCATACTTAATTCTTTTGATTGTCCCTACTACTAAGTAGAACGATCATTTGATCTTTGAATTTATGCTCAACTTTTATGATTGTCAGTAACAACTACTTAGTGGTAATATGACGATTCAAAAAGTATTTAATGTAAAATTATAAAACGAGTTATAACGGATTGCGGTTCCGTTTTAGGCTGGTGCCGGCTCTGCCCCCCTTAGCCCATTAAGTTCAGTTCGAGCCGGTGCAGTTTGGGCTGCTAATTGACACCCCTATCTAATAAATATCAAGTTGCTGAGAGCAGTAGTCCAGAAGATAGCAAAATCCATAGCTTGAGAAGACTTGGGAATTAAATAAACGATCAAGCTACCACCTTTCATATAGGCATGGAGAGGAAGGAAGGCTGGAATTCCAAACAGCAGAGTTAGAGGAAACCCTTTTAATTTTATACCCTTTTTAGTAGTTGGCTTTGAAGATGGAAAACACATGCAAAAGATCATATACCATGTATGTTTGTCCGTTTGTTCTTGTATGCTAGTATTTGAGGAACATTTTTTGTTTTTTCAGTAGTTGATCCATGATCCAAATAACATCCCAGGTTTAGGGTTAAACCATTCATTCTGAGTTGGTTCTCAATCTTCGTGGACAGCTGATCAATATTAAACCTAGTTTGGGCCCCAGAAAACTGTATTTGATCTTATATATGGTTGGGTTTTGAAGGGAATTATTTAACCTTGCTCCAACATAATATATAAACTAATTTCTCTATTTTTCTTCAACCAGGTAAGCCTGGGTTCGTGTTGTTTTGGATTAAATGCCCATATAAAACCTAGTTACCTGAAGCATAAAGAACCTTCGTTCTCCAGCCCTTACTTAAGCCCCAGAATCTGGCAGGTAGGTTGGGTCAGGTTGACCTCATAATTTAGGCCTGTAACATCTAGATTTCATGTAGTGATCACCACACAGAAGCAATTAAATGAAGAATTAACCAATAAGCCTTGTGGAGAATAACTGATAATAATTTAGGGTTTCAGTGCTGCATACATATCTATAAGTTCTTAATCCCACAACACAAATATACTAATAATTACTCATAATATATAGTAATCAGTTCAGCTGAAGGTTCCATCTGACAAACAAACTTCTCATGACTACCTGCTTCAACATCTGATAAAGCCCTTTACATGCAATCTCAAGTTTCTGCAAAAATAAACAGTAAAATCAAGTTGAGATGCTTATAAAATGATTTCTTAGGAGCTAACTTCTCCAGTTTTACAGTAACTAACGATGTTTATGCAGAAGAATACCAAAGCTGCAAGCCATGGCGTGGGAGGCTGACTTCTTGCAGGTTAGGCTGAGTGGGCTGAAGACGGTTAAACTGAGGAGAAAGGGTGGAGAGATTTAGAATGTTTCTCCCCAAGTCATCTCCATAAAGCTCCATTTCCAATGGTTGCTCCATGCTCTTCTGTTCCATCACAGCTTGGTGCTGCTGATCCAGCTCTTGAATCTAATGGCATTAACCATCACAGCATAAAAACTAATGGGTAAATTGCAGAATTCCATCCAAATTTCAATTGAAACCTAGCTACCTTAAACCATATAAGTGATCCCCATTTTTTCATAAATGGGTTCTGAGAATTTGTGAGATCAGATATCAATCTGATACCGACCCAGTACTAGTGTTGCTGGCTGAGAAACAGCACGGAAGATTTTCTCATTTCTATCATGGGTTCATCAAATGAGAAAATACTTTTGTGTTGCATGGTCATGCATGGTGTATAGCCATGCTTGCAACCACTAGATCGGGATCCGAAGACGTGAATCGTACACAATCATGCCATCCAATGGTTGAAAACATGACACATCACACATATAAGAAAATCTTTCTTTTCTCACCCAAGTAAATGAATTATAAAAAGCATCACAGTAAAGCTATACTTACACAACGATACATGTGACTGTTCTGTTCCTGTAAGATTTGCTCCTGCAAACGGCAGAGATGGATGAGTTTCACAGAGAGAGAGAGAGAGAGAGAGAGAGAGAGAGAGAGATGTTTGGTACCTTTCTACGAAGGTTATCAAGCTGTTGTTGCAGAAGCTGATTCTGTGGGTTGGAAAAAAAAAAAGGATTAATTCTTATTTCAACCATAAATTTCATCACAGATATATAGGAGCCAGCTTCCTGGTTCCTTATGGGGATTCACTAGAGGGAGTCATGAAGTATTACCTTCCTAGCTCGGATTTTGTTAACAGAGTTCTCCAGTGTTTCTTCGAGCTGATGCAATTCATTAAATGGTAAAGATGCCAAATCCTCTCCATAGAAACGTCTCATGCTTGCTTGAAGCTTATCAGTGTCACTTTTCATCCTTGTCAGCTCATTAAAAACTTGCTGCAAAACATTTCATAAATAATCAAAAACTTCAAATATCTTACAGCTCTTTGATTAGTGTTCATCTTGAAAAGGATATTTGGCTCCATGGAACGGATTTGACATGTGAATTTGAGTTTAATTACCTTGTTATCGTACTCTTGTATACGAATCCCCGTGACTTTCTGATACCTTTCTATGATTTGCTGCATGCTATGGCATTACAATGAACTCAAAATATTTAGTTACATTTTAAAACAGATGAGTTTCCATTCATTGGATTTTCATTTCATCCATACATTCAAAACCAGAAAGTGATCATATTTGTAAGCTTATGCATGCAAAAACATACACATACCCCTACCAGAATCAAACACATAAACAAATTCATTCTCTCCCAAATTGGATATACTAAAAATTAGATGTCCTTGGTCCTACTTTGTAGTCAATGGCTTTCTAGGGTTTGAAAAAAAATATATTTACAGTGGAAGAAGGTTATTATGAAAATGCAAGAAAATAGGGAGGGATTGGCCCTTTAGCAATGAGTGCTAGATTACAAATTTACAATTAGGAGAGGGAAAGGAAAACAAAAAGAATGAATCATTATACCGAACCATTAATGTGCATTTCAAAATCAACTCATCAAATTATTCATTTGCATCTAAAATTACGAAAGTAAAACATAACTGATTTTCTCTCCTAGGCAGATTAATTTTTGGTATATTTATTATTTTCTTCTTCTTCTTCTTTTCTTCCTTCCCGGGGAACCATCTTAGTCCTTGCACATTAATGCCACGTAAGTTTAATCCATTTTGGGGGGCATAGAATGTATTCTTTTTTGCTAATTGATTGTATTTTGCAGTAAGGATCTTACAGATGTTCTTGACACATTGCAGTCAATCTATGTTGTCATAGGTGAGCATTTTCATTGTCTTGGAGGAATGTTCTTCTTCAACACATGGTGAATATCTACCAAACCATTCTAGGGTTCACAAACTCTATAGAGTATCAGTATGTATCCTCATACACCCTCTCTCTGTGCCCTCTAGTTTGCTTCTGAAATCTCATTGAGAATGAATCCCCATTATCGGTGGCTGGAGAAAATTTGGTCCAACAGCTTGTCACAAATTCTTGTCAAGGCAAAAGCTAATTAAGATTGATTTATAAGAGTCTAAATTTATGCTTATCTCAAGATCACAGAATACTATCATGTGACGTTATTGGACATCTATAATTTTGTGAGTCGGGAAAGAAGAAGAAGAAGAAGAAGAAGAAGAAGAAGAGAAAAAGAAATTGATGTAGGTGAAGCTTAAACTTACAATGGGAAAATCAAAAGAAGCTCAACATCTGATGGTGCTTTACCTTCTTCTTTCTAGGGCAGAAATGGATGAAAGATCGGTTGGGAGACATTCCTGTATTGCGGATCAGAATACCAGTTTGTCTAGGGTTTTAACTTTTAAGATGTGAGATGATTTTCCAAACTAGCCATACGTTTCACCTCCATTCCAAATTTAAAGGAGGATGAAACACTGGAAAATCAAGGCACTAAAAAATAGGTGAGAATATATATTAAAGAAAAACGGCCCAAATAATTATGCCCTAGCCTAATTAGTAGCTACAGTGCTTTAACTAGGTTCAACTGCTACGACTGCAGAATAATCATCACTAAGTGACCAAACACTTCCATGCAGAAAGAGAGAGACAGAGGAAGAGAAGTTTGACCAGAGAGAGAGAGAAAGAAAGATGCAAGGGCAAGCAGCAGCTAGCATACCCATGTCACAGTAAGATTTAGAAAGAAGGTTAAGAGTTAATTCACTGGAATATCAAGATCGGTAATTGTAGCAACTTTTGGGAATAAAAAAGGCACTTAAAAATAAGAGAAAATCATTAAAGTTAAATTGCACCCAGTAATATGGAAAAGAAAATGGATTCAACCCTATGAACCATGAACCTTTAAAGCTAAAACTGCATCCAGGGATAACAATGTATTAGATCTATCTCACTGAAAAAAAATAACAGACTTGAAAACAAAATTAAAAAGCTTCATCATATGGAAAGCCCAGAAGAGAAAACGAAGAGAAAAAAATTCAGAAGTTGCTTACAGACCTACAATGGTTGCTGCAATATTCATACATCTTCCCAGTTGTGGAGAAAACAAGAAGACCCAGCTGGGCATCACAGAGCACAGAAAGCTCATGAGCCTTCTTCAACAATCCTCCCCTGCGCTTTGAGAAGGTGACTTGTCTGCTTGTCGAATTTTCGATCCGTTTGATCTCAATCTTTCCTCTCCCCATAATAATCCAACACTGCAGCTTTGTCTCTCTTCCTGTTAGGGAAAGACAAAAGGAAAAAATAAATTAAAAAATGGAATTTTTTACTTCTTCTATTATGCTTGAATTTCCTGGTTTAAGTCATAAGAACCAACGATCAAACTAGAAAATGAAGTTAAAAGAAAGGCACAAAGATGGATGTTTAGGTTTTAGGCAAGAAACTTTACTTCGGAGCAAGTTTTAATTTAATAAAGGATTATAAGTAGGATCGAAGCACTGTCAACAAAAGTAGAAACCTAGTATTTTAAAAAACTATTTGAGACAATGAACCTCTTCTTTAGTTTGTTCAGAAGGAGATGAAATGATAGACACCAGAGAAAGAGAAGAGAAAAGGAGGAAGGAAGAGAAGATAAACTCTTCAGCCTGTGTTTTACCTCTTCTTGCTGTTTTTCCTTGTTGGAGTTGTAGTAAGTGGAATGAAGCGTGTGATATTTGTACAAGAAAGCTTTGAATATGGATCATTTTCCACCTTACATGCCCACATAACCCATTTCTTTCATGATAATTATCAAATTGTACCACTTCAATGCAGTTGATAGGATGCACACCAAGGTCAAACAAAAGCATTTTAATTTGAAGTACTGATGGCATTCTTGTTAATTTGCAATGGAAACCAGTCCAATTTCCAACACAAAGAAAAGCTAACTATGACTTGTAACCACCACTGCTAGCTCCTGCGAAGTAGTTTCATGGGCTTTGCTAATCTAAGTAAGCTTTGCATAGAGTAGCAAATAAGAATTTTCGTATACAAGCTAGGAATGGTCAGAAATTAATTCAAAATGGTAAGAGACAGAGTGTCACATCTCTGAGCCTCTCCCATTGCAAGAATTTTTCTTCATGGTCTTCTAAAAGAAATTATCTTCTTACGTGTATGACCATACGAAGAATTACCCTACAGTCTCTACAGTCTTTACTATATAGATTAAAACCATATGGCACCATTATAACTCAGTTGTCACTAGTTTTACAAGATAACCCATATCAGTAATTGGGTAATAATCACTTCTAGTTAATTGTCCAAGATCAAATGTTCTATGCCTTCATATGAAATTGGGTTCACTTAACACTTGACTTCCTGTAAATTATTTCTGTTTAGGGTTTCAACCATCAGGTTAAGGGGGTGTTATTTTGATTTTGATTTTTTCTTATTTGGTAGAGTAAAAAAGAAAATGGGGTCCATATATAAAATGGTGGTTTGTTCTAGCATGGAACGAAAGCTGTAAACCCAAGGGCCAACTAGCATCTGGAACCTTTTTTGTTTGCTAAACTAGACCCAGCAACCTCAGAATCAAGTTATTGGGTTGTCATCCTAAATGTCATATTACTCAATATATCATGCATTTTACTAACAAATGTGGTGTAAGCTATGTAAACCCTAGTGTCAAATTTTAGCTAAAACAAGTTTTTCAGTTGCAAAATAGCTAGAGCTTTGAAAATTTAAGCACTGCTAGAGGTTATACATTAGTATTAGTTGGTGATTTGTTCATAAATAATCACCTCAACCATAGTAGGATCAGCATCTTTCTTAAAAATCCATCATGCCTATTCGGAACTAACAAAACTAGCCAGAAAACTCTCTTTGGCTTTCTATCTGATTTGCCTTCTCTGAGTATGTGTTGGTTCAAAGCATTAGCCTGAGGGGATTCTGGCATTGCAACAACTTATCCAGAGCAATTGGAGTATTGTAGAAATGCACATATTAATGGGGTGCATGCCAATGTATTGGAGAATATTAAATTTAATTTGAGTAACCATTTCATTTATAGTGTGTATGATCCCAATTCATGTACCTGATTTTGAAGATTGAGCTACACCAACATATTTTGGTGGGTGACTCGAAGACCCATTTTCTAAATATGAATATCCTCATTTGTGGGGGTGGGGGGACGGGGATGTAGCATGTGTTACTATACAACCCAACCCGATGGGTTGATTAGTTTACCAATAGAAACTTTATAAATATGTACCTTAACTTCATAGGTCCTATAAAGTCATTGTGAGATTTGGAATTTACCTCAAGGTGTTGGGTGAGATTTTGTAGCACCATTTTGGCGATTAGTGAGAGATCTTTATTGTAATATTCTTTCATGCATAGTGAAAGTTCTTCTTCATTTGCAGAAGTAGCACATCGCATCTGTTTGTGAATCACTTCAAATCTTTAATTTACTTAGGTCTATTTTTGTTTCTATTTGTGATTTTTTTATATTTATTTTATTAGAATGCATGCTACCTAACGACTCTTGACCATTGGTTTGCAATGGAATACCGTTATCATAGGTCTCCCTATACCATGATATTATATTATTTAACTCTAGTTTTCAATTCGTCACATCAGCTCTTCTGTAGGTTGATGATTCAAACTATTTCATTTTCCTTAAGCAAAGAACTAAGTCAAGCCCTAATATAAAAAACCTATGATTCTATGCAAGCTTGGTACAAAGTTTAGTAGAAGTATATAATACTATATACATAGAAAGAAATTATTCTTTTAGCTTCAATCTTCCTTGTCTCTCAAATTAAGTTGCCTACTCAAAAAAGAAAAGAAAAACTTTTTAACCTTGTAGTATTCCATGTATTTTGTCTCTACCATTTATTGGTAAAAATTGTAGAAATAAGTGCAAACCAAGGGTATCATTTGTTTGTAGCAGGATTATATTTTAAGAATTCTATTCCTCTTTTAATTTCTTACAAATATAAGAAGATGTGAAGGTTTCTACCCAGAAAACAAAAATCATGTGAATGTCTTACTTCTTACCAAAAAGAGAGAATCTTGGGTTTATAGGCTTGGTCCCATCTGGTCTAGTCTGCCATCTTTATTGCTTAGCCTAATTGAATCCCAACCCAACTATTATGAGCTGCATGTAATGGTTTTGAGGAGAAGAGAGGGATTAAAAACCAAAATCTCAGAAGAAGCATTTGAGGTGAGAAATCTCATAGAATATTTTCTCCATGAAGTGCAAAGAAGAAGTTCTGGGGTCACAAGATAAGTGATGATGTTACTGTCGGCACAACATGAATATGCTGGCACTACCCACTTCAGAGAAAGCAGTGGTTTGCTAAATATAGGCATCTGAGTGGTCCAATTGCAGTTTCACGTCTCCTTCCATCCACCATTTTGGTTGCAATGGGCTCATGGCTACTGTCTCCGTTTCAGATTAGTGATTCCATATATCTTTCTTTCATTTATTGCAACAGATGTGAAACAAAAAACTGTGATAGCCAACTACATTTTGCAAATTGCAGAACTTAGTTCACTCACATCCAGCATGAGTTTTGACTAAATTTGAAACCACAATAAAGTAATCAACTGATTTTCTAGTGCGTGGATCACACACTCATGAGCAGAACGATTCAACAAATGCATGACCTCCATATTTGGTCCTACAGAACACATTTTTCTCCCTCTCCCATATTCCAAAATGTAACTTAATGAAGGGATGAGTCCTTGACCCGAAAAAAAGAAGGGAAGAGTCATTCAGGAAGCTTAAAATGGTGAACTGAGGAACATTCATGATTTTAGGTAGGAACTACAAAACAAATTGAAAAGTTCAGAATTACAGAGGTATATGGAACTACAGAGAGTATCTGATTGACTAAACAGCTGATAGTATGATTTTAAATTATCCCAAGATGAAATTTACAACTTCAAGCCAGTAAGATCAGTGTGAATTCTAAAATATTTACAATCCGCAACAAAACTTCTCAAGGAACACTTTGTCACATCTGTCATGTGGCAAATTAAAGATACACCCATAAAATCATTTAAACCCCCAGTTTGGGAGTTCGGCAATATGTGAACCAAGTCAAAACGTTTTTGGTGTCGTATGAACTGGTCATAACTGATAAGCTACAACACAGAAACTCGAAAGTAACAAATAACCAGCAAATCAGAAGAAGAGAGATGCATTATTGACGTCTCTGCTGTAATATTGCTTGCGAGTAGATGTATTCATCAATCAACTTCTTTGCCCACGCTACCTGTTTTTGTACAGAAAAATTTCAGCACCTAAGACCTTCGAATGAGAGAAAACAAAGGAATACGCACCAGATCAATCAAATTAACAGATGCTGATAATGTCAGAAAAAACTCAATCAACCAACCATTTCTACACATATACTGATGAACTGAACCACACAATATCCATAGAAACCTAATACAGATAATCAGGATCAGTAAAGAAAAGAGAGTATCTCCCCTATACTATTACTCAGCCACTACACAATCTGGCAGCAGTTTCTTGCCCATATTAAATAAAGCATGACTCCTTGCAGTCACGATTGAATACAATTAACACTATAGTAAACCTCAAGACTCCAGCTAACCTACATTGATTTAATACTGCCAGGAACAATAAACAAATATAACGTATCACACCATAAATAATAAACAGCACCACGTATTGTTAAGCATCACCAGAGCTATTAAATATCACCATCACTAATTCCACAGCTCCCCCTCAAACCAGAGCATATATATATATATATATATATATATATATATATATATATATATATATATATATATATATATATATCATATGCTCCATCATTGAACAACAGCGACGGACATAACCAGCAAAACCAGTAGCCAGCAATAACAGAACCAAAAGTAAAACCCCTTCTAGTGCAACAACATAAGCACGTCAGTAACACCGCACTCAAGAAGAATCTTTGTCAAAAAAATCCAAACAGGAAAAAACAAAATGAACGGCAAAAAATGCAAACTGCAGACCAGAATACCATAGCAGCAGCAGTAACAACAAAAGCTAAAAATTTGCAGGAAAGGAAGACAAGCAAGTTAGCCCTGTAGGTTAGAGACAACAACAGCAACAGCCTGAAAGATTGCAGGAGCTGAAGACAAATAGAACTTCATTGCTGACCAAAATTAAGAGATAAAAATCTCACATGACACTGCAGTAACTGTCATGAGTTAGGTAGGTAAAATTGTTTCTTCACGAATAACACAATAGCAATAATCTGCATGAAAGTGAGAGAAAACTCACACGAGTCACAAGTAATAATCCCTATAAAGGAGACATAGGAGACATGGGCAACAACAAACATGCATTTATTCAAATCTCCAATATCCCCTCACGTATAACACTACATAGTACAAACAACAAATGCTGGAAAGAAAATAAAGGATAACTGTCCTTATTTCGCAGTAGCAACTAACATTAGCAGCAGATAAGCCACAACCAAGAATACCAGCAGCAAATATGTGATCTTTCAAGCAAATCAGATCTTGTACATCAACCATTTTGATTATATAAATCCCAAATTTGACTGTGGAAATCAAATATCAGAAAAAGGTACCCCTGCTCAGTGTCCAATAAGTTACCCAATCGAATAAAAAGCAAGAGTAACAAGATAACACATCTGTTGCTAATTCATGCAATCTTGGATCTTGCATGATAAATAGGTGTTTGAATATAAGAAGGGAATTGGAATTTAAACTAAAGGTAGACTTGGAATAAGCACAGAATATGGCTAGAAGTAGAACAATTTCAAAAAAAAAAAAAAAAAGCAATCAAAACTCAGGGTAAGAGGTTGAACAACCTCTCATCCATGAACCAAGGCAGAAAATGACAAGCAGATTGCAGTTGATTTGAGCAGCTTGGAAGATCAAGTTGCTGGATGTAGCTTTCCATTGAGTGCAATGGAGACATAGTAGGTGGATCATAGACAAAAGGAACCGGTGTTACTTTTATCTTCCTTAAAGGTGATGCCCTGCTTCTCACTGGCACAGACAAAATTCGCAGCACAAAAGATGTGCAAATCAAATAATAGAAAATCCAGTGATAAGGAAGGAACTGTTGCATGGATAGAATTGCTCTTCAAATCAAATAGCAATATCTCCTATGGAAGGGTGGCACCTGATACTGAATAAGGTTAATGTCGGATGACTCAGATCCGAAGAGTAAGATATAGCCACAAGAAGAATGCCAGATTCATAATATTAAAGGATCTGACCAGAGATTTTCTATTCAAATCAAGGTTTTATAGGGTTAACAAACATTCAAAAGTTGATAACAATCTGATGGTTTGGCTCATGGATCCATGGACTTCCAAGAACTGAAAACTCCTTCAAGAACCTCCAGATGCCTTAAGGAATAAGCACAACAGAGAATGATTCATGCATGGATCAATCTTCATTCTACTCTAGATACAACAGCATCATAGCAACATTGTGTTAGGGCCCTAGGATGATGCCATGTGGAGGAGAGAGAATATTAGGGTTAATTTAGGGGTAATAAATAGAGGGAAAACTGAGTGGAGAGGTATCGAATATTTTGGGGAGAGATTCTTGGGCAGCCATAGGCTGAGGGACACCGTGAGGTGTGGGGGTGACGGGCACTATTAAAACCAGTTACTATCTTGTATTTTTGTATAGATTTTCAGAGGTATTGGTAGGGTCTTATCAACTGGCATCAGAGCAGTTTGATCCCAGGGAAGCGATGGTATTGCCACTGTTTTCAGGCGAAGAGGATGTGCAGAGATGGCTATTGCAGGTCTTCTTGTTTGCTGGGAACACCACATCGATGATGACCAATGGTTGGGCATAGCTCTCCAGCATTTGGAAGGAGTCGTACTGGATTGGGTATATGCAAGGTCTTGGCCAGTGTTTGATTGGGTGAGTTTTAGAGAAGCCCTACAAACTAAGTTCGGCGATGGCTAGATAACAGAGATCAATGTGATTTTGGATGACAATCAGGAAGAAATTATTGATGCTAATGGAGTGGTAGAAATGGGAGACCAAGCAAAACCAAGGGAAAGAACGCCGAGTGAAATCGCCGAAATAGACCAACTAATTACTACGGTGGTCCCATGCCATACTTGGAGAAGAGAAAGACGAGAATGAGAGTTCTAGATGTCGAAACTTACCGGACTAAGGTTTCTGCAGCGAGAAATCACATCACTAGATCACCGGTGGGCAAGGAGAATCGAAGGAGGCTAGAGGCAATCGGTTGAAAGTTGCAGGCAGCGGCAAAAAGTTCTGTTCGCAAAAAAGGAAGAAGACGATGCTAGCTGTTGCAGGTTGTTATGGTTGGTTTGGTTCACCCCAGACCGGTTTATGGGTTTGGTTCACTCATTAAGAACCAAGGTTCTTTTAATTTGGGCCCAACTCAGGTACGCTTATTCTCCCACATAGGGCCCAAACGAACCAAATCTAAAGATTGGGCGCTTGGTTCCCAAAACAACCTCCTTGGGCCCATTCCCTTTTCATGAACCAAAGCCCAAACCATTCCATCAAACCAATGTCCAACCCATTTCTCTTAACCCATGATCTGTATTTGGACACCACCCATTTAAAAGACCCACCTCGAAAACAAGCCCATCCTATTGCATTAACCCAATTTTCTTAGCCCATGATTTCAAGTGGTTAGGCTTAAACGATCTACAGGAAACACTATGGGCCCAGCTCGTTCTATTAAGCCCAGCCCATTCCATTCACCCAATACCCAGCTTGTCCTTTCCTACTAATGGGTTTAAGTGGGTGAACCCCACCAACTCAAAAGACCCACTATGGGCTGGCCCATTTCATCACAACAAAACCCAATATCTCTCCATTCTAAATTGGACCCAAATAACTCAGTTGGACCAAGACCCAACCCCAAGACTAGTACGAACCAAGGACTAAGCGGTCCGATTGAACCATCATCTTCAACCTCTGATCATCAAGTTGGAAAGGGAGGCAGCGACGTTGGGGCTGCAGCCACTAAGGGGAGATGTAGTGCTCGATTCCGGCGAGTTAAACCCTCTTTTTTTGTTTGAAATCCAGTGCAACTCAGGCTTCCAATCTATCGGCTCTCCCAGCACGGGCATTATTTGCAGGGGTGCAACCTGTACCAACGACGCTTGGACTGAAACACCTGCTGGAGAAAATCACTGCCTGTGCCATGAAGTCAACGATAAAAATAGCTTCCCTCTACACTGGATTTCGGGGCTATTTGGAAGAGGAGCTGGAGACGTTACGAAATTCAGTACACCATCTTCAAAACAAGCTCCACGTGGTACTGCAGATTGAAAACCATGTAAAGAAGAAAGTTTTTGAGTTGCAAAAGAAGAGGATTTCTTCAGATGATTTGATCAGGAATAGGATATCAGAATTGCGTCAGTGCCATACTCAGCTTAAACATGAGGTAATGGATTTAGTGGGGAAAAAAAAAAAACTCGGGTTGGATCAGTGCTTGATGCTGTTGAAGAAAGTAAGAGACAGCTTCATATGGGTGGGTCACAAAATTTTTAGCCCCTGATGAGAGATGAAAGTAAAGCAAGAACATCAACTGTTGCTAGAGAATGCTAATCAGGGGATCAATCAGCGAAGTCTTTTGGCTGATCTTGGTGATAACATTCTTGATACTCAGGATAGAGATGGGAAATTGAAAAACTTGCTTAAGAACATATATCCCCGTCTCGGGTGTTTGGCATATTGCTCAAGAGGGACAGAAATGGCCTAGTTATGTGCAAGGAAGAAAATTTGACCAAAACAAGAATTTCAACCTTGCAAAAGGCTGAAATTTCGACGTTCCGGTCGAAGGAACGTTGAAATTTCGATCGAAACTGGACACTTTTTCTGAAAATTGGAACTTCAATTTCAGGCCTCATATGGACTCAAGCTGATTTGGATTCTTGTATACTTCCTATTTCAAGCATAATAAACACAATGGAATTAGTATTTTGTAAAAAAAAAAACATTGAAAATTTATCATTCAAGTATACTAACAAATGATTGGTTCCGACAAGTGCAAATTGTATTGCATACATGCATAGAATCAACAACATACATGAATTGTTTGGTAGAAATGTAGAATGGTTACATTACAACAAGTCAACAAAATAAAATGATCGACTAGATCAAGAGATGGTGTCTCAAATATATTAAGCTGAAGCCTATATATCATATATACATAAAATAAAAATACATAATTTTAGAAAATAATTATTAAAATAAAAAAATGAAAAAATGGTAGCAAATAATAAAAAGATAAGTTTAACAAAACACAATCATAGATCATAATCCTAGGCTAAACATATATTAATTTCAAGGCAATACAAGATCATTTAAGGCATGAACAAAACAAAAATAAGAAAAGGGGAAGTTTGGAACTGTTGGATGTGGCTCATGCTTCACATTCTATTGTTGTTGGAGTTTCCTTTGTAGCTGTTGTGGCTTAGGAGGTGTTTGGAGGCAAAAAATGAGCAAAAGTGGTGTTTGAAGGCAAAGGAGTAGTGAAAATGGGATAGAAATCAACAAAAACTAAGGAAAAACAAGTTGGAATGCTGAAATGTCGAAATTTTGGTCGAAACGGTCGAAATTTCTGTCAAAATCTCTGAAAATTCAGTCGAAATTTGACACTTTCCCGAAATAATTGGAATTTCATTTCGTTTTTTAAAAATGCAGACATTCGACCAAAATTTCGACAATTTCATTTGAATTTTCTTCTATGGTTAAGTGGCAAGCATGTGAAGACTAAGCTCCGAAGCCCCGGTGAACGGCAGTCGTAACTATAACGGTCCTAAGGTAGCGAAATTTCCCATCACCTTGAGGACAAGGTGATTTTCGAGGGACCGGTAGTGTTAGGGCCCTAGGATGATGCCATGAGGAGGAGAGAGAATATTAGGGTTAATTTAGGGGTAATAAATAGAGGGAAAACTGAGTGGAGAGGTATCAAATATTTTAGGGAGAGATTCTTGGGCAGCCGTAGGCTGAGGGACACCTTGAGGTGTGGGGATGACTGGCACCATTAAAACCAGTTTCTATCTTGTATTTTTAGTATTTTTGTATAGATTTTCAGAGGTATTGGTAGGGTCTTATCAGATTGCAGCAGATATTGTTCAATTCGTTCAGACCTTAAAACTAGATTTATTAAACCTTGCTATGATACCAAGTCGGGGGGGGCACCTAACCTTGATAACCAGGATTATTGAAGGAGTAGAAGGTACAAAAGAAAGAAACAGTTAGAACAGTAGAAGAAACCCTGGCTCTAACTCTTGTGTATTCTACAGTGAGCAAGGCATGTATGTTAGGTAAAGACCAACAACAACAGCAACAAAAAAAAATTATGAATGATAACTTGAAAATCGTGACCTAATACAACTTAGGTAATATGAATCCTACAGTGCTAGTTATAAGCTACATAATTTCAACATCACCATGCACAAGTCACGTATCGCCATAAATAATAAACAGCACCATGTACTGGTAAGATCACCAAAGCTACCAAACAGCATGGTGACTAGAATTTGAGACAAATCCCATTTCCTTGGAACAGTTATGCTCAGTCACACCAACTGCAATAGACTATGTAGGAAGTATTACCTGTTGCGCACTACCGCCAAGATGGATTAACCTCTGAGCTTGTTCACCCCTTGCACCAGCAACCTGAAGCAACAAGCTAAGAATAAAAAACAACCAACTTGAACTATATGTTTCTTTATGGAAAAATGATGGATCGGTAAATTTTAAGAGAAACAAGAACATGATGATACCCATATAAAAACATTATAAACCAGGTTGGTGAGAAGCAAAACCACTGACAGAGAGATATCTCATGTTGCCATCCAACTCAACAGCCTCATACATACATTAATTATACAATTACAAGCACTAAAAATATTACTCCTTTTCTAGGCACTTTATTATATCCTTGCCCTTCATAGTTGGTGCCTTGGAGTCTAGGCGCATTTCATTGGTCATGATGTGTTCTCAACTTCTCACCTACTGGATGCAGGAAACTGCTATGGTCACCTGGGCATTGCCTGGAGCAAGTGGATTATGATACGATGCAATATATGGAATAATATTTAATAATAAAAGAGGATAAAAGGAGGGGAGGTGGAGTCAACTTCATCTTCAGGCTTCTTTAGTTCTGAAACCATCACAACAATAACACTTCAGCCCTTGCTCTACGATTCTGGCAACTCTGACTCCGTATCCATTGGTTGTTCTGGTTCAACTTCTTTATTCCCTATTCCCTAGTTCGTGCTGCTGCTTCATTTTTTTTCTTAACCTCCTCTGCTTTGCATCCTCTGCCACTTTTGGCAACCAAAGCAAAAACTCCACAAACTTCCACTCGAGAAGAAAGGAAAATACAATTAAATCCCTCCAAATTTCACAATAAAAACACATAGATAGATAACCCTAAAGCAACATATCCCCTTGGACAAAGATAACCAAGAGAGAAAGAGGGAGAGAAAAGAGTGCACAGTCGAGAAAGAAAATTAATTCAAACAAACACAAACAAGCTATAAACAAATTTCTGCAGGTTCAAAGCACATCAGACAGGAAAATCAATGGTTGACCAGCTAAGGGTAATTGAGACAAAAGCACAGGAGGAAGAAAATGAAAAACCAACTAGGTGCTCCTCAACCAAAATGGTTAACCTTGTCACTTGTCAACCACGATCCCCATGACAATAAAAAAAAAAAAAGAAAAGGGAAAATAATTGTACACTAAACTTTTCACCTGCCTGTGTAAATAGCTTTATTTGTCAATCTTCCTGGTAAAAGATAAAATAGATTCTCTATTCAATGGTTTCATTTCTTGATATAACCCAAATCATGCTCTCAAAGTTTCACTGGTATGCCTGATAATTCTATCTGCTTCTTCATTTCAAGGAAGAGAACCATGCAGAAATTCTTATGATTGGTTATGAAGGGCTGGCATAGAGAGTCAATGGCAGATAACAGAATAGGGTTTAAAAGCATATTTTAGGCTTCCAGTTTTTTTTTTTTTTTTTTTTTGGGGGGGGGGGGGGGGGGAAGGGTAGTTGGCAGTCCGCCTAGGATGTAATCTTTCGGATTTATCCGCGTATATATAGGAAATATAATTCAGATTAGTCATCAACAGAGAAATAACAAAAGGCTTGGACACCTGAGCTACAGATAAGCATATTTTGGTTCTTTTCTTGATGGAAATCTGGGCTGGGGTGTGTAATTAAAAAACAATTTCTTTCCACAAGTTGACAAGGAAAAATGCAAAGGTATGATATGGAACTTCTGAACTGCATACCTTGACAGTTGCTCCAGACTCGGTTCTGATCTTTGAAATGTTGCAGCCACACTTGCCGATAAAACCACCAACCATTGTCTCCGGAACCAACAAATCCAGTGTTACATAATCAGCAGCAAACGGGAGTCCTATAGATGATGTTGTTATAAGACAAAATGTTGCACTTGCAGAATGGTGCAGATAGATAGTACGGTTGTTTCGATCTGAGTAGCACTGAATAACCTGAAGTTGGGGCCATGTAAGGTTGAGTTGGGTTAAAACTGTACGCTGGTTTGACAGAAACTACTTTTCTTGGTGGATTTGCCCTGCAAAATAAGAAATCCCGATGGATAAGAAAGCAAGCTGAAATCAAGCTGATAAACATTGACTAACCAAATAAATAAAGATTGACTGACCTCAACAGAGTACCAATGTCCTCCACAGCTTTCAATACTCCTGGACTATCACCTGATATCTGTTTTTACACAATAGTTAATAATAAACTTGCTAATAAGCAAAGAGACCAGAAGTAAATCAAGTAGTTCCAAATAAGATGAAGAAGAGGCACAGTCTCTCGAAGCTTTAAAGCAGTCAAGAAGA
The DNA here is from genome assembly GCF_041222555.1 of Hakea prostrata. Classification (NCBI taxonomy): domain Eukaryota; kingdom Viridiplantae; phylum Streptophyta; class Magnoliopsida; order Proteales; family Proteaceae; genus Hakea; species Hakea prostrata. The sequence goes on from NC_142600.1 coordinate 64,526,930, forward strand.
CCACCACACAGTTATAAACTACCAGAAACTACTCAGCATTTCTTCCTGCAGAGGAAGCTAAAAAATGCTCCCTTAACCTTCAAAATCACACAGTAAACAAAATGGATACTGAAATCTTCCTTGTATCAGTTTTGCTCTAACAAGCCTGAGGTGGCTCAATCACTTATCCAATATCACGATAAGTGAAGCATAGTTCAAAAGTGGTGAAGGAAACCTTTTTCCCTTCTTACTACACAGCACGATGTTGGGAAGAGACCAATCCTACTCCTATGAATTTTTTTTTGGGTAGAACCACCCCTATGAACTTCAGCATGCATAGTATGTGCATCCTCCATCTTGGAGAATTATAGCTTCCATATGGTTAATTTTTTTTCCTTGTAGATGGAGGTTCATCATATTGTAGCCAGTTGTCAAGGCGCCGCTTAAGCGTCCGAGCAGGTACCCCCCCCGGTCAAATGTGCATCCTCCACCTTGGTGAATTATAACTTCCATATGATTAGTTTCTTTTTCTTGTGGATGGAGGTTCATCATATTGTAGCATAGTTGTCAAGGCGTCGCTTAAGCGTCCAGGAGGGTACCTCCCCTGTCAACGCGACCATCACTTTTTTTATGTAAAAAAAGGGTCGCTTTGTCGCTTAAGCGTCCGAGCAGGTGCTTTGGTCGCTCAGCCACCGCTTTATTGACTTTTATTCTATTTTTAATCTTTTTATAAAAAATATACCAAATCAGCGGTATAAATTATAAATGCATTTGATTCTAATATAAAGGTCTTTCTTTGTTAGATACACATTAAATATAGAACCATTATACATGGGATCATATCAGTGGTTAATGGTTTACCCCAAAAAAAAAAAATCATGAAGTTTTGTGGTTTTATCAAGGTTGTCAAAAAGGCGATGGAAGGCTTCCAAGGCACTAAAGCGACATAGTGCCAATAAAGCAACAACTAAGCGGTCAAAGCATTCTAGTGTAAATTTTTTGATAATTAATCCAAATATCAAAAGTTACATAAAATTCCTAGCATTTAAGCATGAAACATTTTGCAAACTTAATGAAAAGTTCATTCATATAATCAGTATATATGATTGGAAAATGAACATTAACTTCAAACATAACAACATCAAAGTCACAAATCAAACTTCAAATCTGTACACTACATCTTTCCCACTCAAGCCAACATGAGCAAGTGCCTCCTAATTCAGAAAAAAAATCGATAGCACACCCAAAAGCAGAAAGAGAAAAAGCATGTACCATACACTGCAGCAGTGTACATCATATTGAATGCAAAATTGAATGACAATACTACAATATGAAACCTGAAAAACTATAAAGGGATAGACTTAAGATCCTGCAGAATGAAAACTGCTCGAAATGTCTATATACTACACTTGAATAGAAACCATTTTGTTCTAAGTTCTAACATCAAAGCACGATTGACAAAACTAGAAGAACTAAGCACACAATCTACTACTTATATGCTACTTAACTATTTAAGATTCAGAATTCAGACTCAGAGATTAGAGAGAACTGATGTCGCCTGAGAAGAAGACAGTGCCAGAGCAACCTACAACTTCTGCCGACCAGGTTAAGATCACTTCGGGGGGGGGGGGGGAACCAACAAAAAAACAAGTCGGAGAAAGAGGGGGTGACTTCACTTACCTTCGACTGGAAGTGAGAGATGCTAGGAAGTGAAGGCACAGAGGAAGAAGTATTAAGCATCGCTTGAGAAGTGAGAACTCACCTTTGGTTCGATTGGGAGAAGTGTGTCACCGGAGAGAGCTAGGGAAGTAGAGAACTCAGTCAACTCACCGTAGACTACTGTACCGAAGGTCGCCGGAGATAAAGAAGATAGAAGATGGTCATTGCTGTGGTACTGCAATGGTGGCAACTGGAGCAAGTTAACAACTTTAACTATAAACCCCCTCCCCCCCCCCCCCCCCAAAAAAAAAAAAAAAAGGGAAGAAGAAGCATCGTCTGAGAAGTGAGAACTCACATATGGTTTCAATTGGGAGAAAAATGTCATCGGAAAGAACTACAAAAGAACTCAGTCACTATTGCAATTCCGGCAACCAGAAAATGAGCATGAACTTGGCGGAGAAGGAAAAGGAAAAGGGGGGGGGGAGAAGAAGAAGAAAAGAAAACCACTTACCATCAGCAACAGGAGAAAGACAATCATTGCAGAGAGGTCTCTTCAGTGAGGAAGAAGACAAAGAGAGAGCGAGAGGATCAAAGAAGTTTTGTCGTTAGGGCTTGACGATGAGAGCTCTGTTTCGGTTCTTTCTTCTTTCAAAAGAATAAAACCTATAGCTGTCAAGGCATCACATAAGCGATGCTTAAGTGTTTGGGCAGTACCTCCCCTGTCAAAGCAACCATCACTTTTTTTGAAGTCAAAAAAGCGGTAGCTTTGTCGCTTAAGTGTCCTAGCAGACGCTTTGGTCGCCCAGCCACAGCTTTGTAGACTTTTATTTTATTTTTACTCTTTTCATTAAAAAAAAAAAAAAAAAAAAAAAAAAAAAAAAAGATACCAAATCAGCGGTATAAATTATAAATGCATTTGATTCTAACATAAAAAGGTTTTTATTTGTTAGATTACACATCAACTATAGAACCATTATACATGGAATCATGTCAATGGTTAATGGTTTGCCCAAAAAAAATGAATGAAAAAAAGGAAAAACAAATCATGAAGTTTTGAGGTTTTATACTTTCGAAAGAAGAAAGAATTGAAACAAAGCTCTCATCGTCAAGCCCTAACGACGAAACTCTTTTGATCCCTCTCACTCTCTCTTTGTCTTCTTCCTCACCGAAGAGGCCTCTCTGCAGTGTGATTGTTCTCTCTCCTATCGCTGACGGCAAGTGGTTTTCTTTCTTCCTTTTTTTTCCACCTTTTCCTTCTCCGCCAAGTTCATGCTCATTTTCTGGTTGCCGGAATTGCAATAGTGACTGAGTTCTTTACTTCTGTAGCTCTTTCCGATGACATTCTTCTCCCAATTGAAACCATATGTGAGTTCTCACTTCTCAAACGATGCTTCTTCTTCCCTTTATTTTTATTTTTTTTTTTTTTGGGGGGGGGGGGGGGTTTATAGTTAAAGTTGTTAACTTGCTCTAGTCACCGCCATTGCAGTACCACAACACCATGACCATCTTCTATCTTCTTTATCTCCGGCGACCTTCTTCGGTACAGTAGTCTACGGTGAGTTGACTGAGTTCTCTACTTCCCTAGCTCTCTCCGGTGACACACTTCTCCCAATCGAACCAAAGGTGAGTTCTCACTTCTCAAGCGATGCTTAATACTTCTTCCTCTGTGCCTTCACTTCCTAGCATCACTCACTTCTAGTCGAAGGTAAGTGAAGTCACCCCCTCTTTCTCCGACTTGTTTTCTTGTTGGTTTTTTCCCCCTTGCGAAGCAATCTTAATCTGGTCGGCAGAAGTTGTAAGTTGCTCTGGCACTATCTTCTTCTCAAGCGACATCATTTTTCTCTCTCTCTAATCTCTGAGTTTGAATTCTGAATCTTAAATAGCTAAGTAGCATTTAAGTAGTAGATTGTGTGTTTAGTTCTTCAAATTTTGCCAATCATGCTTTGATGTTAGAACTTCGAACATAATGGTTCTTGTTCAAGTGTAGTATATAGACATTTCGAGCAATTCTCATTTTGCAGGATATTAAGTCTATGCCTTTATAGTTTTTCAGGTTTCATATTGTAGTACTGTCATTCAATTTTGCATTCAATATGAGGTACACTATTGTATGGTACATGCTTTTTCTGTTTCTCCTTTTGGGTGTGTGATCAATTTTTATTTTGAATCAGGAGGCACTTGCTCATGTTGGCTTGAGTGAGAAAGATGTAGTGTGCAGATTTGAAGTTTGATTTCTGACTTAGATGTTGTTATGTTTGAAGTTAATGACAATGTTCATTTTCTTAATCACTATTTTCATTTTCCAATCTTAGATACTGATTATATGAATGAATTTTTCATTGAGTTTGCAAAATGTTTCATACTTAAATGCTAGGAATTTAATGTAACTTTTGATGTTTGGATCAAATATCAAAAACTTAACACTATTAACTCCTTGATCGCTTAGTCGTCGCTTAGTTGGCAGTTTGTCGCTTTGGTGCCTTGGGAACCCTCCAACACCTTGGTCGCTTTGTCACTTTGTCGCTTTGACAACCTTGTATTGTAGGCTGCATCATAGCATCTATAATTTGCACTTCAACATAATAACTAGGTACGAAAAGTGGGAATTCTAGACAACCCCCCCCCCCCCAAAAAAAAAAAAAACCCAAAAGCAAAAAGGAAAAAAAACCTGTTTCCCCCCACATGTTCAGTAAGCAGCAGTGCAGCAGCAGTGCAGCACAATAATACTGGGAGGGATATTTGAGGAAACAAAGGATTTATGCTGCCTTCATTATCGATATGAAATGAAACACCTGGCATGTGTGGTTGAAAATCCCTTAGGAAGTGTTTTGGCCGCACAATTTCACGAAATCAACGTCCATTGAGTCATGACTCTGGGTTTTTAAAGCTGAATGTTGTGGAAAAACTAACTTGCACGTAGACCCATTGGATCACCTATATACCCTTTTACACTATAAGTTGATTTGTCGGTGAGATCAGCTCAATAGCAATCTCCCCAAACCACACCTACCTAAATGAGTCATGGCCCAGATTCAAGGTAAACAAACAGTTTTTCAAGGTAGATTTAGTGCTCAAACTCAGGGGTACTGTACAGTTTTTGTATTACGAATTATATTCCATAAAACTAGATCCTATTGCACCCAGACTGAAAATCAAAACATGCTACTGCAGAATTACACAACCCTTAGGACCAAACACTTACCGTTTCTGGTGCAAATAAACCACATAAAAAATAAGCCTTGGATTGGGTTATATAGGCATTGCGCCTTTAGTCCATGGTTATCAAAGCGTCCGCCTAGGCGGCAAAGCAGTTTTTGAACTGCTTAAATTGTGACTGCTTAACTAACGGGCTGATTTCTTTCCGCTTTTTTGCTTAGACACTACCACTTTGCCGCCTTTTGCGCCATAATGCCACCTAGATGCTAAAGCAACCGCTTTTTTTACATTTGTAATTTGTGCATATTATTTTTTCTTTTTTTAATCAGAATTTATTCTACGATGCCGTATATAAATTTAAATATGTGAGCCATTTCGAAATCGAGGCCCAATTTGCAAATGAACTCCGAGGCCCAAAGTGTCTTTCAGCAACAGAATGTGAAACACGAGCCATATTCAATGATTACTGATATAGTACATACTAACAGATCTTTCATTTTCATTTTTCACATTGATTACTGATATAGCACATACAACATAATTATTGTTATGAATCTTATGATGCTTGATGAGATGAAGTGATGTTTTTATTCTTTTTTTGGATAATTTTTCATAATTGTGATTCTTGAATTTTTTTTATTTTTATTTTTATGAATGTGATTGTTGAATGTTTGTTTAGTACTTTAGTTTAGTATAAAAAGTATTTGTATTAAAAAGTAGTTTAAAAGTAGTTATTAAAAATATTGACTAAACAGCTTTTGTCACTTTATTGCCGCCTAATCGCCAAGACAAAGCCAATATCGCTTTGGTCACTTTGCCGCTTTAATAACCATGCTTTAGTCCAATGGAATTTCTTTGACGAGGTTGCAGTACTAGATTTACTAATGCAATTGCCTGGCTTGGATAGACCAAGATGACCAATGTTGGAGGCCCAAAACCAAGGATTGGTCCTAAACCAATTTTCTGGTCTGGCCATGATTGGAAGTTATAGCTAGGATGCAATATTTTAAAATGGGTAGCTTACAGAGGTATATTTCTTTTGGAGTTTCTTTTTCTTAGATTTGGAGAGTTTCCTCTTTGAGTTGTTTCCATTTAGTTAGATTACTAGCTCCGTACAAGAGTCTTCTCTATTTATTCAGATAGCATGGTTCAAGAACTCGTTCTTGACACCCATCTCGCTGGACCAAAGAGAAATCTCGCTCAAGTTGGCAGATCTTGTCTGAGAGGTGGTATTTTTCCCTAGCCAACTTGAGTGAACTCGACACCCAATCTCGAGGGCTTTTAAGGGTCAGAAGTTGGGCTCATAGTTGGTACTTAGCCTATTTTACTCCTAAACACATTGGTGGCCTTAGACTTGTAAGAAGACAACCCTAAATATGAATCTACCGTAAGTTTGAAACCGAAATGCTGCAGGAATGGATATGTAAAGTTATAAAAGATGAAATATAGAACAATTAGGACATATATATGAAAAGCAAGTGATGAGATATATTAAATAACTTAAACAGCAACAGAATTCCATCCAATAGAACATCACATTTTCGACTCTCGAAAACACAATAATACAACCATCATAAGTTCATAACAGAAGTGTTGGGTATGGCTCATGTTTCACATTTTGTTGCTGACGACCTTCCCCCAGCGCCCAGGAGGGAGTTGCAAGGAGCAGCGCCACCCAACTTGTAGAGGCCTTATATTACTTTGGGCCTTAAGATTTCCTTTGTAGTTTGGGCTTGGGCCCATGAATAGCTATTATGGAGGAAAATGTCATGTTGGTTGAAGATCTATTATTGAAGTGTTGGGTATGGCTCATGTTACACATTCTGTTGCTGACGACCTTCCCCCAGCGCCCGGAAGGGAGTTGCAAGGAGCAGCGCCCCCCAACTTGTAGAGGCCTTATATTACTTTGGGCCTTAAGATTTCCTTTGTAGTTTGGGCTTGGGCCCATGAATAGCTATTATGGAGGAAAATGTCATGTTGGTTGAAGATCTACTTGAAATGGACTTGATTGATCTTCCTTTGGTGTTGTAGATGTGTTAAGCCTAAAAGTAGTTGCAAATGAAGATCATGCTGAAATCCACAAGAAATCTAGAGAAAATTGAGATTTTTGGCGAGATTTAGCAAGACCTGAAGAGAGAGAGAGAGAGAAAGAGTGGCGACAAAGGTCGAGAAATGAGCTCTCTCGTTCGAGGTAAGTGTCTTAAAAGGGTGTGGCCAAACCAGATCTCAGTCCAACAGAGATATCATGGCGAGAACTCGCGACCACGTGAGTTGTGAGAACTCTGAGATCTCGCAAGAGATCTCGTCTCGCCTTCTCAGAAAAACGAGATCTCAAGCATGATTTCGCGAGATTTCAAACCATGATAGATAAGAGAACATCAAAATAGATAGTTATTTCTTACTCTAGTTTGGGTTATCTTATTTATTATCTTAGTAGTTTATCTCTTTATTCCTACATCGAGTAGAGTTTCAATCTAGAGCGATTACTATTCTAGCTATGGTTTGTCTTGTGCTATTGTAGCTATCATCAATGACCAAAAGGATTACCCAGACACAGCACATATTGACATATAGATTACAAACTTGATAGCCTATGCCAGTGCATATTAACAAATTTCCATAACAAAGGAGAAAGCTACAAGCCTAGGACAAGTAGATTCATTTCTATATATCATACCAGGCTAATGATTTGACCATAGATAAAGAGGTCAATTCTGAATTCCTAAAAAAGGGTAGATGCCTCTCCTCTCATGGTTGATGTAAAGCTAAGATTAGGGATGACTTAGCCCCAGATAACCCACAAAGAGAGAAATAGAATTGAAGACAGAAATTAGCAACTTAAGATTATTCACAGCTACGAAAAAATGAACTGGTTCAAATTGTATGCTTCACCAAGTAGTTAACTCCAAATATAGTAGCAAAATCCAATTGATTGGCAGGATCACGAGAAGCAGACGGTCAAATGTTAAATGGTTGCAGATTCACAACAGCCTCCAAGTTCTCTTCACAGTAGCAGCTGCACATGCTGGTCTTCAATTTAGGTTAAATTTAAACAAGAGAAGAACACCAGGAGCAGGAAAATAGATGGTAAAGGGGTAAAGGTATTTCAGCTATCCCAGCTAGGTTCCTCAACCCTAGGTATTTAGCTCTCAATAGATAGTCCTCATCCTTCTTATCACTCAAGGAAGAGACAAGAGAATATACCAAGCAAAGCTCCAATAATCAATGTCTCTCTCTCTCTCTCTCTCTCCCTCCCTCCCTCCCCCCCCCCCCCCCCCCCCCCCCCCCCCCCCCTCCACCCTAGGACTTAGCCCAAAGCTAGTCCTCTCCTCTTATCACTGAGGAGGACAAGAGACCAGCAGCTCCTCCCCCCCCCCCCCCCCCCCCCCCCCCCTTGAGCAAACCCTTGTTCTCTCAACCAAAAATAGAAAGTAGACTTTGCTAAGTTATTTATTCAATATTCCCGCCAATAAAAGATAACAACTTCCTAATCTGAAATTAGAAACTAAGAGAAATAAGAATTATTAGGCTGTATAGTTTAGCCACATGTATGAATAATCAAATAGAAACTAACTTTTAAACATAGAAAACAACTAGAAGAGAAACTAAATAAAGTCTGTAATCTTCCAAAGCCATGGACCTTGCAGAATCTTCAGAAAGCACTTTCAAGATGAGACAAAGATTGACTATGACACTATTCAAATGAACAGTGTTTTGGCCCATCTAGAAGTCCAGCTAAGCAACTAATGGGCTCTATAGCCCAACGAAATTGGTTCGAAAGTGAACCAGCCCCTATTCTTCTAATTCCTCTATTATGTTTCTTGCCAAACAGCTTGGCAACTACATCAATAATACTACACCATCAAAGGTGAGCTTATGACCTCTTATTCTCTCCAATCTATGGTCTCAGCATTAACTGACCAAAATCGATGCTCATTGCTCACAGAAATTCAGATATTCAAAACACAGTCATGATCACGAGTCCATAACATTATGAAAACTACAGGTTATGTCCATAACTATCCAAATACATGGTACAGACCTGGTACTCTGGTTCTGGCCTTGACTGCATGCAAAAAAGGTCCAGTTTCGGTCAACTTTGCAGCGACAATCCAAAGAAAATGACACAAGTGCCAGTGAACAGAGACTCAATGTTTCACTCCGATTTCATAAAGTTCATGCACGTTATCAATGTCTTGTGTGCTTAAAAAAGACAAAAAGTGTCAGTGGACAAAGCCTCGATGTTTTCCTCCAGGTTCATAAAATTTACATGTCCTACAATGACTTTGCCTACTTACAACTTTTTTTTTCCTACTGGCAACTTTTTTTTCCTCCTGGACAATCTATATTATGATATCCTCCTTCATACTACATTCCTCCCCACCATCACTCCCTTTACATCTACAAAGGAATCTATGGAAACTTGAGCAAAGAATCAGTTTATTAGAATCCCAGCCAGCTCAAATGGATGTCGTATATAGGGCTTTTATGTATTACAATTGACCATTACACTGCTACAACAAGAGACTGCTCAGCCAAGAATCTCCAACCACCTAAAGGAATGAACAATGAGTGCTCGAATAAAACAATTAGGACAAGTTTGAAGTGCTAATAAAAAATTATACTGCTCCCATTACCCCCAAGACATTCTGGGAGACACTACCGGGAAGTTGGGTTTCTGATCTGATCTCAATGAAAGGAAGATCCCAACAAAGCTCAAGTCATCAAATGCCTGAATACATGCTGCAACAGGAAGTTAAGAACCTCCCAAATGGGCAGATTCAATCCAATAAGAGGCCCCAATCTAGAGTAAGGGCACAGAGTTCTGTTAAGACCCTTTCTCCTTGCCCTGAATCTTACCAAGAACCTCCCTAACAGCAATGTAGTCTTTCATTCATAATCACAGAAAACAGCAAATACAGCAACCATGAATTTACTCTATTCATTCGATGACACTGATAACAATTCATCAAGGATATACTACAGCTAAACCATGGCCTCTACTCCCATTACGAGTGATAGCCCCCTTTACATATCCTCTTCCCCAACCGAGAGATGGCTCTCTCCCCAGCAAGCTCTCTGCTGCTCTCTTCTCTTCCCTTCAACAAAAACTCTTCACTCCCCTGATAACCAGAACCTCTCCACATCCAAAGCTTCCCCGAAAGGTCTTCCCTCTCCCACAAGCACAGCTTGTTTCTCCTATTCCCCCCCCCCATCTCAGCTCCTCACTCTCCCCTTTTCATACTGCCCTGACCATCGCAACCATCTCTAACAAACTCTTACTCTCCTATCCAATCTTCTTCTGCCACCTGGAATGCCTGTTCTGCAGCTTTGCTGAAATAAGAGTATTGGTTGCTGTCCAGTAAGAGGTTGCCATCTGTTTCCTCTCTCCTTTGATCCCCTACAGCAGCTGGAAATGATATTGTGTTTTTCCCTTTTATTCTTTCGCCTGTACCCATGCGTTGTGAGAGCCTTATCAAATTCTATATCAACAATAAAAATGAGTAATAAAGTTAAATGATCACCAAGTTTTTGATTTAATCCAAACCTAAAGAGGTGAGAGAAGCTATGTTCTCTTGGGACACATACATAATAGGATAGTTGTTCATTATGTTTATTCTTTCCTATCATAAACATACTTCAGTTTCTATTTAAAACATCATAAAGTTTCATACGACCCAAAGTTTTTGCTAGTTGAATCAGGCAGGCTTTAGCATCACATGTTCTATGAGATGGTATGCAACCCTTGATGGAATGTTAAAGGTGAGGGCTGATGGGATTTCAGTCAAGCTCCAGGTAAGACACATGGCACATATCAATATATCTTTCTTTCATTCTTCTTCAACCCATCCATCATCAATAAGGTCAATTCTCTCACTTTCTAGTTGCTGGAAATTTCTCCATCTCATTGTTTGAATCACAATTTTCTAAACCATATCAATTTTTAAATCAAGCTTCAGATTTGGTCATCAGCCCTCAAACAATTGCAAGATCTGATCTTTCTGCCATTACAAATTACAATTGAGTCCTACAGTGGCCTTACTGCCATACAATGTCTGGATTTCTCAGATGTGATTACAATTGCAAGCTGATTTGTTTCAGCTTGATAGTTTACAGTTGATAAATCATCCGTGTTGTTTGATCATAGGCTTTAACACTAGTTAGGTTCTATCATACGCTAGCGTCAACATACTATTCACATTTGTAGGAGTGTAGGACGTTATAGTAACTACAGACAAAACCATTGGATCTAGGGAAATTGTCTCCTTCATATATCAGACCTTCGAGCAGTATTTTGCATCCATCAAATATTATAATTCAAGAATGACAACTCTGGCTGCTGCCGACCAATAAATGAACAGAATCTCACTTCACTCCAAGGGTATTGGATGTGGATCACAAGCTCATATGCACCTAATCCCAAAAACCAGCCCACCAAGGTTGTGGGATGCGACTGCTGGTAGAGGCAGCCTTGCCTGATGATGTGGCATGTTTTGTTGGTTCAACGGAGGGTCACATGAGGCAGCCCTCATCCAAATAGAAGCATGAATGAAGAAGAAAACAAAATCAAAACATGGTTCATGTCACAATGTTCATGTGAAAAGCATCAGAGCCAATATCAAGTAACTTTCAGTTGGACCCGTGAGGCTTGACCTAATTTGAATTTGAACCCCCCCCCCCAAAAAAATGCCACTTTGCATTTGGATCGACTGTGCTAACCAGAAACACCTAAAAAGGGACACCCCCATCAAGTCTTGACGGATTCTACTCGCTTTGAATTGCCCATGACGAAGATGCCCTCACCTTTAATGGCTTTCACCCATTTATATTATTAAATTAAATTAACAAAATATTGTTTATTAATTAAAAAGAAGGAAAAGAGAAAATACTTACAAAACCTTAGTTGACTATTGTACATAGTAGGAAGAATCAAGAATCAAGAACGAAGGGAAAGGTGAAGAAGATAAAGCTAGTTTAACTAACATTACCATCTCAAAACAGAAATAAAGCCCTAACATGCTAGCCTATTTCATTTCTACGCATTATGACGACTTCCAAGGTTTATTTCTCAGCACCATTTGCACTCTAGAACGGGTGTTTTGGACTGAAATTTGATTGGAGCAGGGGGATTTCTTTCTCTTGTGCATAGACATGAGGATTAAGCCTTTAATTGCTATTATGGATTCTAGTTGTTTGGTTGGAATTGTCTGCAGAGGGATATCGTATGTTGCTAACCTGAATGGCCTCTTCGCTATTTGGATCGTGCTCTATTTTCTCTCTTTAAATGCAGGGAGAAGCAGAGAAAAGAACCTTCATGAATCCAGGCTGTTATTAGCAATAGAATGACATGTTGGAAGAGAAGCTTTCGGAGGTGGTGCATGAGAACCGCTACCTCCACCAGCAGAGTGCAGGTTGCTATAAGTCTTCTGCTTCTTCTTTTTTTCCGTTTCGTTTCCTTCAAATTAAAATTCCAACACCTACAATATCTTCAATTCTGGACCAGACTTTTAATTGCTTGAGCTCAATGTTAGGGATTATTGGGCATTTTCCTTTTCCGTTGGAGTACCTGAGACAGAAGGTGCTTGCTGAAGAAAAATGAATCATCTACCTTAAGATGTAAGTTTTTACATTTTTTCCGGAATTTATGTGTCTGCAGATCCAATGGCTTTCGCACAGAAGATGTGTTTTCGGTATGTCCAAACTCCAAATTAGGAGAAGAATATGGAGGTTGACTTGGAGAGGAGTCAAGATGGGGTGGATGATCCAATGGTGGTGGCGGTCGCTGCGAAGGGGAACAAAGAGAGAAAGGGGAAGGGCATTACTGTCATTCACAGCGTGCAAGGGTACTTCTGTTATAAAATACTGCAAACTAACAGAATCTGTCAGGACTTGACAGAGTGTCCTTTTTTGTGTTTTTGAATTATACAGGGGATCCAAATGCAAAACAGGATGTTTTTTTGGATCAAATGCAACTTGGGTTAAACTTCAGCGGGGGTCCAACTGAAAATTACCCACCAATACTTGACTGAAAACAAGATCAAAACATGGTTCACGTTGTATAAGAGAATAGAGCCACAGCCAATATTTGAATTGTTTGGCGATACTTTCTAGAAGATTTTGTGGACCCATCAAGTGGAGGAAGATTTTATTTTAACATTTAACACTGCCATAGTTAAGTTTCTATTTACAGCTTTTAAGGTAGAACATATAACTTTTTCCTCATAACAGAATCATAGGCAGTTTCTAATTTCAGTTTGTTACTATTTCAGGGTTCCCATTTTGATGTTTACAGGAAGAACCTATTTTAGTTGCGTAGCTTTTATAGTTTATATTTTCTTGAATTTCTATTTTCTATAAAGCTTTGGCCAAGCAAAAGAAAAGGTTCTTTCACTGCAATTGAGAATTAGACATTTAAAGAAATCAAATAGACCATATTGCCATTGCTTATGGAGTAATCCATGCTCAACAGCTGAGATAGCTATGGGTGTGAGACCCAAGGCTAAAATAGCCCCCCCCCCCAACAGTTTCTTTTCTATCATCTTCTATATGCCCTTCTTCATTTCTTTTTTTAATCTTTTATTTGATGCTTTTACTTCCTATGTAAACAGAGAAAGGAATTTTACCCCCCCCCCCAAAAAAAAAAAAAAGAAAAGGAAAAGAAAGAGAAGGAGAGGCGTTCAAGTTCACCACTATTGTGTTGATCCTGCCTGCAATTGGTCTCCCTGGTTCAAAGTCTGCTTTTGCATTAGTATCTGACCCTCTTAGTGACTCAACAAAGCACTCCACTGCACAGAATTCAAAAATTATTCATCAAATCCTCTGTGAGCCAATGGTCGTAACTTCCTAGAAAATGTATATAATAAAGAGCATAACCAGTGCACAAGGCTCAGGGTCTGGGTAGGGAGTAACATATGTAGCCTTTCCCCTGGTTCCTCAAAAAAACGGTTCAAGGCTTGAATACAGGACTACATGATCCTAATATAGTAATCTTACTTTACCACAAAACCTTCCTTCCTTCTTAAGCTTCACAAAGCTAACATTACTCAGAATCATAACATACAAAAAAGCAAATCCTATTGCCAAGGAACAAACGAAGTAGGAAACTAATAAATGGATTCCTGCTGGGACTTTATCAGTGATGTCCTTTCAGGCATGGGATTCCCGCCCTCCTTCATCCATTGGATTGAGATTTGCATCTCCACTCCTCCTTTCTCCATCATCACCAATGGGTCCCCTGCTGGGTATTTTCCCTCTCATGTTGGCATCCGCCAAGGTTGCCCTCTCTCTCCCTACCTTTTTACTTTGGCCTTAGAGGTCCTCTCCCTCATACTCCAATCCAAAACCAACCAACTCCTCATCTCTCCCATTCCCAAGTGCAAATCCCTTAAACTCACTCACCTTGCTTTTGCTGATGAGTGATGACTTAATGATCTTCTCCAAATCCAATCATCTCCCCATCTCCTGCATGCTTTTAGTCCTCTCCCTCTTTGATTCCCTCTCTTGCCTTAGGGTCAATCTTGATAAATCTACCCTCTTTCTCTCTAGTGTCTCTGATTCGTTGCACACCACCTTCCTGCATCTCATTGGCTTCAAGCTAGGCTCCTTCCCTATTGTCTACCTAGGTCTGCTGCTTATCCCTGGTAGACTTACTAGCCACCACTACTCTCCAATGCTTGATTACATCCGAAAGAAGCTCCAACTTTGGAAAGGCAAGCTCCTTTCTTTTGCAAGTAGAGTGGTGCTCATTTGTTCCGTTCTCCATTCTTACCCATACTGGTGTGGCATTTTTTCTATACCCAAGTCTACCATCTTTGCTATGGAATCCTTTTTCTGTGCATTTCTTTGGAAGGGTTAGGACTCCTTGTGTTTCCTCCACCCGTTAGTTGGTCGAACATCTACCGTCCAAAATCTGAAGGAGGCCTTGGTTTTCGTCGTATGTAAGATGTCAATTCAGTCTATCCCCTTAAACTCATTTGAGAAATTGTTTCCAGGCAGGATTCCATTTGGGTTAATTGGATCTACTCCTATCTTCTCAGATCTAAGTCTTTTTGGACTGCCTCTATCCCTTCCAATCTTTCCTAGGTATGGAGGAAGCTTCTCCTATTGAGACCGCGTGCTCTCTTTGCCACCTCTACCCATATTTCCTCTAGCTCTACCACCTCCTTCTGGCTTGATCCGTGGATCAGATGGGTATTCTCTTTACCCTTTTTGGCCCTCCTACTATCTATGAGACCCGCATCCCCAAATCCAGCCCCCTCTCTGCTTTCTTCATTGATGGCTCCCGATCCCCTCTCCCCACCCTAGTCTTAACACAAGTCTGGGACTCGCTTCCTACTCTCTTGGACTCCCCTCATGACCTCACTTTTTAGCTTCCCTCTCCCACTAAATCTTTCTTTACATCTTCATCTTGGAACCTTCTTCGTCCTCCTTTCCCCTAGCCCCTTGGCCCCCCTGGTTTGGTTTAAAGGTCACATCCCCCACCACTCTCTCACCCTTTGGAGAGCCCTTAACCTTGTTTTCCCCATCCAAGCCTCCTCATTAGCCGCCATATCTCGGTTAGCCCCAGTTGGATCCTTTGTTAGAATGGTTTAGAGGACCTAGAGCACCTGTTCTTCACTTGCCTTTCTCCTATTCCCTTTGGGGGGGAAAGCCTTAGCTTCCATTTGGCCTCGTTCATGGCGCTTCTTTGGCTTTGCTTGAGATTGGACTTGGGTTTTGAGAAACTTTTCAAGCCCTCCATTTGTGACCGGATCAGTAAGCTAGTCTTTCCTGCCATTGTCCATCACCTGTAGTGGGAACGCAATATTAGGAGATGGACTTCCAAATCCCACTCTTTAGACACGATTTGGAGTGCCATCTTTTTTATGTTTCTGCTAGGCTTCTTTCTATCCCCCATCCCCCGATTGTTGATACCCCAAGGAACAAGCTCATTGTTGCCTAAGGTCTTAGCTCCTCTTTCCGGTGTCCTTCTTGAAGGCTGGTCCCCCCCCCCCACCTTTCGTTTCATCCTTTGTATTTTCTTGGCGTTTCATTTAATTGTTTAATCATCCCAAACAAAAAAAACCAAAAAAAAAAAACTAATAAAAGGAATCCTACTCATGCAAGGTGACAGAATTCAAAGCCTATTAGGCATCTTAAAATTAAAAAGCATAAACTAACAGCCTAATCCTGTATATCTACCATCTACAATAATTTTTAGCTCATAGAAAACACATGGGATCATAGTCCAAACAAATATTACCCCTACCAAAGCCCATGACCAATTTGAAAGCAGTTTAAGTGACTTGCCTGCATCATTGTTTTTCTTGTCTCCACAGCATTTAGCAATAAAGGTTTTCAACTGAAATTCAAAACCTAGTCCCTTAGGCTTCTAATAACCCATTTGTTTCTATCGAGGATTATCCAACAAATAGGTTCCAAATCTACATTACTTAGTAAAGGTTAACCATAGAAACAGCTGCAACAACAACAACAAAGACAGAAACAGATGATAAAGAAGAGAAGTATAAATTAAGCTATAATCTAAAATGAAGGAACAAAGAAAAGTCTATCCACAAATTGTAACTCTCGCAAAGATAAGCTCACCTGCACCAAGCGATCAGATTCATGAGCAGAAGCACACAAAGGAAATTGGTTTTGAGCCAAAATCATGATGTTGGCACCAGATATATTCCTTAATTGCTCAATAGTCTTGCCGGACGTCCCAATCAAAGATCCTGCTTGTGATCCTGAAATCAGCAACTGAATCATTTTAACAGCCACCTGGCCAACACCAACTGATGCAACAGCATTGGCATCGTCCTGTGAAGTTAAGAGGGGAAGAAAAAGGCGAAAACCCCATTAGTACTTCACCTCACAAGGAAAAATCCAGACCCAAAGACACATTTTTCATCATATATTAAAGCTTGAAGCCTACTAACTACACCCAGAAAGGTTTTAACATCATCACCTAAGAATATGACTCTGCAAGGCAACCAACAACACGTTAACCAGGTGATAACCCCCTAAATTGATGCTGCTATGTTCACTCCAGTCTTCTCTGATAAGGGTACTTCATTTTCAAAGTCAGTGTTAGAAACCAATATCAACACCTATATATTTAACAAGCATCTATAAATTTCCAGCAGAGGTTTCATGTTCCATACTGAATATTAAAGATGGTAAGAGAGCCTGGAAGTTAATATTTAATTATGAGAATTGTTCTATCTGAGACTTGCATCACTTCAGCAATTAAGCTTGAGATGCAGGTACTAACTCATCAGAGTCAGACTACTCATAGTTCAAGGTCTCGCGAGATCTTGTTGAGATCTCATCCGAGATCTCTTTTCCTGAGACCTCAAGATGAGATCTCATGTGAAACAAGATGATCCCAGAAAAATACAAAGATCTCAGCCAAGACCTCAGTTCGAGATCTTTTGTCTCATAGGAACTCGGTTCAATCCAGTCTCTAAAAATACCATATCTTGTCGAGACAATCTTGACTTGTCTCGACACTCCTACCTTCTCTGGTTTTGGTGTTTTGGCCGGATTTTTAGCCAGAAAGTTGGTCTGATCACTACCTAGGGTGCATCAACAAGCTATCTAGCTCATCTAGAACAAAAATATACAGATTTTGAAGCCAATCTTGAAGCAAGCTAAGTGGTCTTCCCAAACTTTATTTCTTTTTAAAAACTGTGTTCTACATTGACGGAGGTGGTGTTGGTGTTGATGCTGGAAGAGCCAAAGTTGGAGGAGTTGCTTAATCATTGATTCTACTCTTGTACTCTCATGGTGTAACTTATAAGTACATCGATGTTGTAATGTGAAATTGTGAACAATGGAACATGTTTAATGTATTATTTGACTTTAAACCTCTATGTTTTCATTTATATCAAGTAATGGCTGTTATTTTCATATCTTAAAAATCTGCATATTCACTCCATTAGTGCATCGGTTTCAAAGTTATGGTCGAGTTGGAACTCACATATAGACTTGTTTTCTCACAAATCTAAGGCCACCATTGTGTTTAGAGGCCCCAAATAGACTAAATACCAAATTCTAGCGCAACCTAAATCTTAATATCCACCGACATGGGCCCTCGAGTTGGATCGAGTTGACCGAGGTTTTGTACCAGATCTCATGAGACCTCGGTGTTTTTAAGGGACCGAGATCCCTATTGAGATAAAGATCCCAAACCATGAAACTACTACTACTATGATTCGGTAGATGAACCTGCAAACAATAATATGGATAATGATGTTGCCTCCATCGCTTCGATATACTACTAGACTAAGTAACCATAAGTAATGTTTATCTTTGACTATGGGCATAACAAGCCAAAGCAGCACAGGTATCTCGTTTTCTTACTCATCATACTTTTTTTAGACATTAAATTGGTGACTTACAAAATAAATACGAAGAATCAAAAGCTCAATACATACTAACCATATTATGGCTTATTTTCACTCAAATAAGCCCTTCAAATGACCTATTTGCATTCCCAATATTAAAAATTAAACGAGAATGTTTCGAAAATTAAACTACTTTCTCAACAATAATTAAAAATATAGTGTTATAAGCAATTAAGCATAGTTGTCAAGGCGACACTTAAGCGTTCAAGAGTGTTAGTTGACACTCACTTTATGAGAGCTAAATAAAGCGGGCACCCTGGTGCCCAAGGCAGGCGCCTAAGACGCCTTGGGAGCCAAACGTCCACCTTCTCTTTAATTTTTTTATATAAATAAAGCAAATGGAAGGCTGATATTTATCATCTTCCTTGATTCTAATATAGATATATCTATTGGTTGAAAGTACATTGAAAGTTTAATCAGTGCTAAATGGGATCAAGTATCAACTTACTTTATTAAAAAAAAAAAAAAGGACAAAACATAATCTAACCCATATAAATCGCAAAACAACTATTCTTCTTCACGACAACACAAATTGCTCCTCACGAAAGAAACCCTCACCCTAGCGTGAATCAGCGATAATCTTTAGTAGTCTTCTTCCTCTCCAGTGGATGCTTTTTTTATTTCGACTATGTGACTTACCTATAGGCCACTACACTCGTAGGAGTTGTAGCGGCCATCTCCGGCCACTCTCCAGTGGTCTTCTTCCCAACCAAAGGTAAGTCTCCTTCTCTTTCCTCCCTGGTGATGCCTCTCTTCTTTTTTTTTGGAACTTTGTGACTTACCTATAGGCCGCTACACTCACAGTAGTTGCAACAGCCTCTTCTTCTTAGGCCACGGTTGTTTTTTTTTTTCCCCCTTCAAGTTTGCAACTCCAGGATGTAAGACTATTTCTTCAATTGTTGTTACAACTTACCTAAATGCTATATAATGATCATGTTAATGAAATTTTTGTTAAGTTTGCAAAATGTTTCATACTTGAAGGCTAGGAATAAAATATGTAACTTTTAGCTTGTATTTCAAAATTTTACCATTAGAACACCTTGACCACCTTAAAATTAATAGTATAACGCCTTGATCGCTTAGTTGTCACCTTGTGAGCGCCTTGGAAGTATTGAGTTGCACTTCGTAGCAATGGACCTTTACTGGATTTCCTACATAAATTGGTGTGGGATTAAATGGTTTGGATGTGCACTGCAAATAGTACTATTCAGTTGACCACCTTGTGATGGTCCATTGTTGGGGTCTCCCATGGGAAATTAGGGTTATAGACTTATAGTTAACTAATCCTCAACACAAGGCAGCATGGACTCATTCCCGGTTGACCTAAAAATGTTTATGGCAAGATTATCACAAAGGGATCATTCCAATATCCAAACACATCGTGGAACAAAAATTATTCAAGTCTTCTTTCACATGACAAAATCATCAATTAAAAAACAAATAACAAAATGTAAAAGCAAACAGGTTTGCAAACCTAGAGAGCCTCAAGTGTTGCTCCTCCTCTTTAATGATCCTTCTAATAATATATATATATATATATAGTGGGTTGTTTCTTTCCACCTATGGTTGGAATAGAAGATAAGGTTCTCGGGACACGCGGCTTTATCGAGGGAAGCCTAACCTCTCTACTCAAGAGTAGTTGCAAATATATTATGGTTTATTCAACAAATCAACCAATTATAAACTTCATAATGCCTCACTACCTCTCCCCTATAACCGCCCAAAATAATCTTCAAATCCCATAAAAATAGCTATTACTAACCCATTACAATTCGAAGTCAAAAATAACTGCTAACAAACCATACTTAATAGATGACTCCCCTACTACTTTGATCAAATACCTCCATTCTCACGCACTCTCCCCTTGACTTGGTCTTATTTGGAAAACTACTTCCCTATTCTCACTCACCACCCCTTGACTAGATCTTATTTGGAAAACTACTTCCCTATTCTCACAGCTTCTCTTTCCTCAAATGGGTGCATAGTATTATTATCCCTTATTCTTTGCAGAAGTTATAGCATCTCAACATTAGAAACAATTTCATTTTTTATGTAGTCAACCCAATTAGTTAGAGGTAGGACAATGCCAAAAGATGGCAATCCTTATTCCCCTCTTTTTCTCCTCATTTTCTCCTACTTCTCCCTTGAAAAGTGCGTCCACCACCACGTTCTCTTTTCCTCTTTTGTGTTGTATTTCAAATCATATTGCATCCAGTGGCGGAGCCACGTTGGGACCGGAGGGGGCCATGCCCCCCCCCCCCCGGATTTTTTGAAATTGTATGTATTCTTGTTTTTTTCCCTTATTTCTTTATCTTTAAATGTGAAATACCACTATTTGGCCCCCCTCCAAAAATTAAAATTAAAAATTTAAGATAAAAATGATGGATACAATTGTCATTCATAATCTTTTATCTAATGATTATCATTAAATCCCTAGTTTTAAGGAATAAAATGTTAAATTATAATTAAAAACTAACTCACGATCCATGAATTTCTCCTTATATATTCTCTCATATTTTTATTTCTATTTATTCTCTCATGAATCTCATCTTTTATTCCTATTTTTTCTCTGTTTTTTTTTTTTTTTGTTTTTTTTTCTCACACGTCTCACAAAATATTGAAGTAGTTAGCAAACTTTGGAATTTTTATAAATCTTCTCCACATCAGGTATTCACTCTCTTTCTCAAATTATTCTTTTATCTCTCTCACACTCACGAATTTTCTATTAATTTACCTAATTTTTAATGTAGACTCCACATTAAAATATAATAATATATTCTGACATGGGACCTACAGTGGGTCCCACATTGGCCCACATATATTCGGCCCCCCCCAATGTTCAATCCTGGCTCCGCCCCTGATTGCATCAACTTAAATAACCACCGTTATAGCGCCGGGGTGGTTATTTTCTGCTCCCACAAATATTTTAGACTCCTTCAATCAGTTCTTACCACAAATTATCGCCCAATAAGATAAGAATGCCACTTCTAAACTGCTATCACCAGTGCGAGGATTTTCTCACAAGTAGAAAGGAACAATTTTTATTTTCCTTTCAACAAATGGCTGAATGCTTCTTCTACCATCACCACTGCGAGGATCGCTGCACGTGCCATCGCATCCTTGAGCTGGCTGAATACTTTTTCTACTACAGGGTCTAGCCAAAACTATTTTTCTTAAGCAAGCCAATGAAGGGCCCAGCTATCTTCCCATAATTTTTAATAAATTTTCAATAATAGCCAGTCAATCCAAGGAACCCATGCATAGCCTTCACAATCTTTGGCTTGGGCCAGTTCAACATGGCTGATTTCATATTTGGATCAACTACAACTCCATCGGCAAAAACTATATAGTACCAATATTGAACACTTGGCTGGCCAAAGATCAATTTCTCTTTCTTCACGAACAACTTTTGTTCTCTCAAAATTTTCAACGTCATCTCCAAATGCTCTAGATGCCCCTCCCATGTCATGTTATATATTAAAATATCATTAAAGTAAACCAAAATAAACTTTCTTAAATGTTCCTTGAATACTTGAGTCATTAGTGCTTGAAAAGCTGATGGTGGATTAGTACGTCCGGGCAAAAAAGTTGTTCCTTTCTACCTATGAGAAGGAAATCCTTGCACAAGTGATAGAATTTTAGAAGTGGCACTCTTATATTTTTGGGCAACAATTTGCGGTGAGAACTGATCCAAGGAGTCAAAAAAATTTATGCAAGTAAAAGAAAGCCACCCGGCCCAACAACAATTGTTATTGCATCAATGATTTTGAAATGCAAAAGAAAAAAGGGAGAGAAATATGGTGGCAGACACACTTTCCAAGAGAGAGGAAGTAGGAGAAAGTGAAGGAGAAAAAGAGGGGAATAAGGATTGCCAACATTTGGCATTATCCTTACCTCAACTAATTGGATTGACTCCATCACAGATAAAATTGCTTCTAACATAGACATGCAAGAACTTCTACACAGAATAAGGGATAATGAAGCTGTGTGTGCAGGGGAGGAAAGAGACGAAGTGATATTTTCCCCCCTACAAATTCTCTTATTATAGCCCCCATCATTGACCAATTTCATGGTAGCACACACGAAGGATTTCAAAAAACTTATCAACGGATAAGATTAACATTTTATTGGCAAGGGATTCGGAGGACAGTTCTAAAACACATAGCAACGTGTGATACATGTGGACATAGGACATAGTTAAATATTTGCATAATGGCAGTGACTAGCGTAAAACTGTGGGAGGTAATGTAGTAAATTCTCACTTACAACTTGATTACATCAAGGATCAGCCTTTAGCAACATTTGCTCGAACTGACCATAAATGTGCTGACGAGCTTCTTTTCACTGATAACATTGTTTGAATAGACTAGACAAAGCCAATGATAAAGGTGAAGATAGAATCATGGAGATCAACCTTGGAGTCAACATGTATAAGTGGAACAAAATAGAGTGTTGGTATGTAATTTTTGGAGCAACATGACTTCACTTGAAGGGGTGAAATTGATGACGGAGATACACCCCAAAGTGAAAATTTCAGGTACTTAAGTTCCATAAAAAATAAAGGAGAAGTAGAGAACAACATCACATAAAGAATTAGAGTAAGGTGGATGAAGTAGATGTGTGTGTCCAGAGTGTTATGCGATCCAATATATTCCTTTAGACGTAGAACTCTCTAAGGAAACTTATACAGGACAGTTACACCAGGAATGATGCATGGAGCTGCATGTTGGACAGTGAAGAACAACATAAAAATAAACTTAGTGTAGCTGAAATGAGAATGTTAAGATGAATAAGTAGTAAAATTGGAATATAAAACAAGGAATGCATAAATTAGAACTAATTTAGCAAAAGCTCCATGCGTGATAATTGGCGAAAAGTTGTTTGAAGTGGCACAGACATGCGCAACAAATACTTTGAACTTTCCAATTTGTAGGACGATTTGATCTAGAAGACACAAGTTGGCCAAAATGATTTTTGAAGTGGTGGAGAAAGACATGTATAGCTTAAATATGAATTTGAATAAAGCTGATCAGCGAAGAGGATCCATGTAGCAAAACCCCTTTTAGATGGTACAAGGCTGAGTTGAGATTTCTAACCCAAAGATAATTGCACCCATCCTAGCTTATGTATCAATTTGAATTCTCTCTTCCTCTCTTCTTTCCCAGTCTGTCTTCTTCCTTTTTTTCATTTCATGTCTGTCCTAGGTAGTTGTATACTTGTATGTGGTTGAAACTTGAAAGGTCGGGGTGCCTGCTGATGTTAGTGTGGTGAGCTAAAAAAAATCTGGTTCTCCTATAATTCTGTTGGCATATTCATTGACCATACTTTATATCCTTCTTTTTCAATCTTTAACGTATCCTCCTACCCAGTTAAGAAAAAGGATAATGAGTTCTTGCTGGAAACACCAAGATTTCTTTGACAGGGAATTAACAATGATGGGCAGAAATGTTCTCGAGATAAAATAACACACAAAGAAAGAGAAGTGACATTTCTAGCAACAAAACATGCTTGTTAAAGAAAGTGACTTACCAACAACATTAGGAAAACAAGGTACATATGACAACACAATTTCTAAGAAATTAATCTGTACTGTCAATCATATTACCATGAGAATAATCGTGCTTATAAGAAGAAGTGCATTTTCTGCATCAGAAATCTTGCTATCATTGTCCACACAACTGATAATGATAACACGTTCTTCAAATGGCTGCAAAATGGGAAAGTAAAGTCAGAGATACCACTATTTTAGATTTAACACATTACAATCTAGCATAATTGTTACCAAAAGACTTTGTTATTAGATGGGCACCAGAACAGAAAAATTAGGGTAACCTCCAAAATACCTATTTATAGATTGGCTCTTCAAGGCATCAGGAAGATAGGTGCATTTATTTTTTGGTAATAATGATTTCTGAAAATATTAAACAACTAAGCAGCAGACAACAGTCATGGAATTTGGAACATCATCTCTAATACATATGTCACCTATTGATATTTTTTCCCATGATTAAATAACTCACTCAACTACACAATATCCCAACTACCTGTGAATCTGTGATCGGTTAGACAAATCATGTTCCTGATTTCCACCCTATGTAGAGCCATAACGGTCACCGATGCACTTTCTCTAAACACCAACTTAGAACATCTTCGGCCTTCTGTTGTGCTTTACATCCAACACTCTTACATGCCATATATAAAAAATGATTCCCCCGCCCCACCAAAAAAAATCTTCTTTTGTGTGTGTGTATGTGTGTATGTGTTGTAACCGTTAGTCCAAGAGCTGGTCACGTCCCTTCTCTTCAATCAATAACAAAAAAAATTTATCACCCAACCGTTGGTGCTACACCTAAGTTCCCTGAAGGAGTATTTATTTCAGGCACTACCAAAGCATTATTAGTTTAAAAAGCTAGATAAAACTGCCATTAAAAAACAACTCTCTGTTCAATCAACACTGTCGTATCTCACCTAACTCTACATTCACGTCTAAACAAGCTACATTACTTGCAAGTGAAGAGAAGAAAATAGAAAAGTTCATGTTGTTAAAATGATAAACTCAGTAGGGGTTCATTCCGCAGCTCTAATTTGTTAGCTAAAACAATTAGGGTGCAAAAAGGAGGAGAATTTCAACTCACAGCAATTGCATCTGCAATCTTAATCATTGCACGAGTCTCTTCTCTGATCTTCTGAACCCGAGAACCACCTTTACCAATAATTTTCCCAATCTGCCTGGAAGGGAGGACTATCCTGAACAACACATCCTGAGATTTCGCCATACGCTTTGGCGACTGGTGATCCACAGACGAATCTGGGGGTGCTTCGCCGAGACTAGCAGTTGATTCATCTTCCCGAGGACGCTTCGTTCCTCTATCGATTTCACCTTCTGTCTTAGGTTTAGCGTGGGTTCTCTGTTCATCCCCTACCATTGCCATCGTTGCTAGCCTAGTCTAGATATCCGGGTGAACACAAGAAGCCTCTAATAGGGAAAACGAATGAATAGAATCAATAGTTGGGGTTGACAATAGAAGAGAGTCAATAGACTTGATGCTGTCGAAATTACAAAAATGCCCTTTCAGGCTTTCAGCTAGCTGAAGTTACCCTTGCCTCTCTGCGAAATACGAATCCCCGTTGTGCCCGATGCCTTCCTGCTAGAAGCCCAAAACTCCATGAGAGCTCCATGTTGGTTCCTTGAGAATCTTGAAACTTAAACGCATTGAAACCCATTATCATTATGCGCTTCGTCCCCATCACTTTCTCTCGCTGCAGCTTCATCTCACGGCATTTCAGTTGTTCCATTTCGCTCTCTGAGTTCCCAAAGCTTCGGAAAATCCCATTTAGGCATCGAGCTCGAGCAATCCAACAAGCCCAGCAAGCACTAACTGAGTATCTTCATACCACTAGATCTTTATCCTTCACCCATGCTGAGCACATTAGTAAGAACTCTATCGTTTCCCTCACGGAACTCATTTCGAGGGTTGAATTCTCAACTTCCAGCTTCGTCAGGAATTTTCAGAAGTTCCTCAGCTACCATCCCATCAATGAAATTGAGTTTTTCTTCGAAAGTATCGGCATCCCTCCTTCGGAAATTAATGGTTTCTTGTCCCGCCATGAATTCTTCCTATCTGAAGATGGGAACATTTTGAAGATAGCTCATGTGCTTTCTGCTTATGGGTTCCCATGGAACAGGTTAGGAAATCTGTACAAGGAGGAAATTTTTTCAATTTATGGTGAGACTCCAGATGCTTTGATTGCTAGGCTTAATCGTGTGAGAGAGTCTGGGTTTGACAATGTTTCTGCGGCTGGGATATGTTTGGCTTTCCCATTTGTGCTGAATGGAAAGGCTGGATCGGATGGCCAAGTTAATGCGTTGTTTGATGATTTGACAAAAGCTTGTTTTAATTTTGGTTTGGCGAACCGTGTAGATTGGAATGTGGATTCGTGGTATGAGATTTGCAGAAAAATTAAGGTTTTCTACGATTTGGGATGGGAGATGGGGAAGATTGGAGAACTTTTTGGCTTGGGACAGGACTTCTTTCTTCAGTACTCTGAAGAGTGTCTAGTGCAAAAGGTGGAATATTTTTGTAGATTTGGTGCAAAGAAAGCAGACGTAGCTTTGTTGCTTCTCCAGAATCCGGAGATTCTGAGTTATGACTTAGAGAGCCCTCGTTTTTCGGTGTTGGATTTTATGAAACATATTGGACTAAGCGAAGAGCAACTGAATTTTGTCTCTCTCCAGTACCCTTATGTTTTGGGAAGGAACAAGTTGGGTAATTTGCCTAATGTGATGAAAGCAGTGGATCTTCACCAATGGTTCTTCAGCAAGATCATGAATGGGGAACACCACCTATTAACTAATTTTGTTGTTAGTAGTCCTGATAACTATTTGGATAACGAGTATAAACAAGGCCTTGAGAGAATCCAATCTGCTCGGAATCACAGATACATGATTGGAAAGTTATATTTCTTACAGAGAATTGGATTTGGGGAGAATGCTTCTCTCATAAAGGTATTCTCTTCATTACATGGCTCAAGTGACGAATTGCAGGAGAGATTTGAATGCCTTCTGCAACTAGGTATTAAATTCTCCAATCTCTGTAAAATGCTTAGCTCGAGGCCCAGTATCCTGAATCAAAATCCAGACATGCTTGAACAGAAAGTCACCTTCCTTTGCAAGGACTATGGAAGCTCTTTACAATACCTTGATCTTTTCCCATCTTACCTGTGTTTTGATTTAGAGAACCGGATCAAGCCTAGACTTGGATTCTATAGGTGGCTTACAGATAAGGGTTTGACTGAGGAGTATTCCATTGCAAGCATGATTGCTACTTCTGAAAAGAATTTCCTTGCTCGTCTTCGCAGAGTTCATCCAGCTGCTCCAAAACAGTTCTTGGAGTGTTTTTCTTCTGACAAAACATCTGACGGTGATCAAGAGACTAGGTTATGCAGTAACAGACTCTTTGCCATTCGTGATTGATTAACTGCAGCAACCATGATCCCTGCAGACTCTTTGTAGGTTATTTCTCCGATGAATCCATATACTAAACTTTGTAGGGGAACCAACACTTCTTCAAGAGTCTCAGTGGGGGCTGTTTAGAAATTTCAGTTCTATATTTTCGAAGAACTTCTGGATCAAGACAAATAGGCTTATTTGAAGTGAATACACTTAAATCAGATTTGCGTACCAATCTGTGATCCTCTATATTCAATTATCTGGACAATCTAAGAGGTATGCTTTACTCGATAGGTCTTCATGCTACGTTTTCATTCGTAGAACTATCTATTGATCTGTCTCTGAGAAACCTCAAAATGTTCTTAGGACTTCAATATGGTGTTCATTCATGAAGAATTAGGTCTCACTGGTTCTTGCAGCACCACTGCAGCCACATTTGCATCTGATCTGCTCCAGTCATTAATTAGATTTTCATGCTCAAAATATGTCTTGTTTATCTGTAAATTAGTTTGATAAGACTTGTATGCCCATTCTCAATTATAATTTGAGTCAGTGTGTTGTTAACAATTGTTAGTGTAAGAAAACCTCAAATCAAGAGCAGAATCAGAAGAAAAAGAGAACTGCTGGAGAAATGGAGGAAGGAGAAGAAGAGAAGGCTGGAAGATAGACTGGATGAGTTGTATCTCAGTCTATTGCACCAGCCCATGTCTTTATACTGAAAGAAAACAGAATTAGAAAAGGAAAAAGACTCACAGCTAGGAGCCTAAAGCCGAAAAACAATTGGAAAAGACATACTAAAATAGGAATAAGAATCAGACCCAACTATTTAGTTATGAACGATATTCCATGGAATAGACTACATAAGCACTCAGGCAGTGTTCAAGGTCTAACTTCTATTGATGGAGTTGCTTCCATTGCAATCGGCATTGAACATCAAAAGTCATGTATGCTCGCAGAAACATTCAGAACATGTCACATTGGTGTATTTTGCTTGGGTATCATGTGATTTGGAGAAATAAACATAGATCCATGAGAGTAGGAATTTGTACTAGATCCAGCTCTAGTCTATCAAGTACACCCAGGTACTCCAAGGCACTATTTCCCAACAGACCAAGTTCACCTTTCAGACACCTGTTCGAAAGGGACCACGTGCTGCCTGCTGGGGAGGGGCGTTTGGGTTTGGGTTTGGCGTGGTGTGGCATGGAGAAATTCAACTTACAGACACTTTAATAATATCAGAATCATCAATACTTTTAGTTGGTTAATTTGCTGTTTGAGACAGAACCATGATTTTTACATCTAAGTGTCCTGTTGGATGCAGCCTACTTGGATAGCCATACAGGTATATCCCTGTTTTCCCAATTACATGAGAACTTCCTTCCACATGGGCTTTACCTACTACAGATGACCAGGAACTAGCCTTTCCACTGATTTCATGGAATCACTATTAAATTATGTTCTCAAAGCTTGAACAGTCACCTTTTTTCTGGAGTACTTCATCAATGAGGTTTAATCCTTTTTCCAACCAACAGATTAGATGGTATCAGTATCTTACTTGAAGCCCCTTGCTAATGTCAGAAGAGCAAATCATTAAGTTCTAGAACTAGGAGTTGTGAGGATGATGAAGTTCTACCCAATTTTTTGGTCAGGATGTCTGGTAAGTTGGTAACTTGGGGTTGTGAAGGATACAATAGTCAGGCTTTACCATCAAGAAGCTTTTTCACATCCATAATGGTCTTATAATAGAAAAGATAGGAGTAGCTAAATGGTTGGCACAGATAATTAGGTTGTTGATTTCACTGTGAACAGTACCTGCTGGACCAAAAACAAGCTGAATTGAACAGGTCAAATATCTTCCTGCTGACCAACTATCAAATGAATTCGGAAGTGGTGGCATAGAGATAGGTTACCTTACAATTTGAGCCCAGGGGAACTCTCTGATACTTCTAATTGGAATAAAATTTAGAGAAAGATCAAATCTTTCATGTTATTAGATCCAATCCACTCAAGGTTTGATATGAACTATCCCATTTTGGAATGTGCTGGAACTACTAATGATCTCTTGAACAAAGCAGGTTGGGCCTATTGGATTCTGTTCCAAGGTCATTTTCTTTTGATAGGTATGGGCTCTGTTGTGACATGCCATGAAGTTGAAGCAGATGCTCAGGGTCTCCTTCACAGATTAACAGCTACAACGGGGTGGCAAATTGCTGAATTTCAGACTAATTCTAAGGTTTTGCAGGCTATTGCAATGATTCCAAAGTCTACAGTTTGATCATGGAAATCATTCTATAATTTATGCTAGATTATTTTTCCCTGCTTGGCTGGGGAACTGGGGCTAGTTGTTACTCTGTGTATTTGCTGGTGAAGAGGTTGTTATGTGGATTAAGTGGTTAGCTGTTAAGGCTTTACTGAAGCAGATACTATTGAAAATTCTGTATATGATGCAATCATCTTCTCTAAACAGATTTTTTTCCTCCTTTCATCCACACCAAAAAACAATGATACAGCACATTAAGAAAACCATAATGACTACCGCATAAAATGAGTCTCCAAAATCAAATTTCACTAAAGCAGTATGGTTGGAAACTTATCTAGAAAGAGAATGATACTGTTATTTATTTGGCAAATACGAGATCAGATTCCAACCAACATCAAACCCTCATACTTAATCATAGGATTTTCTTATTGACTACTTCAAATGCCTATCCAGTTGTTGATTAGCTAGATCGCTAATGTAGCAACTATTGCTGTTCTTTCAAATCATTGTCTGTTGGTCTATTAATAACATCCCAAAGAATCATATCCAAAACAAAACAAAACAAAAAAAAAAATCTCAAATTATGGTTCACAAGTCCAACCAGGTCAATGCACCATATGGTGTTCAAGAAAAGTAGAGACCATATCGTCCTTTCCTCTTGTCTGGGTTTTGGTATTTAGGTTTTGAAGCCTAGATTGGGAGGATAGAGGCTTTGCCACTGGTTCGAAGCAACATTTGCTTATGAATGTTTTGTTTTAGTTCAGTTTTCTTGGAATTGATCCAGAGACCAAAGTCTTTGGAAGAACCTACGTTTGTCGATTATTAGGTAATTAGAAATCCTCCCTTTGATTGATTTAAATACTCTAATGTTACATGAGGTAAGATCAATTGTTTGAAATATTAAATTGGGATTATATTCACCCAACATGAATTTTTCTTCAAACCAATCAGAGTTCAGTAAGCTTTTTAATGTAGCCTCAAGTGAATGAGGATCAGAAAGCCAAGATCCTTAGGTGAATGGCAGTAAGATAGACTAGAAGAGATTTCTGCCAGGAAAGAGTCAAGCTTCTCTTTAGGGCCAAAAAGATTTCTGAAACTGAATTGAACTCTAAGTCACCTGTTTGTGACTGTTTTTGTGTAACAGAATGCTGTTTTGAATCCCTCAAATCTGGAAGTAGGGTTAGGCATTACAGGGGACAGAGTGGCCCGAGGTTAGAGCCCAAGGATGACAGGGGTTGGGCAAGTCCGGGGTTAGGATGCTAAAGTTCTAGAAGGGAAGCTAGGTACTTGTGGATCTAGGTTTTGGATTACAGTTCCAGAATTAGGACTTTAAGGTTATAGGGTTTGGGAATCTAGAGCAGCAGTGATTTTGGGTTTTAGTGGAGTGAAAAGTGCTGAGGCTGGGATCGAGTGACAGTGTCTGTAGAGTGATTCTGGAACAGCAAGGGGAAATGGGTTTAAGAATTGTGAACTCTAGGGTATATGGAGAAAAGAAGAAGGGCAGAAGGGGGTAGCGTTTGCAAGGAACAGCAACTTAAGATAGGTGAAAGGTGAATAGAATAAGGCTTACTTGTTACTTACTAGTAACCAAGTCTGGTAATGGCTTAGATGAAGATGGGATGGTGTAGGCACGCTGCAAGTACTGCCGAAGGAGAAACCCTTCAGTTTGAAACCGTAGATTGCTTTCTCGATCACCTGGAGGTACCTAACCACTGACGAGAAGCACTACTAACACCTTGTTCTTAGGCAGCGATACATTGTATTCTGGAATCTGAGTTCTGCTGTTATATGTACAGGCCTTGAATTTATGGCCTTTGAACCAACTTCCCAACTTGTACTCAACATAGACTCCAACTTGAAGTCAAATAGGACTTGTATTATTAACCTAAAAGGACTCCTTGTCAGTTATATTTATTTTACATCATTCTTAATAGACCTGACATAACCTAGGGTGACTCAAAACAAAATTTAAAAGACAGAATTAAACGCTACTGTAATTCATGCCTCTGCTGGTATCGAGTGGGACTTCTGTAATCACAGAAGTGCCACTGATCTATCAAGTGGTGGTCTTATGGCTGGGCAGCAAGCATAGGGCTTCTTTCAGGCCTTGTGGCTTCTTTTGAGGTATGTCTTCGGACCTACATTGCTTTCTGGGCAGCCCCCACACAAGTAAAACCCCAGAATTCCTCTATTAAATTTACATCTACATGATATTAACACATGGAGAAAAGGCTCGGTGAGTCTTCCTCTATTCAGATTTCAGATACTGGAAGGTTAAGAACATCTGAACCATCAACATTTTGTATTTTCCTTGAACAACAACGAAGCATAGATCACAAAGCTAAGGCAAATATAGATATGAATATTTGATAGCTAGCCTTAGGCCCCCTGAGCACATATCCTTACCTAGAAAAAAATGTGGAACGTACACAACCACTTAATTTGATAATTCACCATTTTTGAAATTCTGAAGAGCAGCCTAAGACTCCATACTATAAATAACAATAGTTAACATGAGAAGACTATTATGTCTTTGAATAAACAGCAACACTTGTTGCTCTAGCTCTTCAAGTTTCTTGGCCGTCTCTCTCTAATAAGAAAATCCATTTCATCCTTTGTGTACTGATGACGTGACTGTATGCAATTTTTCTTCAACCTTTTTGTTGGGAACAAGATCTTGCAAAATGCCAATCATTATGGATTTGATTGTATCCCTGCTTTCAATCAAGGGCAAAGCGATAATCACAACAGTTCCAATGGTACCCCATGCTATTGCTATTACAACCCAAAATGTGAAGTACCCCAAATTGAAGCTTTCTGCAAAAGAGAAATTATATTTAGAACAATATATCTTGCAGAAATCTGTTGAAAAGCATACCTGATTATTTTGTGCCAAAACCAACTAATTCATGTCAAATGACAGGTTTTAGTGTAAGATATCTTTGGACCATGGAGAATCCAAACTGGTAGTACAGATGCGAAAATATGATTTATGTTGGATTTGGTCTGGTTAGTTGGGCATAACAGAACAGTTTTTGGGAATGTCTTGGAAGCCTGATGAGAATTTATCTAAGCATCTAGATCAAATAGAAAGAAGTAATAGGTGAACTTACTTGCTGGAAGGGAGAGAACAGGCCACAATATCAAAATCACAATTGTGAAACAGACACTCCATTTTAGTACCCAAGCTTTTGCTATTTTCAGCTTTTCCTCCTTGAATTCATCATCTGGCAAATCACTGATATCCTTCTCAACCATGGTTATCTGCTTGGTGCTCTCCCAATCATAATTCTGTGGCCATATAAGACTAGACACAGTATGGATAACTCCACTAGTCACTATAGAGACAATGTTTCCAGCAAGTGTCACGCCATTCCTGCCGGTGGTGTCAATATCTACTCTACCATACACTATTTTTGTCATTGTTAACCATGTGATAATTCCACAAATGCAGCCAGTGATCATTCCAGCAATGGCACCTGATGCATTTGCTCTCTTCCATAGAAGCAAGTAAGCTAGTGGAACAAAAGCTGAACCAATGATAACTCCCATGGCCAAATACATCCAGCCCAATGAGATTCCGGCCATATTCAGTATCATAGCTAGCACTCCCATTAAACATCCAAAGCTCAGAATGGCAATCCTTGAAGCTCTCAGAATTTGTGTTCCTGTTGCATTTGGATTGATATAGGTCCGGTATATGTCATAAGTACACAAGGAAGACACGGCAATTAGCTCAGCAGAACCACCAGAGGTCACAGCCCTGAAAAGAAAACATAAATTTGATAAAGCTGGTGGGGACCTCCTTTTCTTTGCTATCCATGGATACACTTTTAACCATCCATTGTGGTTTTGTTCCTTCTTCCAGAAAGCTTCTTATTGGAAAGGCATATCAAGCTCATTTATGATATATGGAGTTGAATGTTGGGCAGTAAAATACCACTTATAAACAAACTTAGTGTGTCTCAAATGCAGATACTGAGACAGACGAGTGGTGAAACTTAAAAAGATAAATAGAGATGAACATGTCAGAGCAAGTTTAGAAGTTATCCCCAATGCATGATAAGTTGCAAGAAAGTCATTTAACATGAGATATATATATATATATATATATATATATATATATATATATATATATATATATATATATATAAAAATATATATATATATATATATATATATATATATATATAATATATATATATATATATATATATATGCAATGGAGGCCTTTGAATGCTCCAGCATGGAGGAGTGATTGCATTCAGATTAATGGGGTCAAAAGCGCCAGAGGTTGACCTGAAATGATTCTAGGAGAAATTGCAAGAATAACGAAGTAAGATGTAAACAGAGCAAAATAGTTAATGGAGGCCCTTGAATACTCCAGCACAGAGAGGGCTGGCTTCATTCAGATGAAGGGTGGAAAGCACCAGCGGTTGTCCTGAAATGACTCCAGGAGAAATGGCAAGAGTAACTTAGGATCAGTAACAAGTACTTGAAGAAGGTGTAAATAGAAAAGGGGGGGTGGGGGAGCTTAGCAACTCATTATAATAGATTCTGTGATGATGATGCTCGAAAGGAGTGAAGAAACAAAACATATATCAAAAGGAAAATTTAAACTCCCATGAAACTTTCTCCTTCATTTCACTCCATTAAAGATCATGTAGTTCTCTTAAGTTATAAAAATTTTAAAAATGTGAAAATAAACGACAAAGCTCTGAAGGGAAGCAAGACTTACATAAAAAGCATGGAAAGAAGTATAAATGATCCTGCTTGTCCCATTAAAACTACAGCTATAGCAGGAGGAACAAGTCCTCGACTGGCCTCACTTGCTGTTATGGGTAGATCAAGAGCTAATGCTCCTAAACCAAGTGATGTTGCCAAAGAGAAAGGCACAGCAAACCAAACCAAGCCACCCAACAAGTAGCCTTTGTGAGTTGAGGTAGGTCGTGCAGCAATGGCACTCATCCAAAATCCCTGAGGTACCAAAGTCAAAAATGTAAGCAGTTAGGAATATAAATTTACTTAACTACTGATGGAAACAAAAGAATTAAAGCAAAGGGTTCAAACTGAAAATCTTTTTAACAAATATCAAGGAGGAATCTCTGGAAGAACAGATAAAACTTACATTGTCTGCACAAACAGTGGCAAAATTGACAATTACTTGGATAACTCCAAAAATAAGACCACCAGAACTCAACATTGTTAGGTAGGATCCACCATAGTTGCCACTAACAGGTCCACAGGCTTGTCCGGTATGAGAAATTGGCTCTTGACATACTCTTGATTTGCTGGTTACTTGCATGAGTTGATTGAAGACGACTGTTGGACTTCCAAGCTTGCTGCTTGCCGTGTAAACCAGGTATACAAAGATGACCAAAATCACATGCACTGATAGAGCATTACATCAACAAATCAGTCTACAAAACCTCAAACAGTATAGATTGAAAGAACATTACTTGTTTGATTTGCTTAGTTAATCGCTATCCAAATTAACTGAGTTATCAGAGATTGCCAACATCAGGTATTGTACCTATAACAGAATGTATGTAGCTAGCCAGGAATGTAGCTTTCAGTCCCCCAGCCAATGTGTAGACCATGACACCAAGAGGAATTAGAAAGCTTGCAGCATAAATGTTGACCCCAGTAAGAGCGTTGACAACCGCAGAACCACCAAGAATAAGATTGGCTGTCGTAATAATATTTGTCATGAAGCAGAAGCAAAGGAAGACAATATGAGCTTTTTTCCCCCATCTGAAAGGAGTGAGATTTCAATTAAACTACAGGTTAGATTGATTTATAATGTAAGAAACTGTTGAAATTATCTATCTGTTGGTAACTATGTAGAACACACAATTATGTCATGCAATTAGTAGTATATACAACTTACCGAGCTCTTACAATTTCACAGACTGTATGAGCATTAGGAGCTTTTCGTTTGATCTCTATTGCAATGATACCAAACATGAGTACCTGTTTCATAGAACAAAGTTAATCGTTATGTGATTCCTTCTTTTTATTATCCCTAAGAAAGAACAGTGTAATCAAATTGCTTCAATACACAAGGCATGAGATTGTATAAACAGACCTGAACAGTGGCACCACTTGCATACCAGTAAGGACCACTAACACCATATTCCCAGGCTACATTGGAGCTTTGCAAAATTGTAGCAGCATATGTCCACTTTGAGAACCCAAATATTGAAAAATGTAAGTAAGTTCAGTAGTTAATTTATTGCAACTTAGTTACAGGTAGTATAACCTGCAGAAAAGCATTTTACCTGAGAAACTATGACACTAGCAATAAGTCCTGTTTTAACAGTTCTTCCTGCAGTGTTGAACCATTCGGATGTATGTTGTGCACCTGAATATCGCTTCTCAAGCCATACCTAATTATAGAAGATGCATTGAAAAGGTTAGTAGAACACACGTAGCTGTACCATGCAAAGAAGACAAAATGCAAACTGGACCCAGAAGAACCAGGATCTGAGTTCGATTAGAAATACAAATTCGAGCTTCTTCGTTCCTGGTTGAACTGAGCCCCAAAAAAGAAAAACTGGTTTTGAGGTAAAGATCACTCTTGGTTACCAATTCAAAGTATTACATAAGCAAAAGTTTACTTTTTGCATTTCTTTTCCAGTATTAAGTGAGTAGGATAGAAAGTTGAGCTTCACTAATGGACCATAGAGAACGAAGAAGAAATGCTTATACCACTATAGCATTTAACTCTCTTTCATGCTTTTTGTTCTGAAACTGAACCTATGGAGCTATTTGGTACATGGCAGTCACAACTCAACCCAGACCAGCTTCAAGGAACCTAGTAGATGATTTTAGTATAATAAGATTGGCAGCATCATCGGAGTTTGAAAAGTCTCTTCATCCATTCCTTAATTGAAAATCTCCAACAAAGACCTAGATATCATTAGAGTAGTGATTAACATTTAGATTTTCACCGTAGAAGGAGACACACTGGCCTTCTCTGGTGCTCTACCAAGAACACAGGATGTGGGTCCCACCTAAAAGACTCCCCCTGAGTGTCCTCAGTCCACCTAGTGACCCAGAGTCAACCAGAACAACAGAACCAGATTTTCCCTGACCAATTCAGAGTCATCCCTTCATCCAAACATGCAGCGATGCCTCATGCCCATTTAATTCTTTATCCTTTTCTTTCAAACTAGCTAGTTTTGTTGATTCCACTCAACCCATTAATTCAGTAGAAAAGAACAGAATACAAAACCCAGAAACAAACGTTCAAAAAGATTATGGAAATGAAATACTGAAAAGATGAAAAGTTTTGAACATACCAGGAAAGAGGTGAAGAAAGCAAAGAAAGCTCCAAAACCCAAAATCACAGCATACCCAACTGCTTGACTGAGAGATGGGTTACCCTCGAAAAAACTACTCTGCCGGATACAGCTTCCATCAGGACCAACTTGATAGTACTGTGCAGAGAACCCGAATGGTGGGCACTGCACAGAAGAAGAAGCCATGAGAACAGAGTTCTTCTTTTTTCTCCATTTGCTCTGTTCTTAAGCTGGCTATATAAAGGGTGGGAAGTTGAAGAAATGATGGTTGGGTGACAGAAGGGAACCTCTGACGTCAAATTTTAAGTATCTATCTCTCTTAGCTCTTCAGATTATGGAATTTGAAAATAACTCTTTGGGGTTGGCTACAATATCTCTGCCTATCTCTATCTCTGTCTGTCACTCTCAGTGTGAAGACCTTGAACATTCACAATTTGTCTCACTATCCATTCTAATTCCAACTTTGTAGAGGGAGAAAGAGAAGTCTTAGATTCCATTTCAGCCAAGCTACACAATTGGATCTCTGAAATAGAATTAAAGAGCTGTTTATTGTTTGCTGTGAAAGCTCAAAACTGCCTTGACCAGAACTGCATTCCAAAGGGCAAGTTTTGGCAACTTCTTGCACCCCTCAGTTAATTTTGTCACGTTGAAAAATAATATGATGATTTGGATCACTATGGGTAAAGTTTTCCTTCACCACATGATGTGATTTCTCCCTACTATCTTAAGATTCACAGACCCTTAAGAGATTCTAGTAGATTCTCCAACATACCCTCATGATATCCTTCCACACACCCATCTAGATAGATTCACTGTAGTTGAAAAAATAAACACCTTTGGCCCTTTGACACACTGGTTAGAGTGCAGAGATTGGAACATTTGACTTCTTTGCCATGAAGCATCATGCCTAGATTATAAGGATACCAAGTGGGGTCCAAAAATGATTTATTAGTTTGATTCAGGTTTGTCGTTTAGTTATTTTTCCTATAATGAAAGTGATAGTGATGCAATGAAGTGACAGTTATATGCATCATTTAGGGCATGAGGGGACAAAATGGTTTTTTTTTTTTTTTTTTTTTTTTTTGGGTAAGGAGGGGACAAAATGGTTGATGTAAGAAAAAAAATGCCTGGACTTTCTTGGACTTTGTTCAATTTCTCGGTGCTGCATGCCATTTATAGCTTTTATACATGACACATGCCAAACATGTAAAGAATAAATTCTACAAATCAAAAATCAGCAATTCTTTTAAAACACTAAAGTTTTGTTGGTGAGCTTGCAAAAGCAGTCCACTTTTATTATCCCACAAGGAGTGATGGTTCGATGATAGATAACAATGATTTAAATTCATCATATGGTAAATATTGAAATACTTTAATTAAATATTCTTGGATATTATTATGAAAATTAGAATTAAAATTTTATATCTGGATTGAAGATCTTGATGTTAATGCTGATACAAACATCAAGAAACATGGAAAAACAGAAATAGAGCAAAGAAAACACAAATTAGCATGGTTCACACACACAACAATACGTTATGTTATATCCACAAACATTGCTGACGATTGTTCATTGTAGTAGTGAAACAAAATAGAAATTAATATCTTTCAAGGACAATTCTATGCAATGTATGTCCGTCATTACGGACCTCACCAAATTTTCCTTTCTAAGACCAGAAAATATATATATATAGGAGTAAAATAACTTTAGAATAGATACAAGAATTCAAGAAATGCGATAAGATCTAAATAGTTCCTTTGTTTTTTTTTTTCAAGTTATATATCAAAGGATTTCAAAATGGGAAAGGATTCATATCCCTTTGCATATGATGGCATCTCTTACATTAAGCAACTCTGGATGCATGGGAAGGAATGTCAAATGATCGCATATATGAAGGGATTTCCCACGTCAGGCTAAAGAATGCTTAGGAAAGGTGTTGAATATTGCGATGATGATGATGGCCCACGGGGAAATATATAGAAAATTATGTTATTTCTTCTTTTTGTAAGAAAAATGATATTCTTTTCCCATTACAAGAAAATACAGATTTACATGAAATTTTAAAAATATATATATCATTGAGTATCTAACTATCCCTATTTTAAAAAACCTTTTTTTTTTTTTTGTGTTTTTTTTTTGGGGGTTCAATTTTAAAAACTAATTCATTTCATGTTCTCTTTGATCAATGGTTGAGATTAACATGGCACAATGATCCCAAGGGTTCTATTTGGTATAGTTTATATTTATGCTTATTTATGCTTGATATTTAGGGGTGTCAACGGTTCGGGTTGGGCCGGTTTCGGGCTAGGCCTAGCAGTTTCGGGCTGAAAAGCATTCAGCCCAAACACGGCCCATTAAGAAAATAACGGTTTCGGGCGGTTTCGGACCGGTGCGGTTTGGGTTTGGATTGACTAACGGTTTGGGCTAACGGTTTAGAATTGGTTTATTAACGGTTTGGGTTCAAGTTTATTAGGGCTATGTTTTGAGTACCTTGTTGATGTGTGGAATTTATCAAAAGCATGTAAACACATATAAGCATTAAATTCATTTCAAATCTCTTGTGTTGGGTGTTCAAAACCAAAAACTTTTTTTCTACAAAGAAGTAAAAATTATTGAACTAATATACAAAATAAAGCTAACATCTTGATGAATTTTAGTGGGTTATATTTGCTTATTCTCCTTTCCTTTCTTGATGCTTGTAAAAATGGAACAAAATAAAACATTAAAAGATTTTCAAATGATAATACATTTGCTAAATATTTACTAAACCCGTCTTCTAAATGGTCAAGGCTTTGATAAGCTTGTTGTTTGCATATTCCAAAGTAAAACAATTAAGAAAACAAATAAAAACTTGGGGGTTTTCTTGTCTTTTAAATTTATTTTATTTTATTTATTTATAACGGGTTTAACATGTTGATTCGTGTTCGGGCTGATTTCAGGCCAACCGGTTCAGGCTAGCGGGCCACACACGGGCTAGCCCGGCCCAGCCCGAACCATTGTGGGCTGAGGTTGTTCAGCCCAAATACAACCCATTAAGCTTCGGTGCGGGCCGGTTTGGGCTATAACGGTCCGGTTTTAACGGTTCGAGTTAGGTTTTGACACCCCTATTGATATTAGTCACAGTTCTTATATTATTTACCCTTAAAATAAATTCAATCCATAAAGAAGTGAGAGATATGATTTGTTAGCATAAACCCATTGTTATTTACTTACATGATAGATTGTAAAACAACTTTCAGGTTTAAACCCCCAGAAAACTGGTCTCTTTGCATCTTCTCATTATAATATCATCAAACAACTCATGCCCACATCTCTAAGGTGAGTTCCATCCATCAAGTCATACAACCATTCCTTTTCTCCTTGAAAGATTGATAATCCATGAAAACCTTCCTTTTTATGGTCATCATCAATCTAATCACTAGGACTGGAGGCCCATAGGCACAGGAACGGCGAGAGGAGGTAAAAACTTAAGGGATACATACGGATAAACTCCGACCTAGATCTCCTTCGTCCTAAGACTTCTACATAAGAGGCTTCCACCATGATGCAAAAAATACGACCACATGTACCCTCCATTTCAGTGAGTTAGAAGCATAACTTAAATTCTTATGGTAAATTATAATTTTAAGAGTTCTACAGAAATTCAATAAATCTTCGTGCATGCGAGCCTACATGAATACATCGGAGATACTAAAGCTCTTTTTGGTATCAATTCTCTTCTTTTTTTGGGGTAAACTTTTGGTATCAATTCTCATTCTCTATTATGCTTAATTAAAAAAAATAAATAAAAATTTTCATTATTGGTCAAGAATAAAAAATGATTTGGTGAATTTTGTTAAAAATAAATTTGGTATGTCAAAATAAAAAATTATTAGATAGTGAGCATGTGAGAAAAGAGTGGGGGAAAATATGATTTTTACAAAAGAATGTGTATTAACTATTTTACCCTCATCTTAACTATAAAATTTTAAGTAAACATTTGCATAAATGAAGAAAATGAAATTCTCACCATAATTCATAATAAGCAAAAAGCCTATTATAGATTTGGAGGCTTATCTATTATTTTAAATAAAAACAAAATTGATAATAGATGCCAAACAATTTAAAATAATGAAAATTTCTCATAACTGAGAATGATAATTGATACCAAAAAGAGCCTAAGATAGGATGGAATTTATCATATGAGCCCACCTTTGGTAGATTCTATTTGATACCTCAACTGATTTCACAAAAGTAAAGAACTACCCTCACAACGTAGCTCTTTGAACTTGATTGGCTCCACGCAGCCAATGGATTAATCTGTTAGAGGTCGGCAAAAAAAGAGAAGGCAATGAAGTCAAATAAAACATTCATCCTCAAATAATTAAAAATAAAAAAACAAAATACAACTCAGCTTTATCCCAACTAGATTGGAAAACTAGCTACAGGGACCTTCAGCAAAGACAAATAGTAATTAAAAAAAATTATTCGCAATGCTCTCGACTGCCGAAGGCCACAGGCCTCACAAGAACCTTAATTCAAGCAAAATCCCTTATAAATCAGAATACAGATCTGACTGAAAATGGCATGTGATATGATTGTAATTTGATCTCAATGTCTTATGCTGGGACATATGACTCAAGCATCAACTGTGCTGGTGAAGGTGATGTGATCTCAACAATCAGATATGTGAACTTCCACTGTTTGTCCTCCTTGTCTTTGAACATCTCAGCATAGACCTTGCCAGCTCCATGGGGCCCACGGATATAGAAATTTACCTACAAAATTTTGCTGCCATATTTTACTTCAACTACCAAGGAAACAATGACTAATCAAGCAGCAGCTGTTTCTACTTTTGGGGCTTTTTTTTTTTTTGTGGGTGGGTGGGGGGGGGGGGGGGGGGAGGGGGTGAGCCAGAATAATATCCTGCACTGTTTTTACAAAGAAGGTACCTCAACATGCTCAACACCATCTTCATCGGTCCATGTTCTATTGGGAATCCGTTGCCGAGCTGCCCGGTTTCTACTTTCCTGACCATAGCCAGTAATAGGTGATCCAATCCTCACTCTAACCTGATAGAAGACAAATCAAAATCATGTAACATGAAATCCATCAAAAGTGGTGACCAGAGGGGGGAAAATTCATTGTTTGTGATATCATAAGGATGCAATAACAATAGGTAAATGGCAGAGCTATGCTACAGGAACATCGATGGGGAATTGCTTGCAGGAGAGCATCCATAGATCAAATTTGCACTGAATCTCCGTGCCGTAAAAATTCAATTGAAATACAGATCCTCATCATGTCTTTTCTGATAACAAATGTAAGCAACCAATATTGGTCTGGTTGACTATCACCCCATGGAATGGCCTAGGCAGAATTCAAGCGTCATTACCTTTCATACAAAAATGCTCCAAGCAGTTCTATACTGTGCATATAAACAACTACCATTTTCTGTCAAAAAGAATTTTCTTTTAGCCACAGATTTTAACTCCTGGTACCAAATCCTTATTTGGAATCCTAAGTCATCTTGCTCAAACCAACAGAATCCTCAACCACCACTGAAGAGCAGGATGTTTGCTATTCATGGCTTGACCATGCATAAGATTTGAGAACAAATAGATATGTATTCCCTAATCCCTTCTAGAATGCATTCTAAGGAAACCGATTGAAATTCATCCAAAGAATCCCAATGATTCTCTGAGTTCAAAACACAAGGGATGGCTCTAAGATACAAAGGTTAATAGTTAGATTCCACAATTGAGGTTGAAAACTTTGGATTTTAACTCGAAATGAAGAGGGAGGGGGGGAAAAGGAGAAAATCTGGATTAAAAAGGGGGGAATTTTGGATTGCAAGAAGAACTAAATGCCATCAGCTTACCTGACCATCATTCTGAACCCTTTCCAAAGCCTTCCCAAAAATCTTGTACCTAAAACAGATGATGGAAGATACACCGTCATTTAAAAGGAGATAAAAATAGTTATAATTTAACATTCCATTAGATAGTAGTCAGAAACTTACTCCTTAGGCTCAAAAATAAGCTCTTTGAAAACAGCATATCCAGCAGCAGCTGCAATACCAAGTCCTACTAGTATGATAACACTGTAAGAGGCGCCTTCTGTGAAGGTCACCGGCTTCTCTGGAATATTGTATGTGGGTGCATCAAAAGGATCATCAACTGTAGATATGCCTTTTTGTTCTGCTGGAGCAAGTTCACAGCTTAGTTAATTGAAAATAGGTTGTAAACATCTTTTGGATAATAAATCTTGCAGAATCTATATCCAAAGCAGCATGTTTTGCAAACATACAAAATTACTAGCAAAATCATATTTACTGGAAATAACTAAACACATTTACCATGGATACAATATAATGTGAAGCTTTTGAAATGCAAAATAATGTGTGATGCGACAATAGCTCATAATTTTCAATTTATATTTCTAACCTCTGGAGTTTGTTTTGATGATTGAGAAGCTGAACTGGATGCAAGGGATCTAGCCAAGAATGGAAGTATTTCAGGTTGTCCATGGTACTTCGCGAGTTGGTAAGGACTCCATGAACTAAGCAGACATTCTCTGCTCGTCCATCCTCTGGACAAAATTGGATTTCCTGTCAACCAACTAGATCAACATGTTACTGTCTTTCAATAAAATTTCCCTCCGGAAACCACAGAAGGAACTAAATAAAGATGGTTGGACCATTTCATTCTACTCAACCAAGGTAAAAGTTAATCCAAGGTTTCAAGAATCATGATAAGATCTGTTGCATCACCCAATGCAGAACCAGATCCAGATGGGCTGACATGATCCATCCAAGACTTGCTGATAACCCAGACATCGAGCTAGATCCTGGGTTGGATCAAGACAGCTTCATCAATCAGGATCAGATCCGCCGTCTGTCATTGATACTTAATGTATTAGTCGAAAATTCATCAT
Source organism: Hakea prostrata (assembly GCF_041222555.1). Taxonomy (NCBI): domain Eukaryota; kingdom Viridiplantae; phylum Streptophyta; class Magnoliopsida; order Proteales; family Proteaceae; genus Hakea; species Hakea prostrata. Next base: position 64,570,545 of record NC_142600.1, read on the forward strand.
AAATGAATCATCCCAGTTAGCTCTCACGCTCAAGTATGCAATGAGATTCTTAACAGTGTCAAGACCCAATTGGTAACCCAACTCGCTCCAAAATCCTTGATTCCAGGTGGAATTGGTTTTTTCGGGTTCCTTGATTTTTATAGTAAAAATTAGTGGATGGTAAACATTTCTGAAATCAATTCCGGAATAGAATGAGATCAGAATCTGCATTTGGTACAATAAATTCCATTCTCCAATTTACTCTTAAATAAATTTAACGAATTGCCATTACCAATTTGGTTTTCCAATCAAATGAAAACAAAACCAGGAGACTATTGTTTTCCTCACAAAAAAAATTTCCCAGCCATATGGAAAAGCCCCAACCCCCACAGAGATATGCAGCTCTTCAGTAATTAATTCACTAGCTTGAATCAAAATCCAACTTCATCCTGAAGAGTGTTCTTCTTGTTCAATTTTCGAAAAATCACCATCACAAAGCACATCACATTTTGAGTAAACCATGGGAAGGGAACAGAGCTGGCCTACCATGAAATGAAGAAAAGAGAACAAAGCATGGACCCCAATCCCAATTTGCCACAAAGAAGAACCATAAAACACAACTTTGGAGCTTTCCCAAATAGTGCTAATGCCTAATTCCATGCCTTCCTCTGTAAAAGCCATTGCACACGCACACACACACACACAAAAACCACTTTTTCTTGAAGATTTCCATATTCAACTTCTGACATTAATCTTCAAGAGTATTTTAATCATTTCTTTTTTCTCTCTATAAGCCAAAAACTGTCATACTATCCAGATCTCTCAAATTCCATGAGGTATCAGTCCATGCAAGTGTCAAACAGTTACAGGATTACAAGGGGAAGTTATAGTGAGATATAAACTAAACCACAGTCACTAAAATCTCTATTAGTTCAGTAAGGTGGCTGTCATTGCTGTTGCAAATACTTCCAAACCCTGAATCCAACTATTAGGTATTTGTTTCAATCACAGGGAAACATGAGTTAATGATGATATATGCCAATAGAAGAATTCTTTTTCCCCATCCATCCATTCATAAATTGGTGAAGCATCAGGTGTTAAGACACCCACCATTTGATAGGACAACCTAGAAAAGCTCTTCAAACAAATTTTGACATTATGGATGATACTAAGCATCTAAACTAATTATATGATCCTAACTTGCCAAAGTTTTCCCTATAGTTAAAATACAAAAAAGCATCGATTGGACAAGTACTTATCGTTAAATCAGGTCATATTTTCAAACTAATATCTCCTACATTGGTACACTTGGGAACATTAAACAGTCAGTCTCCACTCCCCAGTGCTATGATCCGCATATGGGTAAATCATGAGCATGATTTTTTATATAGTAAAATCATTCATATGAGAGAGAAAAAGAGAGAGCTACGTGGAAAATAAGAAGGTATGAAAATTTAGAGATCCCAACAGACTACATTTGCAACTGGTCCATTTCCATAAGGACAGCAGCGATATACAGGACATTAGGTCAAAACAGTGATTAAACATAAGTTGCAAAGCTGACCTTCAGTCCCCAGCACATCCTGCAGATAGATTGGAGAAAAAGAAAATATCAAGTCTCTATCTTTTCTTCTCCCTCTATATGGATTTAGGGAAAGGGAAAACATACATGCTGAAAGCAGAAAACAGTTCTTAACATTTCATGGTCTCTTCAGAGATATCTAATAATTGACTTCAAAAGATGCATACCTTAAACAGCCTTCTGGGATCAATACTAGTTTTGCTCACAGGACCTGACTTTAACACCACCTGTAATTACATTGTCATCTTCATATCATCTAATAAAAAGAACCATTGCAAGCACAGAGAAGTATTATATTGTAACCACAGCATCTAACAAAAGAGAAAGTTATTGGGAGCACGGGAACACCCTAATGGATGACCTCACATTCATAACATGCATCATAGGAATATTTATTATTTTATCTATTTTTTATTTCTTTTCCATTTTGAGCAAAGCTGCCCATCTCAGAATATGAGGTTACTCATTTCTACTCTTCACTGGGCCCTCAAATGACAAGAAAATAGCTCATTATTGTGTCTGTCAAGCAAATTATATCAACATTCAAACCAAGCCTTCATATTGCTATTTATCCTAGTTGAAGCCAAGTGAAACCCTAAATTTATAATTTTCATTTACATGCAGAAAAAATACAGTAGGCGTTTTTGGTCAAAAAGAAACAAGTACAGTACATTTTGAATAAGAAAGATTGTTGCAATATTTAATTTCCAGAAACTTAATCTTTTTACTGGAAATGTGAAGAACAAAAATGAAGCCATGCTAAGTATGACTCTGACTTGACTAAAGACTCTACTTTAAAAAAGGACTCTATCATATCTAACTCTAGAAAGACCCAATTTAGAATCTAACAGTAGATATGGAATCTTAACAAGAAGTGGACTGAAACTAGGGGATTCCCACACAACCAAGTACTCAGACCCTAACAAGGACTCTTCAATAAATCACAAAATAAGACTCAAATAAGAAAACAAAAATAGATCTAGGGTCCTGACAACAAGCTGGACACAATGAGACCCTGACCTTGGACACGGTGAGACTTATTAAAATGACCAAAAATACCCCTGGAGCGATTAGGGGCCATAGGGTTTGAGGAAAGTAATCCTAGGCCCTATGCTGCCCCTGGAAACAGTTTACATCAGTTTCTTACCCCCACCCCAGGCATTTTCTCTTTAATATAAAATTCTATTGTAGCGAGGAGGAGAACACATAACAGATACAACAGCCAAATTTATTTATTTATTCAATTTGTTAACTCTGAATACACTGTGTGATCCTTCTACATGATGTCCTCAATCTTATACTATAATAGAAGCAGAACACTAGCACAAGCCTCAAAAACAAAATAGAATCACCAAAGTCACTCAGCCTGTAGCAGAAGTTCTACCAAGAGTCTAAGAGTTGGAATAGATCAATTTGTTGAGAAGACATAGCATGAAAAATTGCAAGATAATTGCATTAGTTGTTAAGAAAGTTATGTAACATACTTTATGTGCTGATTAGCAGTAATTCCATAATAAGAAGAAAGATTAAATGATAATTAAGTGAATTTATTTCAGGAACCAAGATTGTGGTTTATCATATTTTAGCTTTCAACTCTAGAGAAAATCTTTCAAGCCAACTCAACAACAGTTAATGTGAGATTAGACATGATATTAGTCTTATGACAGTATGATTCATAGTGAAGGCAACAGATAGAGCTCTAGGAAGCTTTCACTAGTACCAACCCAGCCATATTAATTGCTGGTCAGGTTAACCCTACATTGTTCCTCCCAGGGAGCATGCATGTCACCAACTGCTCAAAGACTGTAACAAGGCATGGCCACCACATCTTTTCTAGGGTCGAGTTCTGCTACCCCTGGGAGGAGGAGGCAGCTCCACACTACACAATGGGTCAGGGTCCAACCTCTGAGATGCATTATGGAGTTGCCCCTCCCTCCCTCTAGGAATGGCAGATCCAAAAGTCTCTTTTTTTACAAACCTTTCCCCCCCCCCCCAACCCAACATGAAAAAAAGGGGGAAAGGTGAGGCAAAGAAAAGGCACTTTATCAAGATTGGCTAGCACTACATTGAAAGCCTAATGGGGGGGCTCAGATATTTTCAGAAAAGAGAGGAGATATGGGGTTGAAAATGACAGCCAGCTGTACGAGATATGGTTAGGATCCTAATTATCTCCACCATCCCCCAGTTTTTTCAATTTAAGAGAAAATTTGACTGGTGCAAGAACATGTATAAGAATATAATGGCTGAATCACAGAAAGAGATTGCAGAACGACAGAGTGACAGTGGAAATCTTTCCTCGTTGTGTAAAAAGAGGAGAGAAAATAGGGGAGAAATTGTAGGAAAAGATCGGTTTTTTCCTAATATGGTTTTAATTGTGATCAGTGGATAAATAATTGCCACGTGTTACAATCCTAATGGTTAATTGCAGGGAATTGCAGGATTGCTAATCGTACAGGATGTGATCAGCTTCCACTGCCTATTGTTCACTTCCCCACCTATCAAACACTAACTTCTGGTGCATTGAATTCCAGCACCCATTCAAAATGCACAAGCCAACGCATACTCACAGATCCTCCAAAGAAAAAGAGAATCGCTCTTTACACACAAACTTGCTTGAAACCTTTAACTGATTTTGGATCTATAGAAGCATATAGAAATATGTAGGGGAGTAAACGAATTGGATAGTGGTATACTGGTATTAGCATATTCACATCCTACTATATATGGAAAAATAGGATATTGGGTATTCAGATGGATTCAGTCTGATTCAGATAGTACCTGGATTTTTTATTTTTTTTAGTTCTTCTCCTAAATGGGCATGATTATGGCCTGGATTCAAATATTCAACCACCCATCAAGATCTTATCTTGCTCGTGAAGGTAATGAAATTATCCGTGAGGCTATCATTTTATTGATAAAGGGTACGCTTGAGATATGAGAATTTAGCAACTTCCCTTTCTTCTCCTCTTCTTAGTCTTTGATAGTCTTACAATATGTACTATTGATTTCGTTAATACTCATTTTAATAGAAAACTCACATTATCTTAAGTTAAAAGACTATAAAAATAAAGAAAACAAATCCAACAAGGTAACTTAATCGGATAATTACAGTTGGATGGTAATATGTCCAACGGGGTATTATCATACATCCGATTAGTAATTGGATGGATTCAGATACCCTTAAACAAATAAAAAGGCAGATTCTAGTGTGGATTGCAGTAACCCATTTACACCCCGAAGAAATAGATAGAGCCTCATCGCAATTTTCTTCCCAGTTTGATTAACCAAGTTCTTCTTGTGACCCTGCAGTCCAAAAACATCTCCCTCAAACTCATTCAACACAAACCTATGTCCTGCTCCAACCCTCCCTGTGTACATTAACCTCAACCTCCATATTACTGACTCCAAGAAGGGCAATGTGTTAATACTTCATTTCATCAGTTTGATGACCATCAAAAGGCTCATATTTTAATTTGTCTAAGTGAATTGCAGCAGATGATGAGAGTTTTGGAAGTAAAGCAATTCCATAAATGCTGATTCAAAATTTGTAATCTTGAAAAGAATTTCTGACGTGAATAAGTAGACCCAACTTGACCACCTACTTGTTTTTTTTTTTTTTTTTTTTTTTTTGGTCAACCACCTACTTGTTTATTGTGTCCTTTTGGCATGAACTATGAACTGGACACTCCATACAATCTTCTACATTTATACTGGCACGCAATTATTAAAATTAAAATAATGAGGCAATAAGAATTCTTAAGAGGAGGAAACTTTTATAAGACATGAAACAATCTAAGCTTCTTTTCCTAGTTTCCCAGTTACATAATCATAAATTTTCTTTTATGTATCCATTGGCAAAAGAGAAGAAAATATGAGCACTAGTAAGAAGTCAGTCTACATACATTGAACGCAATTCAACACAATTTATAATAAACAAAATAAACCAAAAATTCGCCAAAGCATCATCTGTGAAACAGTAGTACAGGTACAAATTAGTTATTGTTCTCTGCAGATTGGGAGGTCAATTTGGGGGAGGGTTCTTGTCCCCCGCCTCAAAAGGGGGGAAGAAACTAAAAATTCCAAGTACAATATCGTACCTTGCTTCCATTTAAAATTAAAATACATCTGTGCATGGAAACTCACTAACCATCAACCGGACAAAACAAAACGAGAATTGAACGGAAATGCCTGCAATCAGGAAGCGCATACCTTTTTCAACGAGTCAGCTATTCCCATGTCAACCGCATTCTTTTCCGTTGCCGTGGATGAAAAGGTAATAAAACCCACATCAGATAGTGACTTTTCCGGGGAGAAAACGATTGAGGAAGACGACCATTTTGAAGGTTTAAGCACAGAATACCATCTAGTCTTCTTAACCATAACCAGGGATTCACCCACTTTGTGCTTAAACCTGTGCATCTTCACATAAGAATTATTGAAAACTGGTGATTCTCATCACTCCCACTAACTTGTTAATATCTCAGGGCCAACAAACGCTAACCCAGAAGCCTAAAGTAAATAAGGAAGCTTTCGTGCGAATCGGTAATCGGAGGATGGAATACAGGGCGATGCCAACGCTCTAGGGTCTGGAGGGTTTAAGACTCCAATTGAAATGCAGAGAGAAGTCAGCTCGGGTTAGGATTCTGTGTCGACCCGGTCCAGGTTCCGGCTGGTGAAAATTTTGTTAGAATAGTACACACCTGATATGGAGAAAATATAACCGAACCTGGTTCAATCTTGGTTTGACCCTCGACTCCGGTCGGACGAAAGAAATTGACTCTCTTCCGGGCAAGTCGGGTCCATGAAATAGCTTGTTGAAGAAGAAAACTGATTTAGTCACAAGCACGCCCTAATCCGATACGATCGGAATAGGCTAATCAACCTAAAGACGGCTAGCAGTATTTGGCAGCTGTCACTCAACGCTATTATATGGATAACTACCATATAACGATCGTATTATCAAAGGAATCATCTACTAGTCCAACCTAGTAGAGATCTATTACTCAACGGATCTATCTATTAAGATCCAATGACTATCCGAAGAAGGCTCAAATACATCCAACGAAGGAGATTCGAAGGTACACTCTATATAAGACATCACCTACTCACAAGGTAGGGAGGACGGGTAAAATTTGAATCATTTCCGAAGAAGGCTCAAATACATCCAACGAAGGAGATTCGAAGGTACACTCTATATAAGACATCACCTACTCACAAGGTAAGGAGGACGGGTACAATTTGAATCGTATTCTCGTTATTCATTCCTTAGCTCTATGCTCTAGCAGAGCCGTTTGTAATTAAGTTCATCAACTAACTTAGCCTTCGGAGGTGGACTCTCGATCCCAGCGATCGGGCCACATCTGACGTTCGTTTCTGCAGGTAATTCTCAGGAGATCTAAGGGCTGAGCAGATTTTGGACGCATCAACACCTTATCCCAAAATTCCCTTTTTTGGGGCGCAAAAATAACCTACAATACAATTGGAATTTGAAGATTAGATCATCACCTGATTTCGGAGTATTTGATGTAGTAATCGAGTAAACCACCGATGAAAGAGGTTGAGTCACATTTTGAGGACTACCTTTAAGGAAATTAGTGCACCTTACTACATTGGGTAGTTTGACACCGCCACCTCCAACATAAATCACCTTCCAACTAACAGATGGAGCAGTTCTTATAGTCCCTCCAAAAAGCCTAAAGTTACAGCAAAACATCAAAATAAACTCAAGAGAAAAAGAGACTTATATGAATCATATGTATCCAAAGACGGGGTTGGGTTTATATAGGGTAAATACCACCCCTTAAACCCCTTGAGTTGGTCGTGGTAATGAATTTGGCCATTAACGCACCTCCCCTACTTAAGTGGATAGTCATTTCTCTAAAACTAATGAAGAATTAATAACATTGTCCCTTCTCCACTAATAGAGATAAATCACATTGACCAATCTTTCCCACCAAGTGGAGAATTGATTCTCATGTTCACCTTAACCCCACTCATTCTCATGGTAATGGTCATAAAGGTCATGACGGTGCCAATATAAATTTAGGGGTCCACGGTAACTTATGTTGACATTTGAAAAAATCACATCCAATAAACAAGCCCACACCATCATCACTCATGACCAAGGTATTTAAGGTTCTCATATCAATTCCAATTGATATTCCTAGACACCTCACCACCCATGATCATGAAGGGCCTCATAATCAAGGTCATAAAGGGCCTAATTACCATCCTTAACTCATAAGTCGCACCCACAAGCAAATCAATTAAAATAAAGAAAAATGCAAAAATTAATTTAGAAATTTAATATAAAATTAGATTTTAATAAAATAAATCTAACATGCATGTACAATACAAAATCATCCTAGTACGGGAGTGTGCCTCTCTTGGTAAGATCTTTCGTATGCAATACATAAGTACATTCCTTTCAAACATATTGTTATAATAAGTGACTATGATTTTAGTGTTTTTTTTCTTTCTCGGTCATAGATTTTAGCATGTAATGATTTAGACTAGACAACATTTCGTGGACAAATACATCTTTAGAATTTTTTTTTATTTTTTTTTTTTTGGAACTAGTAGCGTGCCTAGAGACAAAGTAGTTGTCGAGAGCTGATATTTATGAAACAGAAATCTTGTATGGAACAAATAGGTAAAAGCTTGTTTTGATTGTGATTTCTAATATGTACAAGTACAAGCCTAAAAAACACTTGGCATATTGCTCTTGAGACCTTTGGAATTTGAATTTAGAGGTACTAGAAAAGTTACCACATTGATAATTTGCTTGTAGCAACTAAGGGATTGTATGGCAATGATTCTAGCACGCTAATTCTATGTCATATGCCCAATTTGGCACAGGAGTTGCCGAAATCATGTATGGAAAATCGGTTTAAAAATAGTGTGTTGGTTCAACAAAAGTGTGTTGAACCGGGTGTTTGGCACACACTTTTTGTGTCAACAAGAAGCTTCAAATTCGAGCTGCTCTGACATAGAAGCGATTCTCAAAAAAAGGTGGGGCACAAAAGAGGGACGGTGATGGTGATGAGGGTTATCGATGTAATTTTTCACGTTTAATTTTGAAAGCCTTAAATTCTCTGCTCGTCTCTCTCAACTCTCTCGACTCTCTCTGGTCTCTCTGGTCTCTCTCAACTCTCTTGATTCTCTCTGGCCTCTCTTGTCTCTCTGATGTGTATTTACCTTTTTCAATTATTTTATTAAGAAAAAAATGCCCATTTTGTACTCTGATTTTGTACATACCATACAAGATTATGTGCCAATTTTGCCAGAGAAACGTTTCCTCTATGCCCAACCATACAAGATTTCAGTACAAACTTTGTATCCAATTCGGCACAAAAGAATAGAAAGTGCATTTTGTGTTGAATTGGGAAAATTGGCACAGAATCATTGCCATACAACCCCTAATTGTTCATAGCAACATTGTTTTTCTATCATTTGACGTTAGTTCTTTATGTTGTAGTTTTGGATTCGTCAAGATTGTTCATGCGCTAATAATAAATGTGAGTTGGGTTTACAACATCATGAATGATTCAATTTTCCTCTCCAATTTTCTATATAATTGACCCAATTGCATACTTTCTAGTGCAGAAATGTTGATTGTTTGCACATTAATCAAAGGTTTCCCACAAGGTGGATCCTCCTCAATGTATGGTAATAAGTTGGCATCCTCTCTACCTGTGAGTGGAATGTGCTCCCTTCACACCTCTACATCATGGCACAAATTTCAGGCAAAACCACCAAAATTTTTGTTTTTTGAGAAAAACAAGATGAAACCTAGATGGAGTCAAAAAGGTACCAAGTTTCGATCAAACCAGTCAAATCTTGCGAGATTTCGCAGATATTTCCTTTTGAGTTTCAACCCTCAAAGCATTTTTTTTTTTTTTTTTTTTGGGCTAGATTTTGTGATTCCAATCTCTATTTCTTCATAAAGTAAATCAATAATTCATTTGTCAAAACTTATTGAAACTTGGGTGAAAATGCTAGAAATTTGTTCAAACGAGCAAAGTTCACGCAATGGAATATCTATATTATGTGGATGATTCCACCTATAGAAACACAATGTCTTAATTCACAGATAACTTTCTACGCAAAATTTCATGGCTAGCTTTCATCTAGTACTTGAAGTACTACTATAAACAGGGGATAGATCCACCGTTTTCAAGCAGCCACTAAACATGGAACTGAAGTCTAGAACATTGTAGTTGTTAGTTGGTCATTATATTTTGTTGACTTGTTGTATATGTAATCATTCTATCAAACAATTCACGTATACTGATGATTCTATGCATGTATGCAATATATTTTGTACTTCTCGGAACCAATCATTTATTAGCATGCTTGAATGATAATTTTCAAAAGTTTGTGTGGCAAACTATTAGTTCCATTGTGTTTATTTTGATTTAAATAAGTAGGAAGCAAGAAATCAAATGAAATTGAGGCCATACAAGCCCCGTCGAAACCTTGCTTGAAAAAAGTAGTGACTAGCATGTTGCGGTTGAGGTGGGTTTAGCCCAACCATTGGGTTCTAGACAGACAAGTAAGCCTTGCATGTTCCAGCATCTGTCCCCCATTACTATTATACAAATAAAAAGAGTTGGCATCCTTATAAATTGAGGTTTGGGGAGGGACAAGCTTGGACATAATAGAATTTTTGGGAGTTTCTCATAGCAGTGATATCTCTTCATCGGCGTTATATGGCTCATTACCAAGTCCAAGTCTTGTGCATGCCTTGGTTCATTATGTCAATTGACGAGGTTTCTTTGTCTAACCTATCATATTACTTCTTCATTTTTTGTGGGAAGAAGAAAAATATTATTAGAGCTATTGCATGAACCACTTGGTAGGTAAAATAATCAGCAACCAAGGATTAGAATGTGGTCATTCTATCCCACACTGAATAGAAACCGCCTCTCTAACCAAGGCATCAACAGTATAGTTTGATGCTATTGGAATATATTCAAAAGTACATGACTCAATATTAGACACCAATAACATGACATCATCCAACACAAGTTTAACTTCCCTTGAAACCGCTTGATCTACATGCCTTGTAAATAACAAACACAAGATTGATTATCAAATTGAAGCCACACGTGACCAACACTTATATAGGGAGACCACCGATTTAATAGCCTCCTAAATACTTAAAATGTGTTTGGTAACTGACCAAGGAACTTTGGCATCCCATCATTCTGAAAACATAGAAAAATGGTCAAAAAGTTTTTGGCAAAATGGGTTGTTCTATTGTCCTCAAGAAACGAATTATTCAAATTTGTGCTTGAAAAGGCTTTTTGCAAATAACTTTGACTTGTTTTGTCGTTCTCAAAAACAAAAGGAAAGTCTCATTGGAAATCAAAAGGGATTGCATTTGACTTAAATTTCTTTCACAAATGATTCAACTCATTGTTTTCACAAAATAAATAAATAAAGATTTTAAACTGGGGATAATTACTAGTCCCTCCAAACTATATCTTAATTATTACCTTATCCCTTGTAGTCTTTGAAATTACTAATCGAACTTAGATTTTGTCTTGAAATTACTAATGCCCTCTATTGTGTTCTCTTCATTGATTGTTGACATGCCATGTTTGCATTTTCAAAAACCCCGAAGTAACTCTAAGGTTTGTTACTATTTATTCATCTCATTAGGATCCGTTTATTTGAAATCTAAAATGACAAAAATATGAGGGCAAAAATTGGTATTTCGTATGTTTTTTTTCGATGAGGGTAATTTTGTCTTTTGACTTTCTTACTTCTAATGAACGAAAAAATGGACATCACATATCTAACCATAATAGACTCATAACACCGTTGGAAGTGAAGGGGTAATACTAACTTCATAAAGAGGTGGATTCTATTAATAATTAAGCAATACTAAAAGGGGGCAACAATAGTTATCTTCTTTTGTGTTATTATTAGTATTTTTTTTTCTTCTTCTTTGTTTTAAATATTAAAGTATTTGTATTAGACTTCATTTTTCTTTTATTTTTTTGAGTTTTTCACCAATGGCCCACTTAAGTGGGGGGTGAAACTATCGATCATCAGATTATAAGTTCATTCCATACCGGACCAGACCGGAATAGGGTTATTTACATTCTCATTATGAGAAGGGGTCATTCGAGCTTATGTATAGAGAATATGTTTAAATAAGGTGGAAAATTACTCGTTACCCTTGATTTTGTTAGTCAACTCAAACTTTGAAAGTTAAATGAATTCATGCCCTTAACGAGGATGTCATGACCATAATGCCTTCATCCCTCTCACTCACATTGTCCCTCTCTTATCCAACCCTTAGGTGGGTCCACCCATCTTCTTCCTATACCTCGTCAAAAACCACCACACCCCTCCACCTGTTGGTGACCACCGCCCCCTCCTTCTCTCCTCCCCCTGCTAGAAGTCACCCCACCATCGTCTCCTTTCTCCCTAACCCCTATAACCACCAAGGAGACCTCCCAAGGATGCTATGGGACTCAATCACTGCTATTTGAAGTCATAAACATGCCAACTCACCTTATCTTCATAATGCACAATTTTTTTGGGTAATAAAGTATAAAATATATTAAAAGAGACAAATTGCATATTACCTTACAAAGCACCTAGCGGGCAAGATACCCCACAACCAAGGATCGAAAAGAGGCCAAGTTGTCTAGCACAGTAAGATTGATAGGGCCTTCCAAGCAAGAGCGTCTGCACAATCATTAAACACCCTTGGAACATAGAAGAAAACACATGACTCAAAAGACACAGGAAGCTTTAGAATCTCAATCATAATTCCACAAAAATCATAAGGAAGATCTCCCACTCGATCAACCAAGAACGAAACCATATTCTAATTATTAGAATGAGCTTGTACATATTTGTAACCTAGCTAATGGGCCTCCAAAAGCTCAACACATAAAGATAAAGCTTCACCTAAATAGGCACAACCAAAGCATGTCGGGCTCGATTTTTCCACCACCAAGTGACCACTAGATCTAAATATTGCATAACCCAACCCACCTTGAACAGCTTCAATAGGTAAACTAGTGTCACAAAACAAATCCACTTTCTGATTTAGTTGTACAGCTGCTACATTTGCTACATCATTAATTGCCACCTGAGAATCTATTTGGATATAGGATGGTGGATGTGAACTTCTTTGAGACTCGACTTAAGCCGAGTCAAACTCTGCACTTGCCTGATGCACCACACGAATCACACATGAAGGAGAAATCTCAATGTGGCAATGAACCAACCGACAACAACCAATTCATAAATACTGTAATGCGAAGGAGATATGAGCGTGTAAGATTTTTCCAGTAAATGAAAGTGCTTCCACATCCTAATAAAATCAACAAGAAAGATCCATATAGAGGTGAGAATCCAAAACCACAACCAAACTAGACTAAGATAGCAAACTCACATCCCATGAGAATATGCCGAACCGTCGAGGCTCCCCACATCTGATACATTTGTGACTCAACATGTAGATGATGGCGATGAAGACACTCCCCAGTGGCTAAAGCATCAACCCAACCCCTCCACAAGAAGCATGACATTATAGGCAAAGTTAAACAAGACTACAATGATTTTCAAATTGAAGAATCTACTATCAGAGGTACAACAAGTGAAGCTAAAGGTTGTTGAAGACGTTGTTCATCCTTAAAATTCATCAGCATGTGGTAACAAATTTTAATTGAAAACCTACCATTATCCCCAGCAACCAACCTCAATGGGATTAAGACAACCCTTGAAACATCATGTAGGTGAACATATTGCCAAACCAAGTCTACTTTCCAGACCATGTTGATAGGATCAATAAACTCCGCAACCGATGTAATTTGGGTGGGAATAACAAGAGGCCTAGTGGGTCCCTTTCCAGTCAAAGTTTGGAGCCAGTTGTCAAGCCAAATGTTTATTTGATCACCTCCTCAACTTGCCATCTGAGACCCTTAAAAAAAGCTTCCTTACCCCAGATGATTGATCTCCAACCCCAACTAGGTCCATGTCCAACTGAGGCTTCCAAGAAAGATGTTCTTGGAAAGTATATCGATTTCATATTAATAAAGAATAGTGAGTTAGGGTTTGACCATAGTCGATAGGCTACTTTATTCAGTAAAGCTTGATTATGCATAAAGGAATTCTTAAAGCCCTAACCGCCCCTCTCTTTCGAGTGACATAGGGAGTCTCAATCCACCCAACGTATCTTTTTATGACCACTTAAATCACCCCATAAAAAAATTCATTGAAGCATTGTGAAGACGTGAATGATAAGATTGAGGCAACTTGAAGTGGGATGCAACATAGTTCCCATCAAAGAAACTAATGACTTCTAAAGAGTCTCCTTATTGGCATGAGAAAGTAGTTTTGCACACCAACTTGAGATACGATTATCTACTTTGACCAAAAGATCCTCAAACAACTTTGATTTGGAGATTATTCCAAAATCTGTTAGAAGGCCCAAATATTTATTAGGGCTGAAATTACATGGAATGTGGGGAATTTGCGAGAACTAGCGCTCTAGTCGACTATAAGTACTAGGGGAAAAAGTCAGATTGGATTTCTATAGATTTAAAGCCCGTCCAGAATCAACACAATACAATTATAAAATGTCCTTAATAAGGTAAACTTTCTCTACACTAACCTTGCCAAACAATAAGAGTCATCTGCAAATAGAAGATGTGAAAATTTTGAACTATGACGATAAACCCGAATCCCAACTATACGACCATCGTTAGTAGCAGCCTAAAGCAAGAACATGAATGCATGAGAACAAATAGTGAACAAAGCTAGAGATACATGATCATTACAATAGATTTTGTCGATTTCTTCAATCCTAGTGGTGATGTTACTGCTTCTCCATGATTTAAAGCCCACATATCTGTTTCATCAAATTCATAAGGGTAATCAAACATTATCAAATTCTCCTTTTTTTGTTTTGGAGCTGGCGAGTTGATATTATGGGGGGGGGATATTACTAATATATGTGCCACCAGATGGGTGCGAACCCAAGACCTCCCCATGGGAGCTTTTCCATGTCACCATTTTTGTAAACAAAAGCTCTATTTTTTTTTCTTCTGTCTTCCCCTTAATTTTCTCTCTCACACCCCACTCTTTCTCTAAAAATGATATACCTGCCAATAATTTGATCTGGTTGACTGATTGACTACTTCACTTTCTCCTGATATCGATTTATCTATCACTACTCATTAAGAAGATTAAAAATTATTGTCTAGATAACTCATAGTAGTAGTTAAAAATAAGAAGAAATGGCTTCTTTTTTTGTATAGAGTCCTAATCAAGACTTCAATAGTGTGCTCCAACATGGTAAGTGAGAGGTTCATAATCATCTAAATGATCTTTTCTCTATCGATAGTGTTTCAAGCTAGTTTGGTCTACATGAAGGTAAATTCAATCAGAAAACCTAACTTTGGGGTATATTTCCTCCTGTTTCTTTTGCTTTGAAGTTGTTGCTCCATTTTTGCCTTCTTTGGTTTTACTTTTTGATTTGCTTTTTTATTTCAATACATGTTTTTTTTTGGATAAAATATTTCAATACGTGTTCGATGTACTCAGAGTTCTAATTTTACTATAGCAAAGTTTTATATGTATGCTCATTTTAGATGCCCTACATATCTAGCTAATTGAGGGTTTCTACAATTGTTTAAAATTATTCTTTTGCTTCCTCCTTTCCGGGTTGTAGACGAAGAGTGTGATTTTTGACCCAAAAAAAGATGAATAGTGTGATGATTGGATTGAGGCGCTGAATACTTCTCACTTGCGTCCCAAAAATCTTGTTGTCCTTTGAAGCAAAATGGTCTTTCTTCATAAGATGTTATGGAATTAGAGTGGTTATTAGGGTTTAAGGCAAAAGGGGATGCTAATGGGGCGATTTCCGACATGGGGGATGGAGGGGGCGATGGTTGCTAGCAGGGGGAGGGGTTGTGGTGGTTTTCGGTGAGGTGTAGGAAGAAGATGGGTCTTCACCCACCTAAGGGTTGTGTAGGAGAGGGACAATATGAGTGAGAGGAATGGTTGCATTATGGTCATAACACCCAAGGTGCGAAATTTCGCCGGTTCGCACATGGGCAAACCAGTCAAAATTCGCCGAAATTTCGCTGATAAAAATTGTTAATTATCATTGGATGTGAAATGTAATTAGTGTAACTATGCAGTAGGTTCGGCTCCTAAGGTATTTTTTATCCATTAAATATTTGAAATCTGAAATGTTCGTCTCCCAAGGTTTTTCATCCATTACACATGTGAAAATTTGAAAGTAACACATTAACTACAAATCAAAACAAATGGATGAAATTGCATTTAATAGGTGAGAGGATGAAAATTGAAAAGACACCTTGTGTGAACTTCACACAAATGGATTAGAAAAAGGCAAAATGCATGGATTTGAGATTTTTGCCTTTTCTTCATTTTGTCACGGTGATTGCAGGGATGAAGTTTAGTGTTTGTGATGATGGTTCCAGCGAAGAAAAGCAAAGATAAAGACTGAGTGTTGAAGATCATCTCTTTCTTTTTTGAATTTTTCTACCTCTGATTTCTCAGAAGTAGAGTACCTACTAGCAAGAAAATCCTAACCTCTCTCACCCTAATAGCAAAAAATTCAAGTTCTTCGCATGCACAGAGAAAGGAAGGAGTAGTGGGAAAGAAAAGTGATTCTGGCGAATGGACTTTCAGCAAAATTTCGCCTAAATTTAGATTATGTGTCGCCATTCGTCGGAAAATCGCCGATATCTAGGCAGTTTGTAGTTTGCTCGCAATTAAGGTTCGCCATGAACCAAAACCACCAAAATTCGGCAATATTTCACTGAATTTTGGCGAGATTGCGTACCTTGAAAACACCCTCCTTAAGGGCATAAATGTCATTTAAATTTCAAATTTTGATTTGACTAATAGAATCAAGGTTATAGTGGGTGATAAATAAATTTTCACTTTATTAAAAGTAGGTCACTAGTAATTTTTCCCACTTAAAAGGGGAGACCAGAGTTTTACCCCCACTTAAGTTTGCCATCGGTAAAAAAACTCTTTTTTTTTTTTAAAAACTATCATAATATCAATTTATTAAACTACCCTTGTATGTCATTCAATATCCAATCATTAGGTAGGCAGAAGGATTCCCGCTTCACCCATCTTCTTCCTACACTTTATTTATTTATTTATTTTTGTAGCCAACGAGTTTATATTAGGGGGAATATTACTAATATAAGTGCCGCCGGATAGGTGCAAACCCAAAACCTCCTTATGGAAGTTTGGGCTTTTAACTGTTGAACTAATTCACCATTGGCATTCTTCCTCTTCCTACACTTTACCTTATCAGAAACCACCACACACCCTTCCTTTGCTGGCCATCACTGCCCCCACCTCTTTTGGTCAAAAAAAAAAAAAGAAAATAAAAAAAGATGAAGCCGAAAGAAAAACTATTCTTTTTATGATTTTTTATTTTTTATTTATTGGTAGGTGAGAGAAGATGACAAGTTTTTTTTTCTTTTCCCTTTAGTTTGATAAGAATAAAATATCAATTTTTAAAAAAATTTTTAGTAACAGTATAAGTAAGGGTGTCGATTCAGTACGGTATGGTACGGTATTGAATTTGAAAACCTCAAACCATAACCGTACCGTACCCTATTTATACGGTACGGTATGAAAACGGTAATTTAAAACGTACGGTATGAAAACGGTATAAAATCGGTATGGAAAAACGGCACGGTTCGGTATACGGTGCGGTTTTGTTACGGATTGTCTTGCTTCTCTGTGCCCTCTTCTTCTTGTTTTGTCACTTGTAATGGGCTTTTTATATGGGAACAGTTCTTGCTTTTTTAAAGTCTAGATATGTGATGGTGGAAGAAGCCACATATGCTGATATGCAATTGCAAAGCTCCGAAATGCTTGAGCTCAGCAACATTGCCATGATCTACAAAAACCCATAAAAGAGCAATCATTAAATCTATTCATTATTTTCTGTCTTTGCTTGTCGTCCAAGGGAGAGGGAATTCTTCTCTCAAGACTTCCAATTCATTCACTAGATTTGTCTATTCCATTGCCCCCTCGACCGAGTCCATGCCACGCAAACGAATAAGAAAGGGTAGTAAATAATAATTAGATCATAACATTTGATTAGTTACTACCCAAGCATTATATAATATCACTCTCATGCTCCCAACACCGACAATGTTCTCTATCTTTGTGACTCTTGTCCTCCGATTCTTCAAAGTGAAGCGTGACTCTCTGAGATAAGTTTAGGGTTTAAACTTTAAAAGGGTTAATATCTTTACGGTATATGGTACGGTAAGAATGGTATTTATTTCTTTCCCCTTTAGTTTGATAAGAATAAAATTTCGGTGCGGTACGGTAAGGTTTAAACGTTTATTTTTTTTACGTTTTTAACCAAATTGACACCCTTAAGTATAAGATCAATTGGCACTTTAGGTTTAGGGTTAATTTTTCCATTGACTAAGGATAGTAATGTAATTTAATATTGAGCATAATAAGTAATTACAATTTCAAGATTATTTTAAGATCTTTAAATAAATAAAAATCCCATGTCATCACTTAACTAATAGCCTTAACAATAAGGGACATAGTAATTATGGCAAAGTTTAAAGTCAAAATAGTAATTTCATAAATTAAAAATAATAATAATAATTAAATTATATAAGGGCAACCGTAATTATCCCAAAAATCTAATGTTGAGTTGGTGACAATTGAAAATGCACCAAGAGAGGAGCTACACTTTTATAAACTTTGCTTGGGTCCTACGCATTTAATGCAGAGGACCGTCAAGCCAGCCGTCAAATCGGAATTTTGGTCAAAATTTCGATCTTGACCATTGAAATTCAACGGTCGAGATTCAATTTTGACCGAGATTTCGGAATTGACAGTCCGAAATCTCGGCTTGATGTTAATGCGCATGACCCAAGCAAAATTACGCTTTGCAGTTTTGCTGATCAAGTTTGTCAATCAATTAAAAATAAATAAACAATTTAAATTATTTTTCGATCAATTTCTTGCCAACCAAACAATCATAATGTTCGTAGAACAAATTTAAAAAGTTTTCCCATTCTCAAAATCCCACCCGGTAAAGTCCCTTATTCAAATGGGTCCTTAGCCTTAGAGTATACGGTCTACCTTCTATTAGCTGCTGCAGAGATCGAGATTCTGATCTGCCCCTTTGCTCTAGAGTCCAGAGAAATGGTAGGTGGTTTCTCTTCACAATGTTAGGTTGTACATTATAACTATAATGTGGTTTCTCTATTGTCTTCTTCCTCTCCTCCTCTCTTCGAGTTCTACATCTTCCACATCTACCTCATCTATTCAAAATTTTTTTCTTCTCTTCTCTTTTGTCTCTCCTTGGTTCATTCTCCGCCTCCATCTTGATCTGTTGCATCTTTCTGTCTCTCTTACCGCCTCTCTTCTTATTTCCCTCTATTGTTTTTTTTTCCTTCTTCTCTAGTTGTTTCCATTCCTCCACTCATACCTTTCTTTCTTCTCTCCCTCTTTCGTCTCCCATTTCTCTCTTCTCCAACTCTCTGTTTTTGTTCGGTTAGAAAAAAAAAAAAAAAATTCAGGTTGAAGCGCGCTTTGGTGCATCCGTGGAAAAACTACAAATCCGGAAGTGAAAGTTTCTACTGTGGTGAGCTTTGTAGGTAGTCCCCTCTTGCTGCTGGTCTCCGCATCTATTGTAGTGACGGATGGCAGTTCAACAACTTGTTCGCAATAACAGTGCTACCACCGCAACAACCAACTTTTCGCCCTTGTGGCGTGTTTTATGTCCGCCCTTGTGGAGTGTACGTGTCTGCCTTTGTGGCATGTCTCCCCCTCTGTGGGCATTGGTTATAGATGATACGTATATTGTGTCTACTGTGTTTACTGTTATAACTCTCATTTTAAGGATTTATTGAGCTTGCCCCATTCCTTAGTTTGGATGACTCTGTCTATTGCATGTACGACAGTTTTGATCAATTTTCGCTCCATGGTTCGGATCAAACCTTGTGTTTTCATACAACTATCTTTTGTATTTTCCTTTTCTATTGTGTGCCTGTATTTTCTTGGTTTATGAATGAAGTCTTTAACTTCTTATAAAAAAAAAAAAAAAAAAAAAAAAAAAAAGAAAAGAAAGAAGAAGAAAAAAGAAAAGAAAAGAAAAGAAGAAGAAGACTATAATGTTGTTATTTACAGTCCTGTCTGTTTTTTTTTTTATTTTTTTATTTTTGTGGTGAAAAGTGAAAACCCCTTTCATTTTATTATTCTTCGTTTTTGTCATATTTCCGCGATTCTGTACTTCCGAACCACTTGTTTTGAAACCATGGATTGCTTGCGTGACAGACCATTCGAACAGCTGGGTCACCCGACCCACCCGAACCAGATAAATGATTTCGGGCCTTATGTGGCTCCATTCGACGATCCACCGCCGCCGAATGATTCAATCGACCCTCCATTGGGTTTAAGTGTTTAACTTTGATCTTCCATGTCTGGTTTGGTGCCTCAGAATAGAACCAAGCAACTCGGCAGCAAAAGAAAGCAGAAGTCTTCAAGAGTCGAGTGAGAACATGTGAAGAAGCCCTCAATGTTATTCTTGATTGTCTTCTACTGTTGATTTGCAAATGAGAAACCTATAAACTCGTGAAGGCTTTTTCAAACAGAATCAAATTGGTATCATTCTCTCTCGTCGTATTTCTGCTTTCCGTTAGGGTTCTGAAACCGTTCGAATATCGGCCAAGTTCAATTGTTTTACTCTATATGCCATGGAGAGGAGAATGTCCCACGAAGGTAGTCAGAGCTATATTCCACAACCAAACTACGACACCCGGGCTGTAAAGGTACAACGCTTTCACTGGTTTACTAGTTTGTGTCCTCCAGTGGTCCATTTAATGGAGTGATTGGAGCTTTGTTTTTCCTTTTATAATTTCAATTTGAAACTTGAACAAGTGGAGCTCGTCTTGTATGTTTATTTTCGACATTGGAGCTTGTGGATTATACTCTTGAGTGGGTAGTGAAGTGAGGGGGAAAAATGAATAATTGATAACTGTCAGAAACGAAAGTGGAAGTTGCACTGGCCTTAAATGATCTTCCACAGTCATCTTGTTAATTGAGTTATGGAGTTGGGTTTGGTATGATTATTCAAGTGGCAGATAATTTGGCATTACTGCATCAAAAGACGTAGCTCTCAAGTTGCAACACTTAAGTGAGTTACTTTTATGTTAGAATGGACAATTCCTATCTCAAAATTCTTTCCAGTTAATGCATTGCAATTTTAGGGGGACTGATAGCTTTCATATTAAGGGAAGTAAAGAAGAATCAAAGATCAACTCTATCACCTTCTAAAGAACTTTATTGGCATAGGTCTCTTATGAAAAATGGTGTTATTCCACCAAGAATCAGAACCAATCATATGGAGCATATTTTGGGATCAAATTGGCTGCCCTGTGATGCTCTCTTTTTATTTATTATTTATTTTTGGTGTTGTCATGTCTGAGATCTTGCTTACTTAACCAGTTTACCTTACAAATGCATCCTTATTGTTTTGTTTCTCATCTTATTATGAATCAATGGTCCTAACTACTTAACTAGTCATGCTACCAATGATGGTGCCTATTTGATCATGCAGATTATGTCTCACATTGTCACATATCATTTCATCCTCTTCAAAGTCAAACTAATTTACATTGTTACCTGTAGTATCTTTGAAGTTGGAAGGTATTGACTATGATTAGTTTTCTACCAATGTTGGGACTATGGAACTTTCATTCCTTGATGGATATTAAATGTAGCATAAGAGCCATTGGTAAATCTTAAGGAGTGATATAATGTTAGATTACACTCTCTGGAAAGGAAATGGCTTCCAAACATATAAGAGGAGCTTTGAATATGTGAATAGATGATGTAGACGCTTTATATATAGATGTTTGTGTGGTATAACTTTATAAGCTCTCATGGAACCAGGTGCTAGTATGCTAAATTGATAGTTATAACATGATTGGGATCCTAAGATAGCATTGGGGATTTCTGGAAAAGCATACGATTGCTAGACTTTCACCCGCTTATCTTCTATTGGGATTTTATGATCTTTTTTTATTTTATTATACAATTGGTATATAGTTTTAGTCACTTTGACAAGATGGTCGAGAAGGTGGATTATCCCATTGAATACCTCTAGTCAGTTCTTGTTAACCCCTAAGTCCTATAGTTTTCTTACTCATAATCATTACAAGAATGTATTTGTTCCCTGCGTTGATGCAAGTGAGGGGAACCAATTAGGCCTCACTTCATTCCAACTCATAATATGTGGTACATTCCTCTTGGCTGTAATTTTCAACTAAAAGTCACCTTGTTTATTATATTAACAACCAATGTCCAATAGTCTGATTATAGAGGAGAAGAAACGTCTAGTTTTCTCTCATCTTTGGAACCTTGTGCTTGCATTATATGCCATTTGGAGTCTAGAGTTTAGTCAAGTTTTTAAATTCTATTCTGGTCGTAAATGAAATCTCATTTCATCTCGGTATCTTGGTGGGGTTGAGACAATCAAGATACTGAGATTTTGGTTGAAATCTTGCCTGAACTTGGTGCAATGCCAAGTTTCAGTGGTATGTTTAGGTGGGTTTTATGCATTTTTTGGTTTTGTTTATTCTTGGACAGACTATTCTAAGGCCTATAAACACATATCAACTGGTTTTTGACTGAAAAATAATCCACAATGGTCTTGTAGATTTGTGCTTATGCTTGGTTGTATATGGTTGAAACCATGGTCTCGCGAGATATCTCGCTATTTTGAGATAGCGAGACGAGAGGAGAGACGAGATTTGCAAGATGGGAGATGTCGCCACATCTCGCCAAGATCTCGCCACATCTCGCCGAGATCTCGCCTCTCTCTCTCTGCAACCATCAAAACTTGCCAAAAACTTGATTTTTTGCCGGAATTTGTTGGGGATTCAACTTCTAAACATCTTTAAGACATCTACAACATCAAATTATCGTCATTCAAGCCTATTTCAACTAGATCTTCAACAAAGGTAAGATTTCCCCCCAAATTTGAATTTTTTTCAAATAGCATATTCTACAATGGGTGTGAGAGTCTAGTGTAAATATATGTTGATCCACAAGCTTTGATCTAACTTTCATGGAAACCAACTTAATGTGGCATTTAAACCTATATGTGACATACTATAGTGATGAGTTGACTTGGGAGTCATATGTGGCCACCGTTCAGAATCAGTTGATGCTGAATGCTCGAGTGATACTCTTGCTGTCTTGTAGTCTTGTAATCTTATTACTCACATACTCTTGTGATTGTGAACTTATGGATTATGATTTATGACTTACTAAAAGTCTAAAACTTCTTATGGTTGTAAAATTTTGAAGACATTTAAGTTCTTTAATAGTTTGATGTGTAATGTATTTAATACTTTATAGTTGATAACATGAATTACTTGATATGTCTACATTTATGTTTTACACATAGGGTTGACTTAGAAGACATACTTAGGGTTATTTTCTCATAATTCTAAGGCCACCAATGTGTTCAAAAGGCCTTAAATAGACTAAATACTAAATTTCAGCCCAACCAGGGCCCTAAAACCCACCGAGATGGGTCATCGAGATTACCCAAAATTTTAGTAGATCTCGACCGAGATCTCGCCATCTCGGTCGAGATCTCTCTATTTTGGAGTGGTGAGATCTTGCTCGAGAGCGAGATCTCCCACCATGGTTGAAACTAAATGTATGTCACATATCTAAACATGCTTGAAGTATAAAGTGACATAAATGATAAGCAATTTCTATTGAAGTAAAAAACCTAGACCTAAATTAAGGTATGCATAGCACGTAACTAGTACATACAAACATAATCAGTAGTCAAGTATCAAGTATAGGGCACTTGCAAACTTTGCAAGAATAACAATTTACATAACAACTCTGGTTTGTAGGAAATACGAAACCAACAAAATTTCTCTAGAATATAGACTAATAGGAGCTGTTATGTCAGCCTCGCTCAATCTCACTGTAAGTTTGTTAGACTTGATGGGTATTACACTTTGATTGTGACACAGAGGAATCCTACATTATAGACTTTGAGAAAATTAGATGTAATCTGACGCCACAAACATGTATGTTGCATCATCAACATATAAAGGCAAACCATCCGAAGATATGGGTTACCAAGTTGTGACGTACTATCACTATTGCCCATTGATCCACCATCTTATGAGTCATATGGTGCTCTGTCTAGAGCATATACCAAGTGATGCAAACAGAAATTCTAGGGTTTACCTTGTAGGGATGTTGCTCTAGATGTACGTTTATTTTAGGATCCTCTTCAATAGAATTAGTAGTCAATTTGGGTTTAGAATGTTGAAGGGAATGGGTTGGTTATGGATGAGTTTTATCACTTTTGGTTTTGAAATTGTTAGGGTTTGAGAGGATTTAGGGTTTTGGGAATTCAGGGGATATGGGGTTTCTTTGTGAAAAGGGCTGTGAAGAAAATATTTCATAAGGGATTGGTTTAGGTTAATGTTTTATGGTCAAAAGATATGAAAACCCAACCCATGGGATATATGTAACAAAAAAAAAAAAAAAAAAAAAAAAAAGAGAAAAAAAAAAAAAAGAAGCCGGGAAAAAAAAAAAAAAAAAAAAAAAGAAAAAAAAAAAAAAAAAAAAAAAAAAAAAAAAAAGGGGGAAAGAAAAAAAGAGGGGGGGGGGGGGGGGGGGGGACCCCGAGGAAGAAAAAAAAAAAAGAGAAAAAAAAAAAAAAAAAAAAAAAAAAAAAAAAAAAAAAAAAAAAAAAAAAAAAACCAAGCAAAGAGGAGGGGCCAGCCAGCCCACAAAAACACCAAACCCAGATCGACCATATGATAAAAGCACAGGCCCCCACAAAAGAACACCCACACACCCGGGGAGGATAAGTGGCAAGGGAGCAGGCCCCCGAGCACGCCGCACCCCCGATCGGATAAGTAGGCAAGGGCCCGCCCGGACGAGGCGTAAAGAAGCTAGCCATAACATAGGATTAGATTGCATCTTGGAACATAGGATCTCTAACTGGTAAGAGCTTAGAATTGATAGATGTTATGAGAGAAGAAGGATTAATGTAGCTTGCATTCAAGAGACTAGATGGAGGGTAAAAAAGCCAAAGAGTTGGATGACTTAAACTTTGGTATCGGGATAAAACAAATAAAAATGGAGTGGGTATAATAGTGGATAAAGATTTAAAAAATGATGTGGTGGATGTTAAAAGAGTGGGTGATAGGATTATTGCTATCAAGCTTGAATGGAGAAAGAGTTCGAAATATAATTTGTGCAATCACCTCAAGTAGGACTAGATGAAAGTCTAAAGCTAGAATTTTGGGAAAATATGGGTGGATTACCAAGAAATTCGTCAAGGAGAAAAGATTATCATAGGAGGTGAGTTAAATGGACATATTGAAAAGATCAAAGAGGATATGAGAGTGTTCATGGAGGTTATGGTTTGGAGAAAGGAATGACGAGGGATTTCAATGGATGCTACGCGATCACAATAAATACTACCAAAAAGAGAGATAGCATTTAATTACCAAAAGTACACATAGAAGCCAAATAGATTCTCCAACTAGAAGGACCGATAGATGGTGCAAGGATTGCAAGGTGATACCGGGAAAGCAACCGCACAACATAGACTTGTGGTCTTGGATATGTGCTAGTCCCAAGAACACATAAAAGGTCTAAGGTAAACCATCCCAGAATAAGATGGTGGAATTTGAAAGGAGAGTACTCTAAATCCTCGAATGAAGTAGTCAAACAAGGAAAATGGGAAAAGGGGATACCAATGCAATGTGGAATGAGATGGCTATGTGAAAGAAGGTGGCTAAGGATGCTAGGTGAATCAAAAGGAAAGATCCATCAAGAGAGACGGGTGGTGGGATAGTGAGGTCAAGCTGCCATTAGGAATAAAAAGGCTAGTTTTAAGACATGGCAAAGAACTAAGGATGTTGAGGATCTTCAAAGGTATAGGTTAGATAGAAATGAAGCTAAGAAAACGGAAAAGCAAGGGAAAGAAAGTATGAAGAGTTATACAATAAGTTGGGCACAAAGGAAGGGGAAAAATCTATTTATAAGATAGCTAAGATGAGGGATAGGAAGAGTAGAGATCTTGACCATGTTAGATGTATTAAAAATGGAGATGGTAAAGTATAGTTTGTGAGGAGGATATTAAGAAAAGGTGGAAACCTACTCTAGTACTAAATGACACCAAGCACTATGGACATACACCACCAAGGCACGGCCGAACATATACGTAGAATCGATTCCGAGGTAAAAAAGCAAGGAGGATGAAACTCCAAGACACAAGGTCCGATGAAATCCCAATTGAAGTATGGAAGAGCTTAGGAACCCATGGACAGTTTGGTTGACTAAGTTGTTTAATAAGATTATGAGCGGGGAAAATGCCGGATGATTGGAGGAGAAGTGTTGTGGTTCCAATTTACAAAAATAAAGGAGATATTCAAAGTTGTAATAACTATAGAGGCATTAAATTGATGAGCCATACGATGAAATTATGGGAGAGAATAATTGAAACCCGGTGAGACACAACTACGAACGGAGAACCAATGGGTATGCCGGGAAGATCTACAACGGAGGCTATTACAAAGGAGACTATGGAAAGGTATAGAAAATGTAGGAAAGACCTCATATGGTATATGACCTAGAAAAACATGATAGAGTCCCTAGAGCGTAATTTGCAAGTACTAGAGAAAAGAAGTGTTGCAAGTAAATATGTAGATATAGTTAAGGATATGTATGATGGTTCGGTGACTAGTGTTAGAACAGTGGGGGGACAAAGTAAGGAATTCCCGATAACAGTTGGGCTACATCAAGGGTCAACTTTAACCCATATCTATGCACCGGTAATGGATGAATTAACCAAAGACATTCAAGATGAGGTCCCCGGTGTATGCTCGGATGATATTGTGTGATTGATGAGACCCAAGTGGGGATTAATACCAAATTAGAATCATGGAGAGTAGCTTTGGAATCAAAAGGCTTTAAACTTAGTAGATCGAAGACAGAATATCTAGTTTGTAACTTTAGTCATGATCGGCAGATGATGAAGTGGTGATACTTGACGATAAAGAGATTCCTCGAGTGATTGTTTTAGGTACCTAGGTTCAATCATAAGTAAAAGAGGTGATTTAGAAGATGAGGTCCCAAAGAATTAAAAAGGGTGGATGAAGTGGAGAGGTGCACCGGGTCTATGTGATCGCGTATTCCATTAAAGCAAAGGAAAATTATAGGACCGTGTCCGACCAGCTATGAGTACGGGCAGTGTTGGGCTGTTAAAAAGAATCAAAGATAAACTCAGAGCAGAAATGAGAATGCAAGATGGATAGTCAAAACTAGGATGGATAAGATAAAAACACAAAGAGTGCGGAGTCTCCCATAAGGAAAGCTAAGAAATCGTAGGGGCACGGCCACTCAACGAACCTAAAATGCCCTTCGAGAAGAAAATCCAATTGAAGGAACTAGAAGAGCTAGGGGTAGACCTAAGATAACCTTAGGAGAAGTGGTGAGAAAGGATATGTATAGCTTAGGCCTTGTATCTAGCATGGCCTTGAACAGAACTGATTGGAGGGCAAGAATCCATGTAGCCGACCCCATTTAGTTGGGAAAAGGCTTATTGTTGTTGTTGTTGTTGTTGTATGCTATGGATGAGGGAAGAAGAAGGAAGGCTAGGGATGGGGTTGTGATGTTGTTTTCTTACTTGAGAATTGATGAATGCTGGATTCAAGAACACTTGCTGAAATTGAAGAAGCAAGCAATCCAAATCCGCTGTGGCCCTCCCAAGAAGACCACGACCTTACTTGCTTCCAAACTCAGAATTTTATTAATCAATTTCAAGATGTGGTCACATGGTTTGAAGGCTTTATTTATAATTTCAAATAAAGAAATAAAAAGGGACTCTAAGTTGAAAAACTCATTAGGACTCTTACTGCCTAACCAATTCTAACTCAACTACTAATTGAATCAAGGCTTTGACTCAAGTAAGAAACTCCATAACTAACTCTAAAGGACCCCAATCCATATTCTAAGAGTACATATGGAGTCTTAAAGATAAGGAGAATTAAAATGGACTCATATTACGGGATTCCAATGTAATTAGGAACCTCACCTAGACAAGGACTCTTAAATAGCTTACAAAATACTAATGGAAAAAAAAAAAAGTTCTAAGGTCCAGACAACATCCTGGACTCGATGGGACCAGACCTACAAAGTAAAATTACTAAAATACTCATGGTTCAAATTCGGGCCCCAAGGGTTTGGGTAATCAACCCTAGGCGCTGTTGGATCCCTGAAAATAATTTACATCAACATGTATGGTGTCTAGTGTGCAGGTGATGTGACCCTGGATTGCAGGGCCAGATATAGGACCTTTTTGAAGAGGCAGTTACTGAACTAGGGTTCAATTCCTTGCTGTTTGGGTTTAATTCTCTAACTGTTCAGGTCTAGAATTAATGGACAGCGGCTAAACCTTGCTCAATTCACTCTGAGAGGCCTGCGGTTAGGGTTAGGTTAAGCTCCAAGCTTTGGATATTGAAGGGGAAAGTCTAGGGTTATGTTTAGGAGAGGATTTGGTCTGAAAAAGTAAGAGAAATATTCTGTTTCAAGAATCTGCAATTGCATAATTTTCCCAAGTAAATAAGGTCTCCTAATGTGTTTAGGACTCTTAATTAGGGATAGGATTTGGATTGAAGGTAGGGTAAGGGGTGGGGATGGTAGTCCTAAAAGATTATAGGCTTTGGGCTAAGGGTTGAGGAGATATTGGGTTTCTAATAGGTTTAGGGTTTTAGGTTTTCAATGAAGAAGATAAAGTGTGGGAAAACTCTGCAACTTCAAAGAGAGGGCTGTAATTAAGTTTGGAAGTAGGGAAAAGTAGAGGAGGGAGGTGCAATCCTGGGGGTAGGTGGTAGGGGAAAGATATAGGGGTTCTCTAGGTTTTACTTAGGGGAGGGGGGCTGCCGCCGTAGGGAATAAGAAATAGGGGGAGGCTTGCGATGAGGTAGGAGAAGGGAATTGGGTAGGGATGGGGGTTTAACTTACTTGATGGGGAAGGGCTGGTTGACTGAAGACTGAGTTGAAGGGTACTCAAGGGCTGCTGCGAGCTTGAAGAAGATGAAGAAGAAAGCTGTAAGCCTGTAATTGCACAAAACACTCTTAATCCCTCAAACCGAGGTCATGGGCTAGGCTCCCATTAGTCCAAGTCTCTGAAATTTTATTTAATCTTCAACTGAATTGCTACAATGAGGTGGGGGCTTTATATTGCCTTACACTTGAGCAAAATAGACTAGACTCTATCTAGAAAACTTAATTGGACTCAAACTAGGGAATCCACTTTGGATTGGGATTCCCTTATGACTCAACAACTTAATAACAAACTAGAAAGGAGTCTTCCAAAAATCTCCTAAATAAATAATAACTTGCAAAAGTAAATGACTAATTTCTAGAAGGAATCATTGTTGAAAATTGGATTCCAATGAAGACGTAGACTCTAATTTATAATCCAATTGAAAAAAAGAGAGGTAGATATGGGATCCTAAAAATATCAAGGATTTTTTGGGACCCTTTTGGTGTTCAACGGGGATGGGAAAAAGACCGTAATGCCTTTTGAGGGTTCATCGCTTTTTGGTATGCTAATGTGGCCTGATTTGTGGTCCAATTTTTGATGGACTTGATGTGGGTTGGGTATGGGAACATTAGCAGGGTAGGGGAACATCTCATCGATAAACAAGGATGCAATATTGTCATCCTGTGAATGGGAGCCATATTCAACCGTAGGATACGATGGATTAGTGAGTAGGCATGTGCTCCCCCATCTCATTCAATTGATCATATGGGTTGAAATAGGATTTATTCCTCTTTGAGGGTGCTACAAATGAATGACCATCATTAATAAAAGATAGGGCATGCCAATACCTACTTGATCTGGTTGGCGATACCCAGTCCGCCTATAGAGCCAGATAATCTATCAATATGCATCATATCAATCTATCTACTAGGTTGAAACTGGCCAAGAGGTCCTCTTGAGTAACCCCTAGTCCTAGTGGATGAGGAGGATCTGGGCCTGGAGGGTAATTTAACATGGTCTTAATCCTGTGTGGCATGTATATACTGTGATTCTCTAGTGAATCTGAGGGCTACTTTGTATTTGGCAGTGGAACCTCAGAGTTCCCACATCCATCATAGTCTCCACCACCATGGCACCAGCACCTCCATTGTTGCTAGCATCACCCCCGCTAGTAGCAACATCTCTAACATCATTACCACTATGAACCTAAGTTTGACATTTACTAGGAGCTTGAATCTCATCTATATCCTGTGCCTGACTCTAGGGTCAAGCCTCACTTTGAGATTGTACTCTATGGTCCCTATGCCACCGACACCACATGAGGAAATGAACTAAGCCTCATATTTGTAGCTGTAGCAGCTCTACGGCTTCCATAGCCTAGAATGATACAGCCGCGCCATCTTTTGCATATACCTGACATTCATCAGCCATTAACTCATTGGCATCAATATCAACCCATAGTTGTAAGGCGTCGCCTAGGTGTCCGGGCACCTTCGGAGTGCCTCAAATCGGCGTCGCCTTATTTTCAGGCAATAAGGCGAACTGCCTTGGGGTATGAGGCATCTCCTCAGGCGCCTCGGACGCCTTATACTCCAAGGTGTCTGCTTTTTTCTTTTTCTTTTTTAAATTAGATGAAAGATGCCAAAA
Organism: Hakea prostrata; assembly: GCF_041222555.1. Lineage (NCBI taxonomy): Eukaryota > Viridiplantae > Streptophyta > Magnoliopsida > Proteales > Proteaceae > Hakea > Hakea prostrata. The sequence continues at coordinate 64,600,850 of NC_142600.1, forward strand.
CGAAGGCATATATTGAATTAATTATTAGATTCCAATTGTAAAGTATCTATTGTTTGAACCTATATGCATATTTATAATGATGCTACATGTGATCAAATGTTAAAATAAAAAAAATAAAAAAATTGAAAGAGAATAAGTTCTTGACTCGAGTCTCACACTCTCACTCTCACTCTAATCCCTAATCTCTTCCTCTCTTCCATTCCCGCGACGACACTCTGGCAAGCAGCGGCCAGTGACAGGCGACTTCTTCTCTTCCTTTCTTCCCATGACTTTTTATTTAGGACCTACTATGTGTGGTTTGTAGTATGTTGGATGACTTGAGGTAGGCTAATGTTAGTTTTTTTTTTTATTATATAAGATATGATAAATTTATAATGAATTAGAGTGAATGAGACGTACACTAAAAATTTCACTTAAAATGCCTCAACCGCCTCAAAAGCGCCTTAGAGGGCGCCTCGTCGACTCATCGCCTCAACTATCATAAACCGCCTCGCATCGCCTCATCGCCGTGACAACTATGCATCAACCTCCTCAGCTATAATAGGGTTAGGCATCCTTCCAGGCTGATCGAAAAGTTTCTGGCCTCTGTCCCTCACCCAAGCCACAATAGGGTCTTAGTCATCTGAGTTGACGTGAAAAATATTGACGAGATGGATGGTATTCTTGTGCTTATTGCTCTATATACCCATGCATATGTATTGTATCTTTAGCCACAAGTTATAGTGCACATACATTAGGTCATTAAGGTGTTGAGTATCCAATCTGTTCGCCTCTTTGATTGAATCAGTGTAAAAGTACTCCAGGTTCTTTCACATCCTCATGCAAAATGTATGGGAGAGGACCTTGATTGCTACTCACTTTGAATTCTTTGATGTTTTGCCACACATGATCCACCATTCATCTGATTACAATAAAAAAGATGAAGTTATTATGCTTATGTTTTAAAATCATTAATCTAAAATGTTATTTTAAAACAATACATATCACTTGTCAGTACTAGGATCATCGCGTGCCAGGCCTTTTATTACAGCTTCTGTTCCAATGTTCCATTTTGCGTATCTAAAACTTTTCATTTACAACCATTTATAATAGTGGTTAGATTATTACTAATTGACTTATTCACATTATTAACTTATTTCAAATGGAACTCCTTACTCTCTCATTGTAGTGTTGCTCATAGATGGAGAACAGTATTTGGTTCCTACTTTGCAACCATTTGCTTCATTACTTGTATTATATCCATGTCCAACATTAGTTTATTGTTATATTGGTACATGGGGGTTCGGATAGTATGCACAGTTACAGATCCACAGTTACATATTGTCATAGTCAATTTGTCAATTTTAATTTCATGTGAGGTAGATTACGTAAACTACTATTACTCACCAGCTTTACACAATGGATGCATAATTTGTTGTGTTCAACAGTCACTGATGATCTTTAGGAAAGTTTTATTGCCCCTTGGACTTATGTTGCCTTCATTGTCAAGTAAATGGTGGCATGATGGGCCCCTTCAAAGCAGATTCCACCATTTGTAGAACCTTTATCACTGGGTCCAACTTTTTTACCTCATTACCTATCTCCAGAAATTGTCTGATTAAATGGTTGTTTATGCCTCTCTACACCCTGAGTGCTAGAACCTCTCCATTGAAACCACTCTTCAGATGCAAACATAGCTCTGAGTCCAGATTTCCCAGTTTCAATGCTCCTCAATGCAATGAAGTTAGTGGTGAATCTAGTAATCCCTTGACAGAGTAGGCCCCCACCACTTTTTTCCTTAAAATAGATTTAAGGCATAATTGTGATTGTACACAAAGTTTGTTACCTTCCTTGCTTTGTCAACAATACTTCAAAAAATCTCGATTTTGTCAATGTCTTTCAACATGAGATCAAGGCAGTGGATACACATTTTGCCCAAAGAAGGCTGTGTTTCTTGTTGTCTGTTAACTTCTTGCCAACCTTTTTTGAATTTACCACCATTGTCCATTATAACTTGGAAATATTTTGCACCCCAACCTCAGTCACCACTTCTTTTAGGAGGCTGTAGATGTATTTGACATCCTTTATTTCTTTGGATGCATCCACTGACTTCAATAATACAGTCCTCCTACTGTAGTAAACCATAACTCTCCTAGAATGGCTTCATCTCTGCTATGTACTCATCAACCTCGGCCTTTTGTTGTAGTACCCATTCATTATCTCATATGGTGTGGTTGGCTAGAAGCAGTGTTAATCATAGTCGGGTAGTAAGGACCCTGTGCAGTGTTTGCTGGATGGTGGTGTACACAACATCCACCATGCTATTGGCTCATTTACCACACTTCATGTTCTTCTAAGCCCCCATTGTTATTCAGCTGCTGAGCATGCTTCTTTCTATACATCTTGGGACCTTGCTGCAGGAGAGGATCAACTCGTGGGAGCACTATGGTTGTGATGGAACTCCATGACTCTATGGTCTCCTGAAAGGATTACCTAAACCAAGAAAAACACCCCCCTGAACTAGATGTTCCAATTCTAGCTGCTCCAGCTTTAGAAGTACCAGCTTGTGTACTATCTCTTTGCCTTTCTAGCTCCTCAGCTAATGATGCCCTACTCTTTGCCGTTGGTTGGCCCATTTTCTTAGCTTTCGCTGCTATCTCTACGTCACCAGGCACATAAATAGGATCATCATTGTCATCATCATCGTCATCGTCATCATCGTCATCATCATCATCATCATCATCATCATATGACCATCTCCAATGGAAGGTCTCACTGCCTCTTCAAGTGTAACCCTTACTCTCTCTTCCTTTACCTTCCTCTTGGTCCTTCCCTCCATTTAATCTTTTATAGGACTATGATATGCACTTCACATCTCTTGAAGTCCCAGTTAGTTGTTGTTTGAGTCTATTAGACCCACCCCCCATGAACCGCTAGTGACGAAAATTTCATGCTTTTCTTTTATCACCATCAACTGGAGTACCATGTAGCCATGCAGTGTCACCTCTAAGAGGTCACTTAGTTGGCCTTTGGCTTTGCTCCTCTTGCTTCTGTAAACACCCTTCTCCATGCCCCTGTGAATTCCCGTTCCTGCCTTTATGAATATTGTCTTTCACTGTTTGACGTTATCACTGTTGTTGGGTTAAGGCTGCATGGAAGAATTGCTCGCGAACTCTGTTCATGCGGGAGCCTTGGGCACTGGGTTCACCCTTTTTTATGGTCTGCCATTATCACTATTGCATGCATAAAATGCTTTCATAAATCACTGAAGAACATTAATTTAATTTCTTTTAGAGAAACAAAACAAGTATTTAGTTATCTAGTATTTGTCCCCTTACCGGTATACTTTCATCATACATAAAACCATCTTTTAAAACTTTTGCCAAAATAAAATTGCGATACCATAACAAATTTGTCTATGAAATGATAGGGCAGCACCTGAAAAACATGAAAACAGCCCTTTAATATTTTCTTTCATTTTCAAAATCAAAATTGGTATTTCCTCTTTATTATATTTTCTTATATGACTCCTAATTTTGATAAAATAAAATAAAAATTTTCGGAGTGGAGAAATATTTTAACAACGTGAGGCTGTACATTGGCCCTTGGCATTCAACATATATTTATTCGATCCCGGGCCAGAGCCAGGATTAGACATTTTGGGGGGGGGGGGGCAAATAATGAGAGTTCGGGTCATCTCCCGTTTGGCGAACACTAACGCTTTTTCACCAGGGGAGGGCATGTAGGACCCATTGGGAGTCTCACATTTGAATTATTTTTATCATATTAAGATGTGGGGCCCACACATTAAAATATAGATAGATTATTAGGACAACTAAGATTTAATATACAATTATAGGTAATTATTAAAAATATATTGAAATAAAGCATGAGGGCTATTGTACGAGTACAATTGTTAAAATTTAAAACATTAAAAAATCATGAATAGTGCGTACTAAATTTAGGAGTAAATCATTGAGAAAAATCAAAGAGATAAGATTAAAAACAAAGCTTAGCAAATAAAGGTAGAAAAATCCTAATATGTAAGTGACATGAGTGAAGAACAAGATGTAGAAGTAGAAGAAGAAAAAGAGAGAAAATACTCAAACGAGGGAAGAAAGAAAGAAAGAAAGAAGGCAAAGGAGAAATTGTAGGAGGAAACATAGATTTGAAGTCCGTTGACTAAAAATGGGGAAAACAGTCAATTTCCATAAATTAAGTGGGAAAAAATTTAATGGTTTTGATTAGATTTGATAAAATTGATGGTTGAAATTTTAAATGTCTAGCTACCACCTTCCCAAGAATATTTATAGTAGGTAAAACTTAAAAGTAATTGAAATTTTAGGAGAAAGTTTAGGGAGTCGATAGTTCTAATTAGATTTTGAATTGGCAATTCCTTAAAAATATGTTTCTAATGGGGGTGGGGGGGGGGGGGGAGGCAAATAATGTATTTCACACATGGAAAGAGAAATTCAAAGGAGAAATAAAGAGAATCCAAGAACTTTTAAAAAAATCGAGGGGGCCATGGCCCCCTCAGCCCCTGAGTAGCTCCGCCTTTGATTCGATCACTATATGATACATTTATCATATATTTCTTTTATATTTTTGATGAAAAAGCAGATTCTTTAAAACCTTAAAAAAAAAAAAAAAACATATTGCAAAATAAAAAATCGACCAGTGTTCAGCATATATTGATAATATCATTGATTGAACAACTTCTGAACATATATTTTCCAAAATAATAGTTTAGAGAAAAATGGTTGGTTGCGAGAAGGTTGCCCCGGGTGCTTGAATTGAGGATGGTTGGAGGCGCCCTTCTACATCGGGAGAGAAATAGCCAACCGTACTGGGATTCCAGCCTAAGCCTCTTGAAGGGTTTCCAAAGCTAGGCGTGCGTTTTGCCTACTTAAATCTTGGTTTTGGGAGCTTCAATCCACTACTTCTATTTTGCTGTTGTTTCGTCAACAAATACCCTTGGTTTGAAGTATATTTTGCTGAAAATAGTCAAGACCTTTCTCTTATGGGGTTTCCTGTAGAAACCAACATCTCTATTGAAATATCGATCGACATTTTTGTCATACATAGGCCCCTTGAGATACTGAAATCTCAAGTTAAGTACTGAAATTTCGAGATTTCACAATGAAATTTTGTTCCAAAAAATTTTGGCCTCCCATTTCATCTCCCCCTGGGGGGGGTCAAGACATTTGAGATCTCACGAAATCTAGCTGTGATTTCATTCCATAGTTCTGATAAAGTTCTTGAAAATGAGTGTGATAGCATAACTTCATCAATATCAATACAAATTTGCCTCATTTTGGAAGTTGCGACTTTGGTCAAATTTCTAGAAATCATCGTGGTATTTTCAATTTTCTTCTGGTTGGATTTTTGCCTAAATTAGATAACAAGCTTCCTATTGGAGTTCACTTCTTTATCCCGGCTATAGGTTGGAACACTTCTGATGTGTTCCATATCCCCTGAAGAATATCTTTTCTATGGTGCACAAGTGGGATGTCATCACATGTTATTTGACTTTTAGAGGCCATAAGTAATTAAAGGAGTATAAAGGAGAAAGCTTTTCCTCTTGCTTTGGTAAAATTCTGTGAGTGTGGGGGTTGGGGGTAGGGATAAAGACAACTATAAACATGTTTTAGGTCACCTCCATTGTGAAATTCACATTATTTAAGATAAATAATGTGCTATATTACTGTAGCTGGCTAGCTCTTTAGGCTTCCTTTCATCAAAGAGAAGCCCGCGTTGCTGTTTCTGCACCCCTCTCCCACCCAAAAAGAAAAAAAAGCCTCAAATGTACGGGTAGTTTCTTTGCATTTGTCTATTTGTAACCAAGAAGGTTAAAACAGATTTATGACCATATCCTTTTGCCCTTGTAGAGCAATGTGCCAATTACTTGAGGGGCCAAATATCTAAAATTTGCAGATTCCTGTTTTCTATTTCTCTCTCCTCCTTTCTCAATCAAGATCCAAAGTATGCACAGCAACCTTGTACTGGTACTTGGGACATTTTTCTGTTACTTGTGGTCCCCAATAACCATGCGGTTACCATTAATTCACAAGAACCTTTATAACACCGTTATCAGTGTTTCCCAGCAATCTATGCTGCACTCCTATCAGCAGTTTAAACTACCCATGCAGCACTTCATCAGTGGTTTGCAGTGACCTATGCTGCATTTTTGTCAGTCATCTTTGTGCCCATTACTATTTGTCTTCTTAAGAAGGGCTTATGATGTGGCTGACTTGCTGATGCTGATATGATGTTTTTGATTGTAGTTGGTTTTCTCAGTACCTTGTTCTGTTTATTGCTGTCTATATCTATTTGACATGATTTCCTTCTATTTATGCTGATGATTGGTGTGCTTGGATGGAATGAAATTCTTTGTGCCCTGATATTTATGGCAAATATATTTGTCCAGTACTAGTTCATATGTTGTGTTTATCACTCATTCACACAAATATTTTACCCCCGGGGGGGGGAGAAGAAGAAGAAGAAGAAATAGAACAAACTTTGTTCTGCAGTAAAATGATTACTACCTTGACACACTTCAACTGAACATGGTATTGATTTATGGATCCTTTTTTATCTCAATCTGTTTTACTGTTCTTACTACAGAATATCTATTTCTGATTGGATGTTTAGTTGCTAGTCATCATAATGTCTTGTATAGGGCATTTATCCTTGCTATGATTTTTCCTCTTTCAGGAGACACTGAAACACTTAGCATCAGTTGATCTGATTGAATTGTGCAATGAAGCAAAAGTTGAGTGCTGTCGGGCAACTAGAGACTTAAGGAGCTGTGGACGCTATGTGGATTCTGTGTTGAACTCATGTGGACATGCATCACTTTGTGCAGATTGTAGTCAACGTTTTGAACTATGTCCAGTTTGTCGGGCTCCAATACCAACAACTGGCAAGAGAGTCCGGCTTAGACTTTATTATGAATGCATAGAGGCTGGTCTTATCTCCAAAAGATGTGATGATAGATTCCAGATGAACAATGGTGACAATCACTTATCTGTTGATGTTGAGCGTCTTTATTGTCTATTTGATGTGGCCCTGGATAACAAATTGGTTTCATTGATCTGCCATTGTATCCTTTTGTAGATTTTTATTATTTTTTAATCAAACAGGTAAGCTGTTATGAGTTAAATAAGGACATAGTTGAACTTGTATCTGTCAACAGGCATTTTGAAGAGATGCTGACTGATACATTGTTCACTTTTCTTTTCTACTTACTAAACTTGGGGAAGGGACTAATTTTGTTCATAAAATGCTGATTACTGGCTGATATGCTTCGTCTTTCGTACATTGCAAATGTCATTCCTTATCTATGTTTTCTTTGAAAGTTTTAGCAAGTTTTCAATTCCTCCTCTCCCCCCCCTCCGTGGGGCGAAGAATTTAACGAGTGCATATAAAAACTAACGTTGAAATATTAAATTGAACTTCCATTCATTATTTATTATCAGTTATATCATGTGAGTGTTCCCAAAGCTTTTTTGTACCATAGAAAATTAGGTATATGCTTTTGGAAGTTTAAAATTTTCGAAATTTCATCTCTTTCAAAGACACATACATAGTTTCCACCCTTCAAAAAATCTTTAATATAAAGAATTGTTTTTAGAAATGTTGGGGATGATTGGAACTTCAGTTGTGTATAATATCCATCCTTGCCTTCTTGTTTGTAATTCCAGTGTTATTTTGAGTTCTTAACAAATCCCAAAGATGTTACGGATGTTTGTATGGATGAAAGTGCTGTATCCAGTGATCCAGCGATTGCTTTTCTTTTGGATGAAGTGGTTGTTAAGGATTGGTGCAAGCGTACTTTCAGAAACATCATCAGAGATCTTCGGAATATTTGTATCCTTTTAAGTGGTTCACCTTTTTACTTGCTTTTACCTTTAGCTAGTGGTAGTCCAATTTATTCTTACCATAGACTGTAGAGCTTTATGTCCTTAGCATCTTTGACAGATAGTCTTGTTAAAGAAGAGATGCAAAGTAAAACATGTTCACTTTCAAAGTTTTTGGTGCGGCTTAATGGGATTTCTAGTGTTCTTGAGGTTTTGGAATTATCATTCCATGAAACTCTTTCTGCACAGTTTCATGACTTGCATCACCTTCAGGAGAATGCGTCAAAGGCAAAGCAGGTGAAATTCTTGATGCCCTCTCTGCTTTTGATATTCAATGGATGTTTATGGAAGTTTGGTAGCTGTTGTATATTTACTTTTTAGTTGATCAATTATGACTACATAGGTCACTGTTTTATGAATATGGGGGAAATTCCTAGTTGTAGTCTTTAGCTGGACATTTCAATAAAGAAAGGCAATAGGTTTATCTGGTTTTTAGCTTAAGATCAATACCTGTTTTACCACCCACTTCAATTAAATTTCTGTTGTTTGGTGTGGATGTCTCCCTAAACAATAAGTTAAAAAGTTTGCCCTGGGATATTTTAAACGATTTTCTCTTTGTTTAATTAGCTTGGTTTATATGAAGTTATAATCAACAAATTTTAGAAGGGAGACCCTTGGATCTTCCTATTAAATATTTCAGGCATGAGAATACTGTTCAAGTAGGATAGGACAAAGAAAATGACTGTTGCACATCCTTCAGTGGGTACTTCGTGTGCATGAATTAAATCAAATTTGCTTTATTTATGAGACATCAGTGAGTATGTAATGGACTTCTCTATGGTATTAGACTCAACCAATTTACCTTTTTGAGTGATAGACTTATTTAGGATAATAGACTGAACCTGTTCAGGTTTTTAATGACGTATGTATGGGACTCAACATATTGTATCAGTGGGTCTTATTTTGTTCTAGCATGGGTATTTATGGCATATTCTGAGGAATTTTATTGTCTCAACTCTCAAAAAATTTTCCCCTCAGTACATCTGCTTTGCAGGCAAAACAAGATCTGAGTGGATTTTGTTTCCTATGTTCTATCCCAAAGGCCTCACCTGATCTCGTTTTCCTCACTTAAGCCTGTGCACCCTCATCTCCTCTATCCGTCTGGCCTTGAAAATCTGGCTAGGTGGTTGACCTCAACAAGGATGACGCTCTCTTCATTTAGTGATTTGGTTTCTTATTTTCCTTATTCATCTTTCATGTTTTCAGCCATTGTCTCTGTTTTTGTCAGTTCAGTTGTTGACTCGACCTGCAGGTGGCTGGCAATACAGGGGCAGCTTGTAGCATTTATGGAGGGATGGAAAATTTGAAAGAATTGATTTAGTCTGGTTTCTTGTTCTAACTTTTTTGCATGTATTGTTATGGCTTGGGCTGGAAGCCTCGTTTCCTTCCACTAATTCAAGCGATTCAGTCAGTAGTATAAGTCATCTCACAGAACATTGGATTACTTACAACTTCATGAAAATAAAAATGCAAAATTGCAAGTCCAATATTGCTTAGCCTTGTCTTCCTCCCCCTATGAAGATTCAGTGCTCTTTCAAAACAGTGATGTTGTGCATCAGATGGAAATAAGAAGCCCAGAAGAATTCATCTATATTTTTTGTTTGTCTGTTCATCTGAAAAAAGAAGAAGCCCAGAAGACAAAAGAGGTCTTGTCGGCCATGAAAAAAATTATGCCAAGTTTTATGTTTTATTTTGCATAGTTTTTATGTTCAAATTAAGATTGCATTCTTGATTTGAACTTTGTGTTTTGCACCCTCAAAGGTTACCTTTAAATTGAATTGTCTCTTAGCTAGTCCGTCACTGGTATGGATGATGAGACTTCCATTCCAAAAAAGAAGTTATGAGATCTTATTTCAATAAAAAGTTTTCAATTGAGGCCATAGTCCCTGCTTGCTTCCTCTGTCTTGGTTTGATTTCTCTTTCATTATGAGATTAACCTATTTTCAATAAAAAAAGAAGTCAAAATTGAAGCCAACGGAGGCGGAGATGTCCATGATTCTGATGCTAACAAACATTGTAAAGCCTGAAATCCAGAGGATATAAAAACCAAGGATAAAGATTAGTCCTTTTACCTATTTCTGATGGCATAATTGGCTTTGCAGTTGTAGGTGAGCAAATGCTAGAGTTGTTTAGGGGAGGCAGCTTAGTTCCTATTACTGGTACTGAAAAATTCTGTCATTATTTAGACCTCACAGATCCAAGCTGGAGTAATCTCTGTCAGCTAGGGAGAGATGAGAGAAGAGGGTAAAATCAAGTCATCTGTAGAAAAAGAAGACTGGAAATAAGAAGCCTAGAAAATTACTACGGAGGATATCTCCACTTTCCTCTATCAAGCACTTTCATCTTGTCACTATTACCAAAGCAATCTACTGCAAGAAATATGGGTGGCAGAGGATAGATAAGTTGAGGGTGCACTCAAGAGAGGAAAGTGAGATCAGAATAGGGCTTTGGTAGGTAGAAGATAGAAAACAAAATTCACTGTCGGATCTTGTTTTCCCATGTGTTGGCATTCTAGGAGAGTGCACTGGATAAAAGATGTACTGGGGATGATAAGAATCCATCTTTTGTTTGCTTTCCCGTTTGAGTCATCTTAGAAAACTAGAGCATATAATGGGGGTTTGAGTCAAATCCCGTTTTGATTTTGATGTAGAAACTGGACAGAACTGACCTGGCTTCATTGGATCAACTGGACCATGTCAAATCATCCCAGCTAGTCTTCTAGAAAGGCCATAAGATGCCAGAACACTGTTCACTTGAACTGTGTTAAAGTTCTTTTGGAGTCTTGGTGGAATATTAATTTCAGACTCTGATGGGCGCCCACTTGAAGGTTTTTACTGCACTTTTTCAGACGTTGATAATCCATGCATGTGGCTGAATTATAAAGCCTAGTAGTTTCTAAAAACATCTAGTAATTTCAGTTAGTAACCTTTGTGTTTTCTTATTGCTGAGAATATTAGATATATAACTCAGGAAAGTGTAGCCATGACCCCCCTATTTTTTCTGAACAAGCCTTGCTTTATAAATTTGTAATTGTTCACATCCCATAATGATTTATGAATCTGATAAATAGGTTCGCCTTTGAGCATGAAGAATTTATTGTCCAATTTGAGTGAAAGAAGGCTAGGGCCTTGCTGTGAGAGATCCAAACACCTTAAGCCTAGGGAACCTTGCTTTTGATGCGAAATCCTGGGGTTGAATGTGCCTTGCTGAGAGGATAAATCCACCTATCCTTCTCTTCTTTTGTACATAGTCTATCGTTACTGTTCCTTTGTCACTGCTGCTGCTATTGAAAGAAGCCCATCGAATTGCTTGTGTTGCTGCTGTTGATTAAAGAAAAATCTCAAACTGAGAGTCTGAGATAACCCCTTCATGAAACTGCTTTATTGATTTGCTGGAAGTCTACTATTGGAACAGGTATGTGACTGATATGTTGGACTAATTAAACCCCCTTCCATTCCCCTCCATCTTACAAGCTCCGTTGAGTTTATTAGCCTTCCATCCCTTGTCACCTTCTTTTTCATTCATTCCATCCTTCCTTCCACCCCTTCATCCATCCAATAATTGGAATTGAGTGAAACATGTATCAGTTGTTAAATTGTATGCAAGCTTCATTCTACCCCGGTTGATCATACTTCTGATTATTGTTTTGTTTCAGACTTTAATTTACTAATTTGTAATTCTGTCATTTTCTCTAGTTTACTGATTTGTGGGGTTAAGTGGGGCTAGGTCATCCTTGATCTTAGTTTCACATAAGAAGCCGAATCTGACTCAAACCCATGGTGTTGGATCTAGATATTAATGGGTCATGTCAGATCTGGATATGTAATTCTTACTTTTAGTTACTTTCACACCAAAATATATAGGGAGTAGCATGGGAATGTTGGTTCAAACTCAGGTTAAAACGATTTGAATCACAAAATGTCTTGGATCTAATCTTGTCCATTTTATGCCCTACGGAAAGCCCATGCTAGAAGGTGGATCTTTGTGGAACTATAAATTCCTCCATTTTGACCAAGTGATCATGTGTTATCTGGAAACAACCTCTCCATGAAAAAAAAGGGGGTTGGGGGTTTGGTGGTAAGGCTGCATACATTATTAACTTCCCAGACCCCATAGTGGTCAGAGCCTTGTGTACAATGTGCTCCCTGAGAAAGCTAATGTACTCTTTTGACTTAATGACTCATGATTTTCTTGTGGCAAGCTTTTGTGCATGGTAAATGAGGTTTGGATTTCTCACCATTGATTGAATCCTTAGCTGATCAGCGCAACAAAATATTTCGGTCTGTGCATGTGTCTATCATCAGGTGCAGGCTATGTGTATCCGTGTGTATGTATCTCTTGTATTTAAAAATCTCCTTGCAGCAATCTGTTCAGTTTTTGGCTTTTACCAAACTATTGTTTTATATATTATCATCTAGTGAGAAATTAGTAAAAATGTTATTTGGTGGGAGAGATGTGTATGTAGCAATGTAGGTTAGACTTCTATGCTAACTTTTTTCAGTATCATTTGACAAATCTATTGTTTATGACATATGCATTTTCCACGTTTCATAGTCTTCACAGAATACATTACTGTTTTATTATATAATACAGGGAATACCACGTAAGAGGTATACTTCAGAAGTTCTTGATTATGTTTTCAATTTTGACAGACATTTGTACATTACCTGATGATTTTGCTCTGCTTACTTGTGGCCCTCAGCATTTGGAGATCATGACTTGGTGTATACGACATCAGTTTCTTGAGAATGTCAGGTCACGTTATTCCAACTTCACTTCATGGCGCTCTGTTTTTCGTGAAAGGAAATCAGCTGCAGTGAAGCGTGCGTGGCCAGAGTCAATAAATAAATCTGCTGGATCTGCAGGGCAGGATGGATCATCTTTGTTCATTGAAGATGCCCTGTCAAATCTTCAGAGAGAACAGGGACATGATATGGGAATAGCGGATGACCTTGAAGTTACATCCTTGCAGATGGATGGGGGTTCATTATTCTGTAGGTCCTTAACGGATGGGGTTGAAGGGTGCTATCCATTTGAAAATTTACGAGCCGCTGCAGATTTACTTTTTCTGCATGGAAGCTCAGATATGATAGAAGCAAAGCGAGCTATTGTATCCTTTTATATTCCCTCTCTTAAATGCTTATGATTTGGAGCTTGGTATGAACTTTTGGATTTCTGCATATGCCTTAAAATATTTAAATGAAATTTCAGGAATTTTTGCATATAAATTTTTTAATCATTTCATTTCAGATCCTTGCTAATCCGAAATACTTTGGTATCTTGCGAAACTGTAACTGTTATTCGGTTCACTGTAAGCTCAAACACTGTTGTGGTGCTTGTGCACAAACATGTAAAAATTATTATTGCCTCTTTCTTTCCCTTAACTTAAGTGCAGTTCCTCTACTACTTGTTTGATCGTCACTGGACGATGCCTGATGCAATGTGGAGGCATTTAGTAGACGATTTTGCTGGCACTTTTGGTGTGACCAGGCATTCACTACTAGAATCCTTGACATTTTATCTTCTTGATGACCATGCAGATCAAGCTTTGGAGGTACTTTGCTTAAGAGCCACATGCATACTCATGGACTTAGACTTCAGTAAATGGTTAAATTCAAATATGATGTGAATATTAGTCTTTTGATCCTCATTATAACTTCTGTAGTTATGCTCATTTAAAAGGGGAAAAGTATCTACAGAGGATATTGGTGATACTATATCTGGTTTCTGTTGGATGCCTGCCTTCAGATGTTTTTCTTTCATTTTCACATTAGTTAGCTTATCAGCCAATATACAGGGAAAATTTCCGTAGAGGATCCAGGTCCTTGTTGGATGGTTAATAATCTTGTCATGTTTAGATGTGGACTATGGTGGATCCCGGTGGATCCCAGAAGCAATTTTATTGAGTGGTTAATTGAATTGCTCTTGGTGGTAGCACTGAATTGTTTATCATGCTGCCAATTTAATTTCAGTTTCTATACTGATGCTTTTCTTCTTTATTTGTTAGGAAGCTTGTTGTCTTCTCCCAGAAATTGCCAGCCCAGCAATGCATCCAAAAATTACACAAGTTCTGCTGGAGAGAGAAAATCCTGATGCTGCCCTGATGGTTTTACGGTGTTCTGGACGTGATGGGTTGTGTGCCTACACGAATACTGGACATAGTGAAGCACAATTAGTTACGCTTTCTGAAGCAGTGACAGCTGTTCGGGTGAGAGTTGAAAGTGGACTCTTGACTGAAGCCTTTATGTATCAGAGGACACATTGCATGAAAATGAAGGATGAGAGCTTGAAGCACGGCCCATCCCAGGCTGTTTCGGATAGTTTGAAAGGTCATCTTGAGACTTGGGAGGACCGAATGGAGGCATTAGTATCAGAAATTTGTTGTCTATGTATACGTAGAAATTTGGTTGATCGGATGATAGAGTTGCCTTGGAATTTTGATGAGGAAAAATATCTCCATAGATGCCTCTTGGAATATGCCACTGAAAATCCATCAACAAATGCTGGTAGTCTTCTTGTGGTATTCTATCTTCAGGTAATTGCTTGGTACCATTAACCTAATATAAAGTCCTCTGTCTTGCATGCTGGTTTCTATAGGACTCCCTTTTGGAAGTGTTCTTTTTCTTCTCTATTACTCAGTGTTTATGCTCTTAATTGCGGAATGGAACATGATGGTTAAATCGCTGTTATGTGTTCATCCAAACATTTGCTATTACATGGGTATATATAAATAATTCTTTTAAGGTATTGTGAGTCACGTACTTGTGACATTAGCTTTTTGGTCATGTCCCAGGTTAAAGGCTCCCCTGTGCCTTCTGAATTCTGAGGCTGATCCTTACAATACCATGATGAATCATGAACATGGTTTTTTTTTTTTGTGGGGGTGGGGGTAATTTAGACCTCCTTCCACCGCCTAAAGAGGAAATCTGAGCTGAGTTTTGCATTTATGGTTGTGACCAGTTCTTCATGCTTAAGTGCTTTTAATTATAGATGACTGTAGCTGCAGAGAAACCTGTGATCACTGCCAACCAAGCTTGAGAAGAGAGAAGGAGAAAGAGCGTAGTTGATGACAGGAGAGAAAGCTCAAACACAATAGGATAATCTCTCCATCGGCTAGTCTTCTACATAAGTAAAAAGAACGCTCTTCATTGGGAACTACTAACATACAAAGCTGATTACGGTAACTATAGAGGGAATTACAAAACTATGAAGCAAACCTAGACTGATCTAGTTACTATTTGCAATGAAATAGTATCTCACATTCAACAAAGGCCTTTAAGTGCCCTGTGCAGAGAGGCAATTTATTCCATATCAAAGGGTTCAGAAGAACTAGGGGCAGACCAAAGATGACCTTAAGAGAATTGGTGAGAAAGGATATGCATAGCTTAGGCCTTGTTTCTAGTATATAGTATGACCTCCAAAAGAGCTAATTGGAAGGCAAGGATCCATGTAGCCAAACCCCTTTTAGTTGGGAAAAGGCTTGTTGTTCATGTTGGTTCATCCCAAAAAAGCACTAGCCAAAGGTGCAACATACACCATCTGTGGTACATCACGCTACCCATGATATATGTTAATACTTCCCCTCAAGCTGGAGTATATACATATCTCATACCCACCTTGGACCCAGAGTCCGAGGACTTGCTGATAGCTTGGTAATATCTTGGTTTTTGGTTGACCGAGATGGAACTGAGTTACAAAATTACGTCATCTCCTACAAGATCTCGAGTGAATGCGATCTCAGTCATCTTGGTTCAATCAAATCAATCCACCATATAAAAGGGCCAGATATTGACTGATACCACCCTATCTCAACAAAACTCGTTTACATTGGTGGTTTGGACAGCTGGAGACTCTAGAACTGCAATGTTTAGCTCACGGTATAACATATCGGCGAATTTCTTCTGAAATTTGGCGAAATTCGTCGAGTTTGACAGAGGGCAAACTAAAAACTTGAGCAAAAACGATATTGCAAAACGATTTTCCGGTGAAAATCTCCAAAACTTCGGCGAAATACTTGAACTTCCAGCAGCCTCGCAGGTTTGACAGCCAGAGAATGAGAGAAGAACCTCTAGTCGCCAAAAGGAGTTGCAGAGAATAGGAGATGACTAGCCCAGTCGCTGGAAAATTGATTACTGGTTTATGCCCTCCCTTCCGAATTCAAGGAAAGCTGAGGCGGAATGCGCTCCACCAAAGGAAAGTGATAGAACCTTCAGGGAATCCCCATTAATTTACTCTTTTAACACAAGTATGGAAGAATCACAATTTAACAGCTAAAGCTCAGATAAGCAAGAACAATATAGAAGTAACAGCAGACTTCATTGAGTAAACCTGTACGGTTAAAACCGATGAATACAAACTGATTCTACTGACTGATAGACAACTCTGAAATTAAGAAAAACAAAGTAAAAACTTAGATAACCCAAAACAGCACAATGGCCAGGCCATTCCCGAGAGGTTTCCCTCTCCCACAAGCACTGCTTGTCTCTTTCTCCTCCCCCTCTAGTCTCTCTTACATAACAGAAAGATCCTAACAAACTCTTACACATTTACCCAATCTTCTTCTGCCACCTGGACTGTCCCTTCTGCACCTCTGCTGTGAGCACCGTAGTGGTTGCTGTCCAATGGGAGGCTGCCATCTGTCCTCTCTTCATTTTGATCCCCTGCAGCAGCTGGAGGTGATATTGTGTTCTTCCCCTTATTCCTTTTCTTGTACACCCGGGTTATGAGGGGCCTATCAGATAGCTTTGGATCTTGATCCGCCGCTGCTTGCAATCTCAGAGAAGAAAAGGCCGCTGCTTGCAGTCTTGGAGAAGAAAAGGCCGCATTCTTGCAGTCTCGGAGAAGAAAAGGCCACTGCTTGCAATCTCGGAGAAGAAAAGGATTTTGGATTTTGCCATCCATGGCGGAAAATCAAGACCCCAATTTTGTGTGCTGAGTCCGCCGTTGGGAAATCCTTGGCCGCTGGCCCTCTTCTTCTCCGGTTCTCCCTTTCTTCGTCATCTATCTCTACTGTTCTACCTCTTCAACTCTACCTCTCCGGCTATGATCGATGGGTTCCTCTGGCCATCTCAGCCTCTGCCTCCGTTGCCAGCGATATGCTTGAACTCCACTTGAAATGTCGGCTACAAATCGGTGAAGTTCGCCAAGGGGCGAACTGGCGAATTTCACCAAGATGTCACACCCTGGTTTAGCTCAAATTTTTATAAAATATTTGACGAAGCCGCTGGATAAGGGTATTGCTACTTAATCTTTAACATCTATAACAAAAATACCATGCTAAGAAGTTTTGTAAGCATGAGCAGATGTAGCCTCAGTTGAAGGAGGGCCAAGCTGCCAAGATTAGGTTTGGGTTACCTGCAGTCCCCAGAATGAAGGGCTAGAGTGATTTCAGTTATGGTCTGCGGGATGGCCTATGGGTGGTGATCCCAAGTGGGTCTGAACTGGTGAGTTCTAAATCTCTGGTCGTGATAGATTGGTTCTAATGGTTATGTACAAGATAAATTGGTTGGATTCAGCTGAAACGGTAAATTCTTGAGATGGGGTAACATGGGGTGAAAACCATGTTGTCCTTGGTTACCGGGTCAAAGGAGTGAGAACAGAAATTTGGATCGAACATAGGGTTTAATATATAGATATCCTCTCCAAGTTTAGAAGGTTTTGGATGGGTTTTATGAAGTTCTTGGTTTTGTGATCTCAAGAATGGGTTTCAAATCAAGAACTAAGATAACTTGGAATTGGGGATGTTATGGCTGAAGTTTGGCTGGAATGGGATGGTTGAGCAGCTGACAAAATGAAACCCTCTTGATGAACAGCTCTGTGACCAGAAGTAAGAAGTATGGGGAAGAAGATTCTAGCTTATCTTCGTATAACCATCAGCTAGAGTCTTGTGTAGGTGTATATAATATATAGCAGCATAGGTTGCAGTAACCAAATAAAAGGTTTCTACAAACTATCGAAACTGCTCTTTTAGGGAACCCTACTAAGAGAATAAGTCTGATTACGGCAAGCAATTACAACTATAGAGGGAAGTAACAACTAGTGAGCTAACCTAGAGCTAAGCTGGTCACTAGTTACAACTGAAATACTATCCCATGGTATAGCATGCTCCAAACCATGGTACACCAAAAGAAATATATCTTAAATGAAGTCACTTTAGCTGTAAACATTGAATAGGATGATACTAGTGAAAAAGACACTGCTTTAAAAAGAGTCAAGAGTAGCATACCAGACAAAGACATTGAACATGTGTCTAGACTATTAAAAAGCACTCCAAACACTTCATACTCCCTACCTCTCCCCCTTTTTTTTTTATTTTTTTTGTTCTATTTTATGTAGATGGGATTTTGTATTTATCTTCCACCTAATAAACTATAGACGCATTTCAATAAGCTGATGCATTGCAGTTGCCAAAATGTTTTCTGTGACTTATTCTGTCACACTAGTATATGTCATTTATAATTACAATTGGTTGATGTTGAAGTTTCATTTTTGTTTGAGATTAAATAGTTATCTTAATTTATCTTCACATGATTACTGAGCATTCCCTTACAGCGAGGATTTCTGTGCTTTCCTCTTTTAAAAAGGTGATTAAATTGTAGGGATTTTGTGACTACATCTCACTGACATCTACCTTTCAACACTCAATTATTTGTTTCTTCTTTTAGTAGCGTCACTCTGCATGAAAACTTATCCCATTTACTTATTTGCACAGCGATTTCGGTATGTTGAGGCATATCAAGTTGATTGTACCCTTAAGAGCTTAGAGCAAGACTTTATCTCAAAGACTTCTATTGACGAGGATGGTGTTGCAAGGATAAGATCAATGAGCCACTGGAGAGGTCAATTGGTTGTAAGTAGCCTTTGACTACATTCTTTTTGAATAATATATGAAAGTCCTCTCAAGACTAAAAGATCCAAGGAAATAGGTTATCGAGAAGGAAAGAGAACATAAGATTCCTGATTTCATCTTTTTGTAGTATATACATGCAGTTCGGATGAGTTGATCCATCGAATAGTCTTAAATTGATCTAGGAATTGTTGACTACTCCTCTACCCTTTGAAGAAAGAATTAAAAATGGATGGGCATCTGAACTTACCTTTGTTTTTTTTCTTTTTTTTTCTTGGGTTGGGGGTGGGGTGTGTGGGTTTGCAGGATAACTGCATTGAGTTACTGCCCGAAGTACAACAGCAACAAGTGAAGATTGGAAGCTGGCCTTACTTCGGTAGTTGTGATGCGAAGGAACTTGAAGTTGTGGGAACATCCAAAGAAACTGAGGGACAGCAACCACATTCTATTGGCTTTGTCATTCCCTCTACTGCTGATTCTGTTATTTTTCAGATGGATCGTACCATGCCTCCCAAAGAGACTTCGTCCTTTGAAAGTCCTGCTAAACTTGGCAGTTCATTCCTCCATTCCCACCTTGAACTTGGTTCCCATCTTCCTCCATACATTCTCCGTGCGAGGTTACCTACCCGTGTTGGGGGTCCATCAACTCCTCACAACAGAGAAAATTTGCATTCAAGTCAGAGTTTTGCCAGGAAACAGAGACCACAAGTTGGTTTAACACAGAAGTTCACTTTCGATGGTGTCCGAGCTCATGGAGTTAACCGAGCTAGTCCTCAAAACCATACACCATCAAAAAATTTGAGTAGGGGTTCAATGAAGGTTCTCCAGAGTAATTACCTTCAAGATGACCAATTTGATGAATCTTCCCCTGAAATGGAACAAAATGGGTTCACTAACCATATAGAAAGTGCTTGTCCTAGGTTTCCTCGTCGGGTTTCAGCTGATCCAGTGACTACACCTAGCAGGAACCACCGCTTAGTTGATTTTTCCCATGATCCAGGTCCCACCGTATCTAGGAAACCACCTGTATCGGATAAACCATGGACTACAATTTCCCCGCATGATCCAATGGATGTCTCTTGGAGGTGAGTATGCATTTGTACGTTGACTCCAAAAGTAGAAGTCTTTTCTAGCTGAATTTATCTAAGTGTTGCTTTTTTCATTTGAGCAGCTCTGGAAGTAGAAAGTTGGATGTTGACATCATGAATTCGCAAAATGGGTTGAGATGGAGATCAGATGAAGCCAGTGATGATGAAGAAGAACCAAGCCCGGAGGTAATGTATGGCGGAGCTTCTTTTGTGACGCCCTTGAGGGGTAAGAGAAGAAGTATGCTCACTAGAAGATGAAGGTTGCAACTGTTTATAGCTTACATGTATCTCTTACCCTCTTCCCTCGATCATTTATTACATGTCAACATCTCAAGACTTTATTTTGAGTGAAGAAGGCAGCTTTGTAAAGCAGGATTCTTGGATCACCAAAGGTTGGGGATCCAGTGTTCGTATATCCCTAGCTTCTTATGATTCCAGTCACGGATGCCAGTAGAAACATATATGAAGTTATGACAGGCCTCCAATCAAAGCTTTATGTGAAGCTTTCACTATGAGGTGAGAGGTGAGTGCTTGTAGATGGCTGGTCAATCCCTCTGGAAGAGCTTAGATCTTGGGCTATTTTGCTCCTTTATTTCCAGTTTGCATTCCGTAATCAGCTGGAACAACCTCAGGAGTATTGACTAACATTTTGTGTATCCATGGGGTTTTGAAGAAAGAGGCTTGTCTTGTCTTGATTTGGTTAACCACTGGAAATGAACAACTTTTTTGGTGAAAAAGCTATTGTACCATATATGGTTTTGATGCATTTTTCTTGCGATTTCTTTTCACGTCAAGAGAATTCATCTTAATGACTTCATTTACTGATAGATCAACGGATTTAGATGTTAGACAATCACTTTGTTCAGACTGGAAATTGTGTGAGCAATGATAAATTGACGAGTTTCTGGTTCTGCATTTTCAAGATAGTTTGTAGGTTATTATTTAATTTGATTTGTGATTTTGTACATTACAAGTGATAACTATGGTTAAGGATCTAAAATGGACACGTGCAGTTTTCTTAATCTAATTGCACCGTTGAGTTAGACAAGGCCTTAAATAGGTTGAACACCAAGTTTTTGGCTTCAAAAGAAGAAACAAGATTCTCTGCTGTGCACAGCACTACAGCAGTGGAAACCCAGTAGTGAAATCCGTTTTACCTTTACCTGTTCATTTCCAAAACCCGATTAGTTAAAAAGTTCATTTCACCTTCTGGAGATGTGGTAACCTCGACCCCTCAAATTGCCAGAGTCACGGTCGTTATCCTTACGGTTCTCCCTGCTGGGGCCCCCTCCCATTGCTCTAGCCATAAGCTATGGCAGCTCCAGTTCGCAACCACAGGGGCCTGCCCTGTGAGGCCAGAGTGGACTCAGCGGTCGGCTCCCATTTGAATTACATTAGGGCGTCTTTTCTTTTGCAAGATATGGAGAGATATTGCGAGTCCTCTGTCCCAGATTCCATTGTTGCGGGCATCTAGTTCACCGGTATACCAAAGAGTCTCATGCTTACATTGTTGTTACTAAAGTAAGTCCTATACCGGACCATGAAGACCCTGGTCGAGCTTCTGATTTCCATTCCCATCATCATATTTTTTGATCAAAGAAACAAAATCTATCATTACTGGATAAAACAAAATACATGTTCCTCATTCTGGTTGAGGGTTAGGTTCAAACTGTTGCTACTAATGTTCCTTGTAGCAAGTGTATCAAAATAGTTGATTACCAAAAAAAAAAAAAAGTGTATCAAAATAGTTGAGTAGTGTCGGGAATTTATAGTTACAAAAAATTGCATGGGTTAATTTGGATTTAATGTCTACCAAATCAGTTATTTGATGGATAGGCCAGTTGCTTTTGGGAGGGTTATAAAAGCTAGGGGTGATTGTCCGTCATTGATCCGGACTTTTTGAATTTGACTGGAGTATTTCAGCCCCTCCTTCATCGCCTTCACTATTGCTTCCATTGAGTTGCTTTTTGTCATGTGTCCTGCACTTGTCCATATGATTTTCCCTCGTTCCATAATCCCCGCACTCTAGCCGCTGATGTCTAGTGGTTTGTTATGAACCCTTGCACAAAGCAAAATGGTATCATTAGTAAATTATACCACACTCTATTGGGTGGTTCTGGATATTGCCATTTGTATCATTATTTTTGGAGGGTGAGCACTTCATGTCTAGAAGCCATCTTGTTATGTTGTGCAATATTTTGTAGGGGTTGGGTTTACTTGTTCCAAAGATTGCATTATTTTGTTCTTTCCAGATGAAGTAACACGTGGTCACAAAAACTGAGAAGAACCAATTTGTTTTTTGCATGTCTGGTTGGAGACCAATTAGTAGATGATTGCATAGATGTAGGATTGATTGTTGGGCTAGATGTTCTGATCGCAAGCCTAGGGGCGTCCTGCTGCCCAGATTCTTTTCGTTCATCATCATATTGGTGAAAAAATCTCCTCATGCTCTGCCATAAGAACTTGGAGTCCATATCATGGTGAAGGTAAGGTAACCCTGCAATTCTTGCTGAAAAAACAAACAATGCGTTTGAGTTCTTGCTCTAATGATTACCTCGTTTGCTTGATACCAAGAAAAGAAAATGCTTGCAATATTTCTGATTTTTACCCTATTAGTCTTTGCAACCTTTGTTATAAAATCATCGCAAAGATTTTGGCTTCTCGTTAGGAAAAGTTTCTCCCTTTGTTTTATTTCTCTTCAACATAATAATAATATAATAATAATAAAAAAAAGAAAATAAAAAGAAAATAGAGAGGAGGAAATGAGGTTTGCCACTATAAAAATTGATCTTTCAAAAGCTTGTGATAAAATGGATTGGCAGTATCATTGCTATATTTCATTTTCTTGGTTTTAATGAAACTTGGATTAGCCTCATTTCCAGTCTTATTTCTCATGTATCCTCTTTGTAAAGCTTGAAGGTTCCCCTTAAGGTCTTTTTCAACCTTCTCGTGGGTTGTGACAAGGATATCCATTGAACCCCTACCTCTTTTTGTGTGCTATAGAGGTTCTTTCCTGTATTTTGAAAGTTTATCACTACTTGTATGCCTTCAAAGGCATCAACCAGTGGCACTCCAGAAATAAGTCCCCTATTGTTTGCAGATGATGTTTTTATTTTTTGCAGAGCAAAATATGAAGATTTTGATTCAGTAAAAGCTGCTTAGAACTGTTTTCGGATCTAACGGGACAAGAAATAAGTTATCAAAAAAAAGTTGAATCTGGTATAGTCCCACCACCCACTATGAGGTACGAGAACAACTAAGTAAACAAATAGGTATACCCATGATGGATTCCAACAGTAAGTATCTTGGAACTTACCTATTTCACTCTCTAAATCTAAGACACATGATTTTGAATTTTTTTTTTAATACAAAGAGTTTCTTCTAAGCTCTCAAACTAGAAGGCAATAGTCGTGTCTCTAGTTTAGCTCCAGCGGAACCCTAGCGTCTCGTTCCGAAAGTTTCTTCCGCTGCATCGCTTGAGGTGGAGAGACGCCTCTTCCATTAACCTAATCTTCTCATCCCCTTCCGGCCTCCTCTTCCTCTCTCCGCCTTTCTGCTTTTTCCGGTTTTTTTCCTTTTTTACTTCTTTCCCCTGCTGCTCCCTTTCCTCTATCCGACTCCCCTCGGTTATTCGCTTTCTACCCCGTTTCGCCCTCCATCTCCCTCTCTTCGATTCTTGGTCTCGTTTTTTACTGGTTTTTATCCATTAAATCCCTTCTCATCTGCCATCTAAATTTTCTCAGTTTTTCGTTTTTTCATTTTATTCTTCTCTGGTTTTGTCTATCGCCCCTATTTCTCATTCTCTGTATTCGTTTTCAATTTTTCCGGGTTGTATCCATCGTCCCTACTCTCTCCATTTCTTAGCAGTTTTCTCTTCACTCCTCTATTTCAAAGCTTCTGGAAAAAAGGCAAGACAGTAGACAGGATGGTTGACCCGAGTGTTGAGCTATTTTTCCGGGATTTTAAAGTTTGTTTGGTTACGTTTTGTTTGTTTCTCGCGATGGTGATATCCGGGTAGCGGCTCAAGATGGGAGTTCAAACGGGTGTCTTTGCCTCAACAACCGAGTGGCCTGCCGTCTTTGCGTTTGTGGCGTGCTCAATTGTTGCCCTGGTGGCGTGTGGTAAGCCCTTGTGGCATGTGTTTTGTCCGCCCTTGTGGCGTGTTTTGTCTTTGCCTATGAGGCTTGCGGTTTTTAAGCCCTTGGGGCGTATGGTTTGTTAGCCCTTAAGGCGTGCTTGGTTTTCGCCTTTGAGGCGGGTATGTCGCGCGGTGTCCCCCGATGGTGTGTCTTCGCAGGCGGTGGTGGTGGTTATGTTTATCATTCCCATTAGGTTTTTCTGGTTCTGTGGTTGTCACAACCAATCGAGGGTTTATTGGGTTCGGTCCATCCCTTAGTTTTTGTTTTCTCTTTTTGTTCGGTGTTTATGTTTGTGTTATCTTTTAATTATGAATGAAATGTTTGAATCTTTTGACCAAAAAAAACAAACTAGAAGGCTAATAGTCTCGTCTTTGCAGGTAGAAGGGTAGGAGTTCATAATGAAGCCTTTTTATCAAAGCAGGCATGGAGACTTCTAACGGAGCAACAATCTCTGTGGGCCTGGGTCATTAAAGCTAAATACTTTCCACACCTCTCATTCTTTGATCTCAGAACACAAAAGAGAAAGGGATTGGAGTGCTTTGACATCCGTCTTCTCTTTTGCTCAAATATCGCATCAAAAGAATTGACAAGAACAAAATTACTTTCTTTTGGTAAAACCCTAGATAATAGGTATTCTTGGACTCTTATTACCTGACGAACTTTAGTCAATCATTAATCTTGTCGCTAACCAATAAAAAATAAAATCCTATATTAATCTAGCAAGTAGAAAGTACGGGGTCGAACTATGGGAAATTAAAAGGCTAAGTCACTGAGATTGAATTCAATTAAACTAAATTTAAACTAAATCTACTAATTAATGCAAAAACGTTAACTATGAATATGTGAAGATCTTTGGGATTTTGAATCCCCAATGCTTTTCCCTAACCGATATAACTCTACACTTCAAAGCAAATTAGGGATGGTCTTCCTAGATATGCCCTATCTTTGCAAGACTATCGTCCTTCGCAGAAGCTTGGCACGCTTAGTTTGCTGAGCTATAGAACATCTTTGGCCAAACTCAAACACAATCAACTAGAAAATATAGAACAATCAAATTAATGAAATAAGCATGGTTCATCTACATCCCAAAGAAACGGAACTAGTTACTCATTATCACAAAGTTCATAAGAAAAATAAAGATGAAACATAGGGAGAGAGAGAGAGAGAGAGTTGTGGTCTTCTTCTTCAGCAATGAGAGATATGAGAGCCGTGTTCACCGTCTTCTCCTCTTCTCTGTGGCTAGCTTCTCTTTTATGTCTCATGTACACAATGAATGCCCTCTCTTTACCCATATATTCGATCTTTATTTGTTTCGATTTTGGAAAAATTCAAAACTAGAAAGTTGTAGATATTTTTGATATCGTTCCATAGCATCTTGAATCACCGAAATCCAATATCATACAAGAGAGATATGCCCAAAATACTGAAGGTAGGTTTGTTTACCCGATTTTCAGATTTATTACCAATTTTGTTCCTTAGACCTCCACCTATTTCCAATTTGGCTAAGATCTCACTTTTCATGATTTATTGAGCAGCAAGATTGAATGCCATGATTTAAAATCCACCAATATCTAATATATTTGCCAAATTTATTTTATATTATCCCCAATAACCAAAATCACCTTATTCTTGAAAAATACACAAAAATACTCAATTAGCTCTCTTTAATTAAATAAGTATGGGGAATTAAATCAAATAAATAATGGTAAATGCATGCTTACTCCATATATGCATTGCGTATGGTGGACTCCTTGAGGGGACCCACTATGCCCCACCTGTATGCAACCCTTGAGCGTATGAAGCTTGCCATGGAGGCAGCAAACCCGAGAGGGCATCGGGCTTTCTTGGATATTGTATATGCATGATGGACTACTCATTAGATACATCCACTGCATAGGGTCGGTAAGTAAATATTGTGGGTTGTTAACTTGTAGGTATTGGTATTTCATTCAATCCTAACTCTAACTTTTAACTGTAAACTTTTTTAATTGTGCAGCCTATTTTCTAAATCCTAGATATCAATATAGTGAACATTTGGGGAACCTGATGGATGCCCTGTTACAGGTGATTTCGGGGTTGGAGCCAAACCCAATGCTCCAATCATTTTGCCACAACGAGGTGACACATTAGGAATTTCAAACGATTAGAATTTGTATTTATTGTTTAAAGAATTTAGCTAATCAATCAATACAAATGATTGTACTATTGCAGATCAAGTTGTTTAGGGAAGCATTTGGGTCCTTTAATGGAGATGTTGCTATACGGGGCAGAGAAACTAGTAATCCAGGTACTTAGCTCCTTAATGCATAAATGCATTATTATTATTATAATTTATAGATAAGTCGATTTGATGTTAAGTATTAAAGTTCTAACTTAATGTTTTTGTGATAATGTAGTTGAGTGGTGATATCTCTATCGGAACAATGCATCCAACCTTCGGAGATTAGCAATCAGGATCCTTCTCTTAGACTTGCTCTACCTCTAGGTGTGAGAGGAATTGGAGTACATTTAACATGATCCACTCCAAGAGGAGGAACCGGTTGGGAAGCCAACACCTAAATGATCTAGTGTTTTGTCACTACAATATGAGGTTGAAGATATAACATGTCAGGGAGCAGGCTGAGAATAATCTACAGTACAACGATCTTGATGATATATTTGAGGTGGGCGTAGATGAGCAAGATCCCTTCACTCAATGGATGTTGGATAGGGGTGAGACGATGTTGGACCAACCTAGAGGGAGGCCTAACCAAGAGCTAGCTCAAGCTATAGGGATTGATGTGGACGAATTTATGGCCTCTTGAGATGGACCACATGCAGAGGCAGCTGGTACTTTAATGAGGATTGGATGATGGCACCAGGCACGCAGGAGCGGCAAGATGACAATCCAAATGACACACTCGCTCCCAGTCAGACAGGCAAGGGAGATGATGATGATGATGGTGGTGGGTGGTGGTGGAGGCATTGAAGAGCGTTTGCATGTTCCACTACCAAAGACACAACAACCCCCACTCATATACACTGGGGAGAATCATTTCACACATGCCACCTAGGATTATAATCATGGTGGTGAGCAACATTGTTGTCTTGAATATCCTGATACGAGCCACCATCGGAAAGGGAAGGGCCATGGGAAGTAGTAACAACACAGAGGTGGTTATGATGATGTCACCTTCCCACACGAATCTTATGGTTACAAATCCTATAGTTCTTACGGATCCTATGGTTCTTATGTAGAACCTTCGGATCCGACGGACAACTTAACAGGAGCGATGGGGTCCATGAGTTTGGATGAGCTCTGTAGGCTTCACATATGCTTATGGGCCTACTGGTATTTATGGTGTCCCTCCTTCTCATGCATAGTATGGTATGGGTATGGGTATCCCCTCTAGTACTTCGTATTATGGGCACTCGTAGGATGATAGTTACTATGAGCTTGATCTCTCGAGGTTAATGTCTATTGATGAGTCCATAACTTGACAGTCATTGGCATCAACAATAGCATCATTAGGCATGCGGTAGCTTCCTTGGCCCTATTCTCACTTCCCTCACATGGGAGTTTTCTTGGAGGCGGAAGATGATCACTATAAAGCTGCAATTGATGACTATCTAGAGCACTATCAGTATCAAATGAGAGGGGATAAATATGTAAAAATTTGTTGGGGGCAAGGATGGGTTGGAGAAAGCATAGTCAATGGGAGTTGAATCCACCTAGGCACACTACTTGGAATTAAGAGTTAGAGATTTGAGATGATTGGATGACTCTATGTACTTGTATAATGAATTGTAGACTTTAGATGATTTGGTTTATATGAGTTTCCAGATTTTTAGTTTCACGGTTGCATACAATTGGACATGTGTTGATTAGGAACATTAGTTCAGGTTATGTTTTAAGTCAAAATAACATTCTCAATGTGTTTATTGGCCTCAAATTAGGCTACATGTCAAAAATCAAGCTAAAATTACCCAAATACCCCTCGAAACTGGGGGTTGATTTTTCATCTAACCCATGCAAAAAGTCGCCCGAAATTTCGGTCTGTGTTGCCGTGTCGGTGGTGTCGCCAACCACCGACACAGCGACACAGTTCCGACATTTCGAACTTGATTCTTGGATAAATTGAATGTATTTTAGCATTTTCAGGAATTTTGTCTTATAATAATGAGTTACAAATTTACAGTAAATCGAATCTTTAGTTTTTCTGCCCATCGGTGGCTGTATCTTATTAGGCATAAAGACCCTTGCCTTGCATAAGCATGACCAGTACAAGTCCACAAGGGAATTTTCTTTTGGTGCAAGTCTGCACGGAATATGTCATGGTTAGAGGAGAATTATGTTCATCTATTATCTTTTCGTACTTTCTATCAATAAAACAGGAACGCGAACAGCATGGATGTTTAGCTAGCAACGCACAAACTAGTCAAGACTGAAAGAGATTACATCTGTGTATAGTTCCGTGTTCTGTATTACCCCTTTATTGGAGGAAGGTTTGACAAGAAATCATGAGGACACAGAAACCAAATCAAAGATTTTGTTTTCTATTGTAGAAATCTAATATATAACTGTGAATCCACAATTTTGCACATCAATTACCTATGAAACACAAAAACAATTATGGACATCAACCTCAATCAGATGTTATATAACTGGCAAAAACATCAAAAGAGAATTAAAGATGGTACTATAGACAACAAGGTCCAAGTAACCCTATGGACGACCTGTGAAGGTTTGTTACAGGACATCCTTTTCAATTTCAAGGCAATGAAACTAATTCTTCTGGATCGAATGCCAGTTAGTCCATTAGCAGTCATCTGACTATGGAGGGCTAGGGCTCAATAAACGGAAGTTATCTCCAGACAGTCTCATTTGCATCTGTAAAAATTGTGCTATGATGCTCAATAAGACACTGAACAACCTCAATAGCTCCAAAATCGGTGGGTGAGCCGTCATCGTCTAAGGGAATGGCAGAGGATGCATCAGTCATGTCACCTTCTGTAGCAATCGCAAATTAAAAGACATTGGTCATCCCAAATAAAAGTGGTTAAGCAAACCAAAATTTTGAATTATTTTATAACCTCTTCAGAAACTGCAGGGAAAGGTTTGGAAAAAAAAAGAAAAGAATATCATGGTGTTTTAAAAGAATGCTATGTAAATAGAGTGCATTTGAGGGAAAATGAAAACTATGAAATCCAACCCTTTTCTGAAAACAAGGGATTGCAACCCATTCCATCACCAACACGGTTATTTGAATGAAGTGGAGAATAAGAAGAGAATTGGATTTAAATAAAAAGTTGAGACAACCATAAACTCAATCATGGCATAGAAATGGGGGCTCTCAATGAGAAACTTTGGCTTCTAGAGTGTCTTGGACATCCTTGCAGAAGGACAGAATCTAGACTCCTTGGTAGAGGGGCAACAGAACTCATATAAGCTCCAATAGATTTGGGTTTTAGCTCTACAAACATCTTTTAAAGAAATCCTTTTCATGAAATAAAGGTCCTAAATATATCAGAGAGAATGGAATATCAAATGTTCATACTTTAAACAGAACAAGAGGTGCAAGAAATAGACACACAAGGAAAAGGGGGCAATTTTAAAATCTGGTCCTGTAATGAAAACCCAACTTGAAGTATGGGAACATATATAAGATTAAGCAGTAAATTCTGGCAATCTTCTTCAAACTTTGAGGCAAGTCCCCTCAGATGGTTTAGTGACTTTAGAGATGAACTGTAAGGCCATTAACCAAGCTGATTTTTGAGGCTCAAGGTCTAAGCTAACACTATAATTGACTTTTAACCCACAATGCATACATAGTTCATATAATTAAATTAAGGAACACTTACCTGAAAGAGTGTCCCAGTCACTGTAAGCAGGTTTTTGATCTATGGTATTTTTGGAAGGACCCTCAGTTGTATGATAGCAAAACTGGCTAAAATGATCTGGTCTTTTCCCCTTCTGCCAAATAATAATAGGAGCCATTTCCACAGCAAGACTGTGAGCATCCATCTGCATGTAAAGTGGTTAGTTGACAAGCGCAGCACTGCTGGACCATATACTGCAACCATTCCATATTACTTATTCATATTTCTGACTGTCCAAGATTTTTACTCAAGCCAATTTTTGTAACTGACAAATAATGCATCATATGTCATTGGGAGACAATAATGACACATGTTCATAACCAAGAATGTGATTGTTCGATTAGAAGCAAGTCCAGGGTTGGGTTCTACGAATACTGGGCCTTTGATTCAATGGGTTTTCCATGTAATAGGCCACTTTTATGGGTCAAAGAGGTGGCAACAGCATCAGATGTTCTAGTTCCATAATTATTTTGGTATGGTTTTTAAATTGAACGGGTCAACCAGGGATTCAGTTTAAGTGATTTTAGTAGTTTTTCTTTTTAGAGTTTCAGTTGGGCCAGATTAGGAGTAAACGAAGTCCATCCCAATTTCTTAGTCAGTTTAGCTTAACTAATAGTTTACGGATTGGGGTAGGCCTTTCCTTTCTAGTAGGAGTCTATTTTTAAGTCTTATATATGAGGTCAAAAGGAAAGCAAGTATTTAAGTAATAGGTTAAGGATTGGCTTAGAATTTTGCTTCTAAGTGTTTATGCCTGCCACTTGCTTTTCTTTTCTCCCAGCAAATAATCAGAAAAACCAAGACAATAGGTTATAGTTTGATACTGATTCTGATCTGCAGCTTTGAGAGAGAACCCAGATCAAGGTGAACAAACTTTAACAAATGTACCCAAGCAGGAATGTGAAATGAAAAAAAAAATATTATTCTTTTGAAACTTGCAGAGACCTCACCTCCTCTCAAGCTTGCAGATTTTCTTCTTCTTCTTCTTCATTGTTAAGACACCATGTAATGAATCCCAACCATAATTTAAAGAGGAGAAGAGATGAGGGAGAAAGTAGGACTGAATGTAATTACATAACTCTAGACTGCTATCTGTAAGAAGAATCTGAGACAAAGCTTGAATAAGATTCTAAGTTTGAATTAAAAAAGAAAAAAGAAGAAAAAAGGGGAATAAGATTCTAAGATAAAATATGTACAGAGGGACTCATAACTACTCCACCACAGGGATATTCCCATATTGTGACTAGTCTTCAACTACATTGAAGGAGTTGGGTGACCAAATCGTACGCTTTGGGTTGCTTATGGAAGGAGAACTGTCAGCCACAATACTGAGCTAAACCAATTTGAGACGGATTTGTACATCTCTCGTATTATTAAATAATGGAGGTGCAGCATTGTTATATTTTGGAAAACCGTTTAAAACTTTTTGGACCCCTATTCCAAAATATATTTTATCAGTAGGACAGGTGTGATATCCTCTACAATGTCCGATTATATTCAAAACAAAGAGAAGGGATGGAAGGAATGAACCATATTTGCAGAGAGGATGGGGAGAGAAGAGATCCACAGCAAAACCCTACTGCGTCAGGCCACACAAGCTAAAACGCATTCATCCCAAAGTTGAGATTACATGTGTATGAGTAAAAGAAAAATAGAAACCTATCCAACTAGAAAACTAAATGCCTAAATGGGAAACTAAATGAAGACTCTCTGATGCAGATTAATCACTCAAATAGGCTCGGTTTAGGAATAGCCTAGGTTTGGGTTATATACATATTGGGACTGCGAACCCAAAGCTTCCCCCCCCCCCTGGGCGAATAATAGGTAAATTCTAAGGGCCTAAAGTAGGGTAATTAGGTTGAGAACTTAATTAGCTCTATATACTTTGTTATTTTTATGTTATAGATTACCGTTTTGCTGGTTTGGACCAGCTTAATTCATTAGAACATTCCCTTTGTGAGATTAATGGAATCTTTTCAAGTGTTCTCTTTTAATTGTTTGGTAGCCCAGATTAGGACTTCATTTTGAGCCTGCTTCAGTTTCCTAGTCAGTTTAAGCTGTCTATCTGGTTAATGATTAGGCCTTTATTTTCTAGTATAGGAATCTAGTTTTGGGAATTTTATATGAGGTTGTAATGGAGGCAAGTATTGTACCCAAATTCAATCAATGAAGTTGCTAAATGTTGCCTTCTTCCTCCGTTGTCCAAGCTCAGTTTGGTGTATGAACTAATCCCTGATGGGATTGGTGTTGAACCAAATGACTACTTCCAGTAGGAAAGCATCCAGGAGGTCAGTTCAAGCTTCCTTTTAAGTTGATTGACAATCTCCTTCAATTCCTTGAGTTTTCTTCAACTGTTTCAAATAAAAAGGCTTTTCCTTCAGTAATAATTAGTTGATTATAATCTTCCATTTATCTTGAGTTTCATTTCTAAGTTTCTAATTCCACAAAACTGCAATTACTTGGCATACAACTACTATAGTTCTTCCACAATCAGACCACAGCATCTCATCACAAACCCCCACACTTGGTCCCCTTGCCAATCTCATCCATCCATCAAAACCTAAATTCCAATTTACTAGTTATTTACATTAAAGCCTAATATTTGATTGAATAAGCCCCGAACCCAGCTAAACTCAATCCAGACCCCCTGGCCTTAGTTCCAATCCTAAACCCAACATTCAAAGTGTACCCCGATTGGTTGGGGTGAATCTTTGGCTCTATCGAACAGACAGGGAATTGAAGCCTGCACCAGAATTATTGGTAGTCAAGAAGTTATCAGATAGAAAAGGAGGCTTAAGATATCTCCCCAGGGAAAATAATTTGTCGATTAATAACAGCAACCTTCCATGCATTTTCGAAACAAAATCTGGTTCTAAGTTAATCGAGGCAATAAAATACACATTCTTCAAAGAATGGTCACCTCTTTTACTGAAGTGCAAGAAAAATAGGGATCCATATGCGAGGCTGATGAAACCCCTAGGTTAGCTGATTGCCCAGGAACTCAGGTTTATCTCATAAAAAATTAAAATATATAGCATAAATTAATTACAGAGACATGACTGCTTGACCAAGCAGAGACCATGTGATAATTAGTGACCAAATGCTCTGGCAAAACATAACAAACAGATGGATGCTGATTAACCATGGATATAATGTTCTTTGTAAAGACATACTTGAAGAGATAAGGGATGCATTTGTATATTAGGAAAGGATACCTTATTAAGAAGTGACTTCTGGCTCACACGCAGCAACAGTGCGGTGACAAATTCCAGTGTCATGTAGTTTACATTTGGAAGTTTCTTTAATATGCTTCTCATTGCGTGTACGCTAGAACGAGCATCTCTGATTTCTTGATAAAGGTCAAATGTAGTAAGTGGCTCAGGAAGGCTTGTAAGATAACATTTCACCAGTGCTGCGACATCCATTGGGTTTGCACCCTCTGGCAATGGGGCATCCCAATCTGTAGAAAATCAATATACAGTTACTTAATCTGATACAAGCCCCTGACAAGTGGTCAGAAAACTATTTTGAAAAAGGATACCTTGGTTGTATACCGAAATCAAATGCTGAATAACCTTTTTATCACCTTCAGATCTGAACAAGTGCTCTGAGTTTAGTCCTACAAAGCAAACAGACAAATAAATTTACTGTCAGAAAACTAATAGTTACATAAGGAATATATTGACATCTTATTATAATATTTTTAATGACCACCTGATAATATGAGATAATCTGCACATTTGACCAAAATTTGAGGAACAGGCCTGGTGGACTGTTGTCGTTGTACAGTTATCTCAATTGCAATTCCAAATACTGAGGAAAGAAACAGTTAGAATTAAACATCTAAACAAGTACCACAAAAGAATAAAATAAAAAAGAGGGATGTTAATACAGTAAGTGGTTACCATCCAACCCCCCCCCACCAAAAACAAAAAAAAACCCACACACAAAGTAGTATATCAATCTTCCAATACTCAAAACAACATTATTGAGATGGCAAACCTGTGCCAGAGCACAATCACTGTCACCAAATTACCAGACTCAAGAAGTAAACCATCAGTGGTAATTATTCTCTGGATGTGTGGCTAACTATGACCACGACAGATCATTCTGCCAGTCATGTAGCCACACAACCAAGATATTAAACATCAAACAATTCATATAAAACAAAAAAAATATCTATCTATCTTTAACATGAAACATATAATATACTGATCAAAGGATGTAAAGCTCACCATCAGTGCTCGCAACTCCCTGCAGAATGAAAGACAGGGTAAGAGCTTTGGAATAAGAAATTGAATACAAAACTGAAAATCTTTCATGGCTTACTTACCTTTTGCCAACGTTCGATGTTATTTAAAATTGTCTTACTTCTTTGTGCAGTCTTTTTTGCCACCTAACAACACAGCAGTACATGATGGCTGTTCATTAGATTAACAAAGAGACTGAATTCTACACTCACTTAAAACAATTACTGACATAAGCAAGCACATGTTTGTCGAATCCTTTTGATAATTCCATACAAGGCTATATAATTTTTGTCTGAGAATTTACACAAGAGGGATGGAAGGGGGAGTCAGGGAATGCAGCTCAGTCATTAGCTTAGTTCCACCTTCCAAATACTAAGATTAATGCCCTATTCACCCTCCTCTTTCTCTTATTCCCTTGTGACTCTTCAATTAAAGATATGGAAAAGATTCCCAGGAAAAATGAAGTGAACCATTTAACCCTTGCTCAGTCAGCAAGGATTGATGCCTCACAAGTAAGAGGCCATGAGTTCAATTCTCTTTGGGAGCTTAACTATCAAAAGAAAGAGAAAAAAACAGTTTAAATGCTGTCAATTATCCTTTTCTCCACCACTCACTAGATCTGCATGAGAGGATCAGATAAATATTTGAAGTCAGACAATCAATGCAGTTCTTACATGAGAGTGAGACTGTGCTGAAAGAGGGGGAACACAAGCCTCCCAGCATTTACTGTTTCCTCAAGGCTCTTATTTTTGAAACTGCACTTGAAAGAACTGTTTAATGATTTGTCAGTCCTTGCTGCCAAAGCAGGCTCTTGTTTATTGGTTTCCACTCCTGATTATAACCCGTAAGTTGAATTTAGCAGGCTTAGTGTGATAAAATCCTATAACAGTGACTCCTGAACCAATCCTAATTAAAGGAGGACTTCTTCACTATTTTACATGGGTTCCTGGTGAGACTGATTCCACATCACCAAACAAGTCATTTTGCTCATGCCCTTAAGAAAATGCAAAATGGGTAGTTTTTTTATTCTGTATGATTCACAAATACTTCTGACCTTCAATCTGATAAAGGCACTTGTTATTCTGAAAGCCAGTGCAAATTGGGAAGAATTCACTCCTTTGAACAAAAAATATGTGAATCATACCACATATTGGACACATATAGCTCAGATATAATTATGCAATGAAGCCATTTACTTCATAGGACATGTTGGCAGCTTAGATAAACAAGTATGAAAAGGCATCCCTCCAGTAACCTTGTCTATTGTATCGCTGTCTGTTTTACCTCTTCAACTTTAACTTTTCCGACAGCAACCTTGTCTTTTGTCTCTAAGATGCCCTTCTTGAATAGTGTTCCGGTACTAGCTGCAGCAGAACGTAGGCGTTCCTGAACAGCATCCTTTGATGATGGTCGAAGGGTAGTTTTCTGAATAAGGTTCCATCGGCTTTTCACCAGGGAGCCAACTTTTTCTGCAGCATCAGCAACATTTCCCTTTGCGTCTTTTGCAACCTCCCCCACAAACGTCCCAGCCGATTGTCCAGCTTCTTTCAGCTTGATCCCTGCAATTGGGCATTTTCACAAACACTTCAAAAGAAGAAATAGGAAATCGCAGCAGAAGTGCAGAAAGAGTATATTTAAAATGCTAAACAGAGGACTCTTAGGACTTACCTGAAGAAGAAAAGAAGCCACTAGCCTTCTCTTGCCACTGAGGCGAGACAACGGAAGGCATGGAATCTACGCAGGGTACTAAAGGTAATGATTAACCTGATCCTAAAAAAGATCAACCGAAACACACAACATACATCAAGGAGATCGATAAACACGATTTCGCAGTTGCTTAAAGATCCAAACAAGGAAATTATTAATTCACAAAATCCAATAGATAACCAATGGCTCATTTTCTGAAATATTAGGAGATAAGATCGAGCAAAAAATAGACAAACTTCTACTAAATCTGAACTCCATCATCCGAGTCAATCCATGATTGATTCTCAAGAAAATTTGTGCATTTATAGTGATTTTTCTTGGAACTCTACAAATGACGATAAATGAAAACCAGGTTTTACTACTGATCTGCTCTGGCAATCAAAATTAAGTAATCAAAAGAAAGAGGAAACACTAACTCAAGTAATCAGGGAACTTTAGAAACCCTAGTAATTCACCTTTCTGTTCTTCTTAGCGAGCAAAGTGACGAGCCAAAGAGACTAAGAAACAAACTAACGCCGCTGACGGGAATCAAAGAAAGAGAGAGAGACACAGCGTTTGGCTTTGTGCAGTTCGAAAAATGAAAGAAGACTGGAGAGAACCGTATCTTTTGACTAGGATGACACGTGTAAAACTTCAAGTAGGTAACAGCGAATAATATGTTGCCACGTGGCAATTATTGTTTGTGCTCTCACTTGGACGGGGACAGCTAGTCTTGGTTTTTTATGTCACGTCATGAGTGAGTATTATAGTAGATATTGATCGTGGCGGCGCACGTAAACGTGGAAGAAGATCACGACCGTTGGGATAAAAAAATACCGTGTGAAGGGTCCAGATTTAAATAACCTATAGACGAAGATTTAAATTCGATGGGATCGGCTGTACTGGATACACAACTCTTCTACTTCGTGTCGTCCGCTAAACTAAAAGTCTGAAACTGAAAAAACAAAAACCGAAAAAAAGAAAAGGGATAACGAAGATCTTCGCGTCATGCGCATCTGAGTCAACTCTTGACCAAGTCTTCGTTTTCTTAGGGTAGAAGTCAGAGTTCACTTAAACTTGGAAATTTAGAACCAACATTCTCCATTGACAACTGCAAGCAAACAAAGGCAGGAACATATTGCTCCCTTATACCCTATGAAACTTATTAGTCATTTTATATATGGTGCCTTATCCTTTTAAGATCTCTTAACTCTTGTCTATGGAGGTATTCTTTTGTATTTTCTTTTTTTTTTTTTTTTGTTGTCAACTCCGGTTTTCAAGGCTTCGCTATGACTAATCCGGTGTTTGACCCGGCTCGCACACTTGGCTATGGTGGGTGAGTCTCTCAGCGGAAATTTTTTACATCCACAAGATTTCGATACCGGAACCTTGCTTAAGCGGACCAAACTGCTTATCACTTGGACCAACCCCCGTTGGTATTCTTTTGTACTTCTACAACTTGTGCTCCTCATGTTAACTAACTTTGATGGTTCTTGAAAAAATCCAAGAGTAAACAATTAGGTAAAAGGAGCAAAGGGTTACATCAGCGCTAACCCAGGACGAAACCAATTTCATCTAGGGTGGCTGAAATCTAGAAAGGATGAAGCAGTTGCTCATCTCATATTCAAATTCCTTTTTCTCCAAACTGTTGGGAGTTTACTTAGAAGTTACGTTCGGCTAGTTATGAGAAGATAGTTATGATTTCCTCTGCAAATACCTAGTGTATTGCATTTGTAAGGATAAACTCAATTCAAATGACTACATTACACTTTTATCGTTTTATTTTACAATTAGTTTTTCTTCTTCCCTAGTTATATCGTAAATGGCATAAGTTCACTATTGAAAGAACCCCACGAGTTTGGTTGTTTTATCTAAAAAACTATCAAAATCCTTGATATGCCAAGACAGAGAAAATTCATATAGCCTGATTGTTAGATTCTCTTGTGTTAGTTCCAAACCCTAGCACACGAGCACATCATAGCCAAAAT
The DNA here is from genome assembly GCF_041222555.1 of Hakea prostrata. Lineage (NCBI taxonomy): Eukaryota > Viridiplantae > Streptophyta > Magnoliopsida > Proteales > Proteaceae > Hakea > Hakea prostrata. Next base: position 64,638,601 of record NC_142600.1, read on the forward strand.
TTGTTCGAACAAACTCACATCCTATCCTTGGCAGTACAACAAGAGTTTTCAGAGTTGCACATCCTTCTCCTGAAGTTTTGAAGCAAATGAATGGCCTATCTTTTATATTGTGCTCAATCCTGAAGATAGTTCTATACATATAACCAGCAACAAGAAACTGGTTATCACCTTCTATATACATGCTTTGTAGTTGTTTTGCTTTTTTTTTTTTTGGTTGCCAACCCTGGTTTCCAAGGCTTTGCCCTCACTAATCCGGTGTTCGACCCGGGTAGCACACCTGGCTGTGGTGGGTGAGTCTCCCAACGGGAATTTTTTGCATCCACAAGATTTCGATACCGGAACCTTGCTTAAGCGGACCAAGTAGTTGTTTTGCTTTTACCCATGCTTGAGGGTTTCTTATAGCCAGGGCTTCTGCAACCAAAGCCATCTGAACTTCACAACTCAGCAAAGCAGAACAATTTTCGTCCATCATTGACTCTTCCTGTGCCTTCAATGCCATTTTCTCATTCTCATACACATACAAAAGATCCACGTTTATTTTGATCTAACCTAGTTATGGGGCTGCCCTGTAATTGTTTTTTTTTATCTTGATTGCTAGCTCATCGGAGATTCCATTGATGGATGCTTGACTCCATTGCAGTGCCAACTTAAAGAGTTCTCTTGGATTATTAGATTGTTTCCCAGATAAGCAGCCAGTGTAGTTTACCATATCGACCATTGTCCAAAATGCAGACATAATTGTTTTAGCTTAATTTTGTCCTTTTAAATCGATGAAACAATTGATAACTGTAAAAGGAGTCAGCTTCTTGTAGCCAGAAGAAAGAAAAAAATAGGAAAGAGAATTAGCTTCAAATTTGAATTTTTCAAATTCAAATTCAAATCCAAATCCAGCCCAAAGAAATTAAAAAAAAAAATTAAAAAAATTAAAAAAAATAATAAAATAGAATCAGTTTCAAATTTGAATTTTTCAAATCCAAATCCAGTCCATTCTAATAGTCAGAAAAACTTAAAAAAATTAAAATTTTTTTAAATAATAAAAAAAAAACCAGCTTCAAATTTGAATTTTTTTAAATTTAAATTCAAATTCAAATTCAAATCCAGCCCAGAAGTATACCCAGCTGCAAGAGGCATGTAGCGTTCATTTGACCCAAAAAATAAAATAAAATATCGAGTTCAAATTGTATTTTAGTCTATCTTACTTGTAACTCAAACATTATAAATTAAAACCTTACACTCACGTTTGAAGCGTGGATGCAATTCACTCAAACTAAAACAAAAGCTACAGCATTCTGATTTTGAACTTTGTCAAACCTACCAAAAACGGTTTCTAGTGTTTTTTGTTTTGAAAAAAAAATAATAAATAAAAAATCGTTTGATAAAATTGTTTTATTTGCAGTATCTTTAAAAAAATAAGTTAACATGTATAAAAAAATTTTGCTTTGACAAGTGTTGGGGGCAAATGCACAACCACGAACAAAAACACAAGCTAAACATTTAGGTTAAAATGTGGGGCCGAAAAAAAAAAGGGTGGGAAAAAAACATATGGGCACATGAATAATTGGGTGAGGGAAAAATAAATGAAATGAAGGGATTTTGTGAAAAATATTAAATGTGGATCTCATTTTTTCACAAAATCTCACATATTTTGTGGGCTTTTGAAAATACATAAGGTGAAAAAATTAATATGTTATTGACCAGCAAGGTTTAAAGTATCCCACGATAACATACGATATTAGCCCCTATACTTATTCATATTTGACCAAACCGATACGATACATCTCGATACGTCAAATCTTAGGAGTTATACATAATAATTATATTTCTGGTTGTAAATTATATCCAAATTTGCTTCTAGATTTTTTATTATTTTTTTTTGGTAAGAAATTTTTATTAACCGAAAGAAAAAACAACCCGCTAAACAGACTAGGCAACCGGAGAGCATAACTCCTGAAGCCAAGGAATGGAAATAGGCCAAACCGTCGTACACGGGATCGACAGGGGCCTCCTTGCAAGAGCATCCGCAACTGCGTTTATCGCTCTTGGAACAAAACAGAATGAGCACGAGAGGAAAGATGAGCATAACTTAATTCGCTTCTAGATTAGCTTTCGTATCCGTTGATGGGTATTCATTATTTATTCGATTACTAATAGGATGCAGATATAATAATACCATTTTTCAACCAATTAAATTATCGAATTAAGTTACTTTGTTGGATTTATCTTTTTATTGTTATAAACTTTTAACTCAAGATATGAACATTTTTCTAGATTTTCTATTAAAATATATACAAAGGGAAATCCTGAGTGGAAAAATGCACTAAAATAAAAAACTAAAATGAGTATAAAAAATAAGAGTTGCTAAAGTCTTAAATGTCAAGCACAACCCTTGCGAGTAAATTCAAAAATGTCAACAGATAGATGAAAACTCGAATAAATGTATTTGTACCCATTTAGAAAAATCTATATGATAGGATATATAAGAATCCATTTCAAAATCGATAGAATATTATACGAATCTATATGATAGGATATATACGTCGGGGAAACATTATATTTGGCAACTCTTGAAAAAATAAGCGTCACCAAAAATGACTTTTTTTGTAGTGTGAAGAGATGATATTGCCATTATATAATCCGAATTCGATTCATTTACACCCCTAGTTATACTTATATCCCCTATATAAAGCTACCAATTCTAGAAAGAAAAAAAATCATTATGATAACACACAATAATAACCAACGATATGACTCTATTACGAATATTCACATCCCTTCCTTCCCACCATCTTGCATGTAGCATGGTCCCCACGCGTTTGTAAAAGCCATTCTCTCCGACTCTCCTTTTATCTTATATTTTTTTTTCATTAGAATTGGTAGTGATAGTGGGGTGAGGACTAATTATGCATGTAATATGCCACAGGGAGCGTCGAATCAGTGATTTTTTTTTTTGTGTCTGAGGTTCATCTGGGTCAGCTTGCACACACCTTGATTACATCCTCAGAAGGAGCTTTGTCGTTCGCAAGGGTCTAACCATGACTTCTTTACTAAGAAGTACCGCTCATTATCGACTCTGCAACCTTTGATGGCACTCCTTTATCTCGTATTATCTTTTGACTCTATCAAGTCCTACACGTGGCCCACTTTCATACATCAACACCGTCCAATATGTGGGACACCATCTCCTTACATGTTTTATACCGAAGGTATCCTAGACTGCCAGCTACGACTGTGGGTCCCATAATGTTTCCTAAAAGGATTCGCTTGGGTTAGATATCGGGTCTCCTTAAAGAAATCTAGATGCTATAGTTCGGATTGCTTAAAGAATGTGAAGAAGAATCAGTGATGACCGCCAATGGTGGATTAGTAGAGCGGTTAAAAGCCTAACTTCCCACGGGGAAGTCTTGGGTTCGCACTCATCCGGCAGCACCTATATATTAGTAATATTCCCCGTCCCCTATATATAAACTCTTCGGATTCAACAAAAAAAAAAAAAAAAAAAGAATCAGTGATGACCCATGTAGATGCCATTTATAACAATGTTGGGCTCAATGATAAACACAAGTTTGAGATCAGGTGAGAGAAATTCATTATATTTTCTGTGCAGAGAGACTAGAGGGGAATGACAATGGGAACAAAGTTTTGGAAAGCACCGAAATCCCCCAAATGCTTGTATATTTGAAAAAAAAATTACCCCTAAAATTAATGTTTTTTTTTTCTTTTTTAGTAATTCCTAAAATTAATGTCACCTTTTGAGTTATTCAACTTATCAATCAACCCTTATAAAGTGAAAATATATCACAAGCAACTCTTGCCGTTAGAAAATTACAGTAAAGTGCTAACTTACATATTTTAAAAAGACAAGAATAACCTTAAATCTTATGTTCAACTCATTTCTTCATCTCCCTTTTACAGTTTGCAATTTCTTTATTTTTCAATTATGATTTCTCAAAGAGTTTAGGAAATATGGTTCAAGAATAGTATTTTTAAACTTACTATGTGAGGATGATATTAAAAATGAATAAATAAAAACTAACTGAAACTAATGATGTTAGTAACAAGGGAGATCTCAACTCCCTAATATTAATGCCACCGTTTGAGTTACCTCCTAATTTTTTATGTCACCCCTTGAATTATTTCAAATTTCATTCCACAGATTCAGGTTAACCAAATAGTTAATTTATGTATTTTTAGCACTTTTATAGTAGAGATGAAATCTCTAGATTTCACCTCATACCCATAAATCTACATATTCACGTTTTTAGTGTAAAAAGATGAATCTCTAGATTTCATGAATCCAGATCTATGGAGTCAAATCTATGGGGTCATAATTCATAAATTAATTATTTGGTTAACCTGGTGGATTTATTTGTGATTTTTGTAAATGTGCAAATGTTTAATGCTTTTATAATAGAGGTGAAATCTCTGGATTTCACCACATACCCATAAATCTACAAATTCACGTTTTTAGTGTAAAACGATGAATCTCTAAATTTCGTGAATCCATAGATTTACACAACCAAGCAGGTATAATGAAGGACGTTGAAGGTCCTGTTGAACTTCCCTATATACAGCCTGGAGAGGTGAATGGGAGGAGGGTGGTTCGTTGCAACCAGGAGGCCTTAAAGGAAGGCAAGGAACGTTGGGAGTCCTCCCTGGTTGGGTTTGTCTTTGGCAAGACTCCATCATTCACTGCCATGAAACAATATGCTGAAGATAATTGGAGCCATGTGGGAGCAGTGGAAGTTTTCGGTTTGACGAATGGCCTGTTTATCTTCAAGTTCCCTACCAAAAGCCTGGCCAAACAAATCATGGATGAGGGACCTTGGGGTTTTGGTTCTAGAGCTTTTGTTTTACGGCCATGGTTGCCTTTTGTGAATCATCAAAAGAAAGAAGAAACGGAGCTTCCTATCTGGGTACATATTTATGGATTAAATCTTCAATTTTGGACACATAAGGGTTTAGCTTGTATTGCTAATATGTTTGGGAAACCATTGTTTACTAATCGGAGAACTTCATCGTTTGAACGTCTTGCTTACGCGAGGTTTTGTGTAATGGTTAAGGCATCTGATGGGCTACCATCTTCCATCCCAATTGAACAAGAAGACGGAACCATTGTGGAACAGCCTGTACAATATGAATGGGCTCCTCCTGTATGCACCAAGTGTGCAATATTTGGTCATAGGGAACAATCATGTGCTAACGCAATCTCGACTATACTACCTTCTCAAGAGCAGCAAACTCCGCCGCCGCCGACGGATCAGTGGCAAACATTGGATCGACGTCGAAACTCTAATTCTAAGGTGAATGGAAGAGGTCCAAACCAGAGTAACTCGAATCTCTCTGGGACTCATCAAACAACATTGGCGGAAACGAGTTTGAATCAATCTCAAACTCCTAAAACGACATTGGCGGGAACGAGTTTGAATCAATCTCAAACTCCTAATCTGGGCGTTCAAGCGGGACCCACCACGAACAACACGATGATTGTGTTTGATCCAAACACGTTGTATCCCCAGCAAAATATGGAATCACAAGGGACGATAGTCTCCTTGACACCGCAAGCTCTACAACCTAGAAATTCTGGATCAGTGAAATCTCGTGCACGGCTATTCTCTAATAGAACTGACACTTCGGATAACGTGAATCGTTTTAACAAGAATAGGTTTGCTCCTCTTCAAAATAAAGAGTCTCTGCCAAACCTCATTGAACATACAAACCAAATGGATAATATGGAGATTGGTATTAATGTGGTGCAAGGTGGGGGTGGCCTTGAAACTCACCCAAATCTTTCTTCCATTTAATTTATGATTTTTGGAGCTTGGAACATCAGGGGACTATGTGATGAGGATAAGGCTAGTGTTGTTCTTGATTGGGTGAAACGTAACATGCTTGATGTTTTTGCTTTGATAGAGACTCGTGTAAAGATTCATCAATTTGATAGGGTGTCCCGCCCTTTCATTAGTCATTACCAACATCTTACAAATTATTATGATGCTCCTGGTGGCCGGTTATGGTTATTTTGGGATGAAGGGAAAGTACAAGTCCAAGCTTTGAAGGTTTCCAATCAGATGATCCACATCAAGGTAAAGTGTCGTACTACTTCTCAAGAGCTTGCTTTAACCTTTGTATATGGTTCCAACTCTGTTAACGATAGAAACCACCTATGGGAAGACTTAACAATATTAGGCGATAATATGACACTGCCTTGGGCTGTTCTAGGCGACTTCAACGCATACAAATCCTCATCGGAAAAACGAGGTGGACTCCCACTTCGGCCTAGTCAAACCTCTCCTATGTCTGAATGCTTTCACTCCATTGACTTACAGGACCTCTCATGGTCTGGGTGTAAATACACATGAAGTAATAAAGGTACATGGACCGGCAAAATTGATGGTAAGCTTGACCGTGTTGTCGTAAATCCCATGTGGAATGATTGTTACCCACTCTCTTCAGCTCAATTTCAGAATCCCGGTATTTCAAATCATAGTCCGATGGTTGTGTGCACTGGTGACCGCCCTCGTATACGTGGTAAACAATTTTACTTTGCCAATCATTGGGTGGAGCATCCAAATTTCATTCCTTTAGTCAAAGAAGTGTGGGCTCGCCCAGCCCCTGGTAGACCCATGTTTGCCCTCATGCATCGCTTGAAGGAATTGAAGGATGTACTTAAGAATTGGAGTCGTAGTACCTATTCTAACTTGGATGGAAAAATAAATGAAGCTCAAAAGTTAGTAGATACTCTCCAATCTACTTTGATGACCAATAATTTTGATGATCAAGTCATACTTCAAGAGAAACAGGTAGTAGCAGACCTTAAATTTTTCATGGCAGCCAAGGAGGCAGAACTACGTCAACAATCGAGGGTGAGGTGGTTGCAACTTGGAGATGGGAATTCTGAATTTTTTTCATCGCTCCTTAAAATCTAGACGAAGTAGAAATACCATTACAGCAATCACCAAAAATGATCTCTCCATTCTAACTGATCCTGATTAGATTAGAGTTGAGGCGGGTAGACACTTGAAGAAGCTTATGCAGGCTCTCAACCCTTGGTTTGTCCAGACTTTGAGTTACCTCTAAATAGGCATCTCGACTTTGCAGATGGAGAATGGCTGATCAGACCTGTTACTAATGATGAAATTAAAGGGGTTGTTTTTTAAGTAGATGATGATAGCTCACCTGGAACTGACGGATTTGGGGCACTGTTCTTCAAACATTGTTGGGATATCATTGGTGAGGATGTCTGCAAATCTCCATACATGATTTCTTTGACAACCTTCGCATGCCACAACAGGTCAAACTTTCTAGACTTACCCTAGTTCCAAAAGGGGAGTCTCAGAATTCATTTAATGATTATAGACCTATTGCGGTGAGTTCGTTGTTATACAGGTTTATGGCAAAAATTATTGCAAATAGGATGAGGGGTATCATCCATAAACTAGTAGACCTTACTCAGACTGCTTTTATCCAAGGAAGGCAAATTAGTGACAATGTTCTCCTTTGCCAAGAGCTTCTTTATGGCTACCACACCAACACTGGTCAGTCGAAATTTGCAGCTAAACTGGACCTCAAGAAAGCTTATGACTCAGTACAATGGGACTTCCTTTTTAAGGTGCTTTCTAAACTAAATTTCCCTCATAAATTTATTGATTGGATTAAGCATTGCACCTATGAACCCAGCTATGTTGTATTTGTGAATGGAGCTCAATCCCCAATGTTCACTGCCAATAGGGGCCTTCGGCAGGGCTGCCCCCTGTCCCCTTCCCTCTTTAATATTGTTCTACAATTTTTCTCTGATTCCCTATCTAGCGCCGCTGTATCAGGTGTTTTTGAACATCATCCTTACTGCAAAGAGCCTGGGATCACAACAGTTTGTTTTACTGATGATTTGATTGTATTTGGAAAGGGTATCCAAGCAAACGCCATTGCTTTGCATGAGTCTCTTGAGCAATTCAGGGCGCTGTCGAGCCTCTCAATAAACTATGGTAAATCCGCCTTGTTCTTTGGGAATTGCCCCATTGATATCAGGACAACTTTCACCAATACCTTGGGCATACCAAAAGCAAACCTTCCAATCAAATATTTGGGCATCCCTCTAGGCTCCAAATCTCTGCGAGCTACTGATTATGATGTTCTACTTGACAAGATTGAAACCAGAATACATTCTTGGAGCTCAAGAGCTTTCTCTTATGCTGGACGATTGACATTGATAAAATCTGTTCTTATGGGCATCATTTCGTATTGGATAAATATCCTTGTTGTACCTGTTAGTGTCTTGGATAAGATTGAGATGTGAATGGCAAGATTTCTTTGGAATGGTAATGCACACACAAATAAATACAAGGTGGCTTGGGCTAATGTTTGCTTACCGTATGATGAGGGAGGGCTTGGCTTAAGGCGTTTGAGGGAAATGAATGTTGCTGGTCTAATGAGACACCTATGGAAGCTTGCCTGTGGGGAACCTTCATGTTGGACGAATTTTATTCGAATTCGGTGGTTGGGAAATCACTCGGTTTGGTCTCTACCTAACCTAACCGGTGTTCGTTATCTCTCAGTCATATTCTAGACACCAAGAAATCAGCAGCTAGTCTCATTCGATGCCTTATCAAGGATGGGAAGACCACAAACTTATGGGACGATCCCTGGTTAAAAGGAGGGGTTTTGCAAAAGGAGGGCATGATGATTGCTCAAGCACTTGGTAGACATACATTTGACAAGGTGCACAAGCTTTTATTAAATTCAGCTTCATGGCAATTAAGAACGTCTGACCCATATATCTTGGAGCGGTGGGATGAAATAAACAATACCCACATTTATTCTTGCCTTCCCTGTGATTCAGTAGTTTGGATGCCTAGCACAAATGGTATTTTTTCGCTTCGCACTGCATGCAATAGCCTGCGTAAGAGGTCTGATAAAGTTGCTTGGTCGGCGGTGGTCTGGGCAAAACGAAATCACCCTCGTTTTGCATTTATCACTTGGCTAGCATGTCTAGAACGCCTCTCAACAAGAAGCCCGGTTGCGTAATTGGGGCGTAGTGACAGAGACAACTTGTGTGCTTTGTAATAGATGTGAAGAGAACTTAGATCATATCTTCTTCTATTGTACCTACTCTAGTGAAATATGGTGTCATATCTTAGCGCTAAATGGGTATACTATGTTGCCATTGGCTTCTTGGAAGGATGAACTCATATGGATCACCACACATTTTGCAGGTCCGGACAGCAAGAGCTGCAGTCCGTTGTTTCTCTATGACAGCAACTATATATAGAATTTGGGAGGAAAGGAACAGTCGAATATTCAATGGTACTACTACAGAAGCTCAGGTGGTATTGGGAAAAATTAAGAAGGATACCCGATTGCGATTCACACGCCCTCCACTCAAAGTTACTGACACTCAAGAAGATAGGAATTTTTTTGCTTGATGGCACATTGGGGTGACTTTTCAACTTCCAAAGGCAATTTGTCATAGATGGCCCAAGCTAGAAGGTAATTGGGTGGCTATAAATTGTGATGGTTCTAGTCGAGAAGACATTGGTGGGTACGGAGCTATTGCCCGAAATCGTCATGGTAAGGTTATTTTGCTTTGGCAGGTGGTAGTAATGAGAAAAATATTACTCGATTGGAATTATATGCGATCAAGCGTGGCATGGAGACTGCTCGTGAAATGGGTTTGACGATGATAGAAATTCGATCTGATTCCATGGTGGCCATCCAATCTATTCAAGGACATTTTTCTACATCTTGGAGGGTTGTTGATTTGATCATGGAGATTAGGGAGCTAAGGGGTGGTTTTTTTATATGTAATTTTGTTCATCATGTTCGGGAGATTAACGTTTGTGCGGATTTCTTGGGAGGTATTAAGAGCGGACTTCCTGGCAGGTTTCCTTAATACCTCCCAAGAAATCCATCTAGCTGCATATGCTCTTCCGTTAGCTCTTTCTGCTTTTGTTCGGGATGATGCTAATGGTAAGAAATTTTTCAGAATGTAATTTTCTTTCTTTTTTTTTCTCTTTATTTAATCAAAGCTCCTTTTCTCCAAAAAAAAAATCTCATATTCATGAATCTAGAGATTTGTAACCAAACAGGCCCTTTTGGGATTAGTAGGACCCCAAAGACAAGGTGGGTGGTATAGAATGGTATATCCAATTAATCAAAATATGGCACATAATTGGCTCAGATCTCCATCCACTTACTATAGATTTAGTTGGAGGGAAATCAAGAGGTAAACGCCTGTTCCGATTTGAGCGCCAAGTTTCATCATCCGCCTAGGAAGGAAGTTGGAATACCAAAAAAAAAAAAAAAAAAAGGTTGACTCAGGCATCTCTTTAGCAGTGAAATTGCCTCAAAAGTTGGATAATTGCAAAACAACCTACAAAGCATGGAACAAAGAGGTTTTTGGCAAAGTTCAAGACTCCATATTTAAACTACAGAAAAAGCTAGAAGATATCTATTGTCTGGAAGGTGGAATATGCTTGGATGAACAAATCCAGTTTGTAGAGAATGAACTCGAGGAACAACTTGCAAGGGAGGAAGAGATTTGGTACCAAACATCCAGGATTTCTTGGTTACAAGCTGGAGATCTTAACACCTACTTTTTCCACGCCTCAACAATCCAGAGAAGACAATCAACATCGTATCTTGAGGCTAAAGAATCTAATGGGAATTGGTTAACTAGTAATGAAGATTGAAACTGTCTTAACAAAACTAATTCAGCTTTCACACCAGAAAGGTTGTGATTCCCCTGCACTCCAAGAGATCTTGCAAACAGTGACACCTTTTATAGACGACAATATGAATGTTGAGCTAGAAAGGATACCTACCCGAGAAGAGATCAAATGTGCACTTTTTTTCATGCGCCCACTGAAGGTGTTGGTTCTTGATGGGATGCCCTCTCTATTTTATCAGAAGTTATGGGACACAACTCATAATGACCCCGTTGAATTTATACTGGATTTTTTTACTATAGGAATGCTCAATCTGGATATTAATGTTTCCTGCATCTGTCACATTCCTAAAATTGACAATCGAGAGACTCTCGAGAATTATAGATCTGTCAACCTTGTGGGAGTTGCTTCAAAACTTATTTCTAAGATTCTTGCAACAAAGTTATAAAGGATCTTAGATGAAATAATCTCTTCTTTCTGTCAGCCTTCATCCCATTAAGATTGATACCTGACAACATTTTCATGGCCCATGAAATGTTCCACTACCTTAAGAAAGCTAAAAAAAGGCAAAAAGAAATACATGGCCCTGAAGTTGGATATGAAGAAGGCCTGCAATATGTTGGAGTGGGTGTATGTAGAAGAGATTTAAATAAGTTAGGTTTTGGCAACCGGTGGACTTCCCTAGTCATGAGTTGCATACGGTTAGCTTCCCATAAATTACTCCTGAATGGCAACATCAGCAGCCAGATTGTTCCCACTCGTGGCCTCCGTCAAGGCGACCCTTTATCTGAGGCTATTTTCATCTTATGCTCCCAAGGGCTCAGTTCAGTCATTCAAAGGTGTTAGGTTTTTTTATTAAAATCTATATTATCTATATATTAAGTTTCAAAATTGGTCTTTGCATTTCTTTTATTTAATTGTTTTGTTTGTGTGTGGGACCCATGAGGTAAGGGTGGTAATGAGGCACCATGTGTAAAGGAGGCACTTCATGACCTTGGTTATGAGACTCTTCATGACATTGGTCATGGGTCTTAAAGGTTTTGAAATTCTAACTGCTGACATTCGTTTCTCATTTCAACTTCATGACCATTCATGGCCATTACCATGAGTGGGGGTTAAGGTCTTTGAATGGGTTAAATCCTATTCATTCCAAAGAAGTGAATATGAGAGTTACTTCCCCAAATAGTGGGGAGGTTAGGTCAAGGGGGTTTATTCACATTAGTGGAGGAGGGACAAGCCATTGATTCTCCATTAGTGGAGAATTGATTCTCCCCTTGTGAGGAGGTGTGGTTTGGGCCTATATAAACCCAATCCTTCCTTGCATATTGTGTGCAATTGAGACACTCCTCACTCACATTGTTTGTTTTACAAAGTTCATTTCTTTCTTGAGTTGTATAAGTGTTGTGCTCTAGCTTTTGGCTCCTTGAAGGGACTAGAAGAACTACCTCATCTTCTAGTTGGAGGTTGCTTTATCTTGGAGGTGGTGGTGCGAAGAACCCTTGGTAGTAGGGTGCATCAATTACCTTAAAGACAGCATCAAGGTGTGACTCAACCTCTTCAATCGGTGGTTTGTTCGGTTGCAACTTCAAGCTCTTCGGATTTGCTAAAGATCTTCATCTCTCAATTGTATTGCAATTTATTTTTTGTGTGTTTGAAGAATTGTAATACAATTACCCCCAACAAGTTTAAGTTAATTGATTTGGAAGATCCAATGGCAAGTCTTGGAGATGGCGACTTCAACAAAGACGGAGACAACAACATTGAGGTTGTTGATGGAATTAACACCGGAGGAGATCCTTCAAACAATACCGTTGAAGGCAATGTCAACAAACAAGGTGAAGACACATTCGTTGCCATAGATGGTATGAAATATCCATTCCTTGCTACTCATGATTCAATCCCCACTAATGTAATTCCAACAGTGACAGATCTTATCCCAGATTTGGGTAAGATGAGGATTGTCACTGAGTTCGACAAAATCGAATAGTTTGGAGGTCAAAATTTCAAAAGGTGGAGGCAAATGTTGTAGTTTGCCTTAGCCCAAATTGGGGTGGCATTTGCCTTGACGGAACCCATGCCAAAAAAAGTAATGATCCTATTAAGGAGGGCAAAAGGGTGGCTTGGATTCAAGCGGACTACCAATGCAAGAATCGAATTCTGAATGCATTATCTAATGACTTATGCCATGTGTATAGTTCATTAGAATATGCTTATTCGATTTGGGATGCTTTGGTTAAAAAGTATTCTTTTGAAGATGCTGGTTCAAAGAAATACTTGGTGGCTAGCTTTCTAAATTTTACTATGAAAGATAGTGACACAATATCAACCCAAATTGATTTATTTCAAATTGGGGTTGGGAAGCTAGCAAAAGAGAAAATGGTCTTACCTGAAGAATTTGTAACCGGTGCCTTGATTGAGAAACTTCCACCTTCATGGAATGCTTTCAAGTTGTCTATGAAACATAAGAAGACAGGATTGACCTTAGACTAGTTGGTTGTAAGGATCAAGATTGAAGAAAGGAACCGGTTCAAAGACAAAGGTGAAAAAGACCTTGGAGAAAATCGCCTAAAAGCGAATTTGGTGGAAACCAATAAGCAAAACAAGAAGAGGAAAAGTCATCAAGACTATGATGAGTCTTCTAAGAAGAAGAAATTGGTTTGTTTTGTTTGTGGAAAGGTTGGCCATTTCAAGAAAGATTGTAGGTTCAAGAAGAAGAAAACTGAAAAGGTGAACCTAGTTGAAGATGATGTGTTTGTAGCTATGATCACAGAAGCCAACCTGGTTGAAAAACCAAAGGATTGGGTGTTGGATAGCTATGCTACAAGACACATCTGTGGTGATCTCAAGATGTTTTCCTCTTATTCCATGGCTCAAACAATGAAAAGGTATTTATGGGAAACTCCCAAAGTGCCCCTGTTATGGGAAAAGGTAAGATGACTTAAAAACTCACTTCGGGGAAGTCTATTGTTCTCACCAATGTTCTTCATGTGCCGGATATTAGGTGAAATTTAATTTCAATTCCTTTGCTTAATAAAGTAGGAATGAAGTTGGCTTTTGAAAGTGATAAGGCAATTATCACTAAAAACAATGTATTTGTGGGAAAGGGATATCTTAGTGAGGGATTGTTTGTACTTAGTATTTCCAATGTTGTAATTGAAAAGGCTAGTACCTCTTCTGCTTACTTTGTTGTTTTGTCTAATTCTTTTGATTTGTGGCATGGTAGGTTAGGTCATAGTAGTGTAAAATATATCACCAAACTATGCAAGTTAGGGATGATCACTAAAAAGGTGGAATCTCCCAAGGACAAGTGTAAATCTTGTGTGGAGGCTAAGTTAACCAAAATGCCTCACAAGACTATGGATAGAAAGAGTGATCTCTTGGAATTGATCCATAGTGACTTATGTGACTATAAGTCATATGAGTCAAGGGGAGGAAACAATTATGTTATCACCTTCATAGATGATTATTCTAGATATACCATGATTTATTTGCTCAAATCAAAGGATGAGGCCAGAAAGGCATTTATATCTTACAAAACAGAAGTTGAAAATCAACTTGGCAAGAAGATTAAAAGACTTAGAACTGATAGAGGGACTGAGTATTTTAATCTTGATAAGTTTTGTGAGGAAAATGGAATTATCCATGAAACAACCGCTCCTTACCAACCAGAATCAAATGGGGTAGCGGAAAGGAAAAATAGATCTCTTAAAGAGATGATGAACTCCATGTTGTTGAGTTCTAATGTACCACTTGATATGTGGGGGGAAGCCATGTTGACATCATGTTATCTATTAAATAGAATCCCACATAACAAGACCGGTATGGTTCCATTTGAAAAATGGTTTGGTAGAAAACCAAGTATAAAACATTTACGTGTTTGGGGCTGTTTGGCCAAGGTGTTATTACCGGATTTCAAGAAAAGGAAACTAGGTCCCAAAACATGTGATTGTGTGTTCTTGGGGTATGCGATAAATAGCACGGCATACCGATTCATGGTAATTAAATCCATGGATGATGTTATTGAATCAAATAGCATCATAGAATCAAGGGACATTGAGTTTTTTGAAAGTATATTCCCCTTTAACTCCGCCTTACCTATAAGTAAGGAGAGCCAATTGATCAATGGGGAATTGGATCCAATTGAAGAGAATATCAATCAATTGGGTATTAGTGATGGAAATCAATCAAGAACAAGCAAACGATTCAAAAGACCCAAATATAAGGATGATGAGTGGCTTGTTTACTTGGCAGATAAGGATCCTCTTAATTATAAAGAGGCTATAACATCACTAGATGACATCTTTTGGAAGGAGGCAATCAAGAGTGAACTTGATTCAATCTTGGCGAATAATACTTGGGAATTGGTAAATTTACCAATTGGCTCTAAAACTTTGGAGACCAAGTGGATATTTCGAAAGAAGTTAAAAAGTGATGGGTCCCTTGATCATTTCAAAGCTAGACTTGTTGTCAAGGGATTTAGGCAAAAACCAAACATTGATTATTTTGACACATTTGCCCCTGTGTCGAGAATTGCCTCAATAAGGATTATGTTGGCAATAGAGTCAATACATAACTTGGTCATCCATCAAATGGATGTAAAAACTGCTTTTCTAAATGGTGACTTAGAAGAGGAAATTTACATAAAACAACCAAAACGTTGTATTGTAAAAGGACAAGAGCAAAAAGTTTGCAAGCTTCAAAAATCCTTATATGGATTGAAGCAAGCACCTAAGCAATGGCATGAGAAATTAGACAAGACTTTAATTTCAAATGGCTTTATCATCAACAATGCCGAAAGGTGCTTATATAGCAAGTTTCACGGTGGTAAAGGCGTATTTATTCTATTATACGTAGATGATATGTTGATAATGGGGACGAGCTTGGCAATAGTGAATCAAACTAAGCATATTTTGATGTCTAATTTTGAAACAAAAGACTTAGGGGAAGCTGACATGATTCTTGGGATCAAGATTATCAAGCAAGGAAATAGTCTTTCACTATCGCAAGCTCGTTATGTGGAAAACATACTTACAAAGTATGGCTACCATGAACTTTCAGCGGTCAAAACACCTTTTGAGGTGGGATGTCATTTGAAAAGGAACTTGGGTGAACCAGTGAACCAGAAAAGGTATGCACAAATCATTGGTTCAGTTTCATATCTAATGAATTGTACACGTCCGGATATTGCACTTGCAGTAGGAAAGTTAAGTCAACATACTCAAAATCCAAGTAAAGAGCATTGGAGTGCAATTGATAGATTATTAAGGTACCTAAAAGGTACTATAGACTATAGTTTACACTATAGTGGTAAACCAACAGTTTTAGAAGGGTATTGCGATGCTAATTGGATTTCGGATACAACCGAATCCTTAGCTACTAGTGGGTATGTGTTTACACTAGCAGGCAGTGCAATATCTTGGGAGTCCACAAAGCAATCATGTGGAACAGGCTCTACCATGGAAGCTGAGTTCATAGCCTTAGAGAAGGCAGGAACAGAAGCCGAATGGCTTAGAAGTTTAATGGCGGATATACCATTGTGGGAAAAACCGATGCCATTGGTATCACTACATTGTGATAACTAAGCGGCTATTCACTTAGCCAAGATTAAGGTGTACAATGGTAAAAGGAGGCATATACGCCTTAGACACAATCTTGTGCGATAGTACATAGATGAAGGAATGATAGCTATCGATTATGTGAAGTCAGAAAGGAATTGTTGGTGCAACCTAGAGGGGGGTGATTAGGTTGCAACTAGTGGATTGTCCCAATTTTTCGGTTTGTGCGGAATACAAGATAAATTGAGAATTCAAATGAATCTAAACAATACAAGCAACCACAAGACAAGTATTTTATAGTGGTTCGACTGCAAGTCACGCCACCCTCTCTTGGACTCAAGAGAGTATTCCACAGTGATTCTCTTCAAACAATGGGTAGAGATCAAACCCTTACAACTTGTTACGGGGCAAGAGCACCCTTACAATCTTTGTTTATCTTAGGGCAAGAGCACCCTCTTCAATCTTTGTTCACGGGCAAGAGCACCCAACCAATCTTGTTCACGGGCAAGAGTACCCAAAACCAATCTAATCTACCTAGACTAGAATTGAAAACAGACACAAGAGAAGGATGTTACCTAACAAGAGGTGTGACACTTACCTCTGTGTGTGTGTGATGCAATAAGAGTTGTATGCTCAAGATATGAAATGATGCACCACCAAAGCCCAATCACCTCAAGCGACTCCACAAGCTTACAACACCAGGTATGTTCTTCAAGGTTGGGGAGAAGGTGAAAGGCAAAGCACAAGGCCTTGCAATTGAGATCTTAGGATCACTTGGGGAGTGGGTGATCAAGTGCGAGTGTTGTGCCCTCAAATGAGGTGAATTGGGTATATAGAGCACCTTGATTGCCAAAACCCAACCCCAAAGGATAGAAAACGGACACATTGTCCCGTTCAGCCCGACGGCATCCGCTCAAAAGTATCCGTGCAAACAGCAGAGGATATCTCTTTAAACAGCCGATAGTCAAATCGGGCCAGCCACCCGTCACGGCATCCCAAGGACAGGAGAGAGTATCGACGGACGGACACCGCCGGGCTCTTTCTAAACAACGGGCTGGGATATGGCTTGGATTTTGGATCTTTTGATAATCCTAAGCGTGACACCACTAACATGTCCTAGGCACCTAGTAACATGGATTACAATATGGATGCATTACAGTGTGTGTATGCAAAGGGCCTAAGCCCCGATTTAGCCTAAGCTTGATCTTGACGGCTCGACGATTGGCACGGCTCATGTCCATCGGCATGGCATCTTGACTAGACTCAGCCACCATGTCGCTGGCATGGTTGGCATGGTTATCTGACAGACTCATGTCCATCTCAGCGCGGCAGACGGCGACTGCAAGGCTTGACTTGGAGTTGGTCCACGTCTCATCTTGAACTAAACATCAAACTCAATATAGCCATAGTAATCATGCTAACACAAAACCAATAGAGGCGATGGGCAAATGCGACAGGCATTTCCCAACAATCTCCCCCTTTTGATGATGATAAACACATGAATGATTGGAAGATATGAATGATAATTAATAGCAAATAAACACTAATTCATATACATGTTATTTACATGTTTTTCCATAATGAATTCTAATTCATGTTTGTTATCATCAAAACATGGTGAATTCAAGTTTCATGTTTGTTATCATCAAAATCAATGGAAGCCGATGTGGCAAAATGCTGACATGGCATTTTCCAACAGGAATCAAGCTGACATGTTCACAAAGGCTATGTCTGTCAAAAACTTGTGTATTGCATCTACAGGAATGGGGTTAATGCCTAATCCTCAGGTCACATGATGGATACCCTACCTATGTGAAGAGGCTAAATACCTGAATTAGGTTCAAGGGGTACAAACGAAGTCATGGGAAGATCGGTTTAGTACTACTATTTATAATTATTCCATTCTAGGGTGTAGATGAAGGTAATAGTACTACCACAAGGGTAAGGTTGAGCGAAGCTCTCAATTAGTCTAATCCCAAGGAATGTGGGGGGGTGTTAGTTGTGGTGCACATCAGATACTAACCTAAGTGGATGTAGGTGGTTTGGCCGCCGCTAATGAGAACTTATAGGCGAGTTCTCTAAACATTCATGAGTCCAGGATAAGGGACATGGCCAGTTCAAAAGTCCAATGTGTAGTATAAAAGGTAGCTCCAAAAGTCGACCTTTAGGACATGGATGATGGGGCGGTCAGTTACACTAATGAGGAAAGGTTCAAGGAGTCTGACTCTACCCGTACTATGTAGCGCAACTCATTAGACCTAGTGTAGGTTCAAGTCCGAAAGACACCTACAACAATGTGTCCTTTAGTGTCTAATAAAGTCACAACACGAGTCCTTTTTTGCAATTTTGAAACTTGTGGGGGATTGTTAGGTTTTTTATTAAAATCTATATTATCTATATATTAAGTTTCAAAATTGGTCTTTGCATTTCTTTTATTTAATTGTTTTGTTTGTGTGTGGCACCATGTGTAAAGGAGGCACTTCATGACCTTGGTTATGAGACTCTTCATGACATTGGTCATGGGTCTTAAAGGTTTTGAAATTCTAACTCCTGACATTCATTTCTCATTTCAACTTCATGACCATTCATGGCCATTACCATGAGTGGGGGTTAAGGTCTTTGAATGGGTTAAATCCTATTCATTCCAAAGAAGTGAATATGAGAGTTACTTCCCCAAGTAGTGGGGAGGTTAGGTCAAGGGGGTTTATTCACATTAGTGGAGGAGGGACAAGCCATTGATTCTCCATTAGTGGAGAATTGATTCTCCCCTTGTGAGGAGGTGTGGTTTGGGCCTATATAAACCCAATCCTTCCTTGCATATTGTGTGCAATTGAGACACTCCTCACTCACATTGTTTGTTTTACAAAGTTCATTTCTTTCTTGAGTTGTCTAAGTGTTGTGCTCTAGCTTTTGGCTCCTTGAAGGGACTAGAAGAACTACCTCATCTTCTAGTTGGAGGTTGCTTTATCTTGGAGATGGTGGTTTGAAGAACCCTTGGTAGTAGGGTGAATCAATTACCTTAAAGACAGCATCAAGGTGTGACTCAACCTCTTCGATCGGTGGTTTGTTCGGTTGCAACTTCAAGCTCTTCGGATTTGCTAAAGATCTTCATCTCTCAATTGTATTGCAATTTATTTTTTGTGTGTTTGAAGAATTGTAATACAATTACCCCAACAAAAGGGCCAAGACATCCATACTTATCAAAGGTATCAACATCAAACATCGAGTAGCTACTATTTCACATCTTTATTTGCATATGATTGCCTCCTATTCTATGAATTAAGACTTGATCATGTATGCAATTTGAAAGCATGCTTAGATCTCTATTGCAAGGCTAATGGTCAAGCAATCAATCTTCAATAAATCTAGTATGGTCTTCAACCCGAATACCCCCACTAAAATTCATGAGATGGTTCTCTAGTATTCTAAAGGTATCTTATACCAAACAACCCACTAAATATTTAGGACTCCCACCAAAAATTGGGGTCTCTAAATGTAAGGCTTTCAAGTATGTTTCAGAGAGGGTGTCCAATAAACTTGAAGGTTGGAAGTTTAAACTTCTCACACATGCGGGGAAAGATATATTGCTCAAGTTAGTCGCTTTTCTCTTCCCCAGTTCGTGTGTTCACACTTTAAGCTTCCTTAATCTACTCGCAAGGAGATCCAACAAAAATCAGCTAATTTCTATTGGGGGTCATTGGAAGGAAATTAAGAACAAAATGCATTGGATATCTTGGGACCGCTTATGCAAGGGTAAAGTACATGGGGGTCTAGGCTTCAAGGACTCGGGTTTGCAAAACATAGCTTTGTTGACAAAGGTTGCACATCTATTATGGTCTCAGCCAAATTCACTTTGGGCTCGGGTTATGAAAGCAATTTATTATCCTAGATGTTCTTTTCTTGCAGCTACTAAAGGCATGTAACGTATTGTAGGTCTGAATACCCGAAGGTCCAGTCGGAATAAACTGTGGAGTATCTGGATATTGAAGTCCATGATCCATACCCTGAGCCCATGGATCTGGATTCCACCGACGAAGAACCTGCCTTACTGGGAATCCAAAGAAGAAACTATAGAAACCCTGATGGACTGGGAAAGTGGATCACCAGTTGGAGTCAAGTTGTGTTTGAAGATGTCTAGTATCAAGGTAAGGACACCCCCACATGATGCTTAGGGTTAGGCTAGTGTTGGGGGTCAACCGACTGAGCAAATCACCCAAGTACTGAAAAGTACTAGGGGCGGTTGCTTAAAGCGGTTGATTGATCAACCAACCACCCAAGCGACCGCCCAGGTTTGATTGTGGGAATGAAAACCCTAATTAGCTCCAGTCCACTATAAGCAAGTAATCTTGACCTTTTCTCTCATTATTATATTCGAGATTACTACCGTGGACGATTAGGAGTCAGAGAACACGTGTGGGAAGGTGAAGGAAGCGTGATTTGCGAGGAAGATCCAATCCCTCGTCAGTTTAGCGAATCTTTCAAAGGTAAGTTGATCTCAAACCCTCTATATTCTTTCCTCATTTCTTTGAATGGTGTGAATCCATCCTTCTTGATTGGTGGTAAGTTATTTGTGATGGTTCTATCCTCCCATAAGTGATCTTGATTAGTTCATGTCCGAAAATGGATCCTTGCATCTAAATAAAGGATTTATCTGATCAAAGGAGATGATGTTGTTATTGAATCATTAAAATTCTAGGGTTTTGGTTTATGCTTGTGATGTAGGCTCCTTAAGGATGAGATTCAAATTTAGATCATCCCAAAATCGGTTTAAAATTGGGAGATCAAAAGCCAAAATTTTGGACTTGAGTTGTTGTCTGGAATAGGGGCGGTCGCTTAGGGCGGTTGACTGCCCATACTCATGCCAATGATTGCGGTGAGAGAGTGAGGACCTAAACCCCAGTCATGGTTGATTGACGAGGACTAAACCCCTTGCTTGGGATCCCAACAGAGGTAATCAGTAGCTTCTTGACCTCACCTCTGATTGTCTCATGCTTCTTAATTAAGAAGTTCCTCCTTTTCTGAATTGCAGGCTTGGCCTTTGGATCTATCCAAAGCGTATGTTCTGCGACTGTTCAGCCTATGCCCGGCATGTCATCAGCTGACCATGTGAATACGTCTATGTTCTCACGAAGAAAACTCTTCAACTCTTCATTGAAATCTTCCAGTTATTTGGACCCAATGTGGTTTGTTCTTCTTTCATCCTCTGAGTCCAACTGGATGAGTTCCAATTTTTCTACTGGTTCGGGCCTTTGCATCTCATCCTCATCCCGATCATCACAAACTTCTATCAGTAATGTCGTGGCCTTCCTTGGATCAGCCTTATCCTTTAGATATAAAACATAGCACTGTCGGGAAGTTTTAATCAGAGGTTACCTGTCCAATCCCTTTATCAGTTGGGAATTTGATTCTCATGTGCTTGGTTGAAACCACTACCCCCCTCCCCCTAGCTTTGTAAGAGATGGCCTCCCAATGATGACATTGTAGGCTGGAAGTTCTCAAACAACTAGAAAGTTTACTTAGATAGTGGTTTCCTTGGGGAAATTTCCCACTGTGAGGTCCAGTTGTACTGATCCTTCTGCAATTGCTGATGACCCTGCAAATCCATATAGATGGGTGGAGGACGGCTTCATCAAATCTTCCTCCATTTTGAACTTTTGGTAGGCATCATATGATAAAAGATCTGTTGATGATCCTATATCAACCAACACTGTATGTACCTCGCGATGACCGATCTCGACTTTGATTTTGAGTGATCATGAGGTGTACGGACGCCTCTTTCATCTTCCTCACTGAATGTGATGGTGTCTTCTACATTGGAGTTCTTCCGCTTCTGTGCTTCTCTAGACCCAACGAACTTGGATTTGGCTTTTAGCTTTCTAAGAGATTCGAGCTCTGGCCCCTGAATATGGTAAGAATAGGATATTGGCTGGCCTCAACTACCTCCTTACCCTTTTTTGACTGAGGAGCTTCGACACGACGATCCCCACTTCCTAAACACTCCCTTCTTTTTTCGGCAGCCGTCCTTCTTTCTTGTTCACACCCTCATCCTTTTACGAAGTTGGACAAGTGCCCCTGAGATATCAATCTCTCAATGTTTGCCTTCAGATGTCTGCACTCATTCGTGTAATGTTCGTAATCTTTATGAAAATGACAATACTTCTCCATGTTTCTTTCTCCTAGTTTTACTATTATCCTTGGCGACCATTTTAGGATGTCCTAATTCTTGATTTGCTTCAAGATTTCTGATCATGGGGTATTCAATGGTGTATACTCCACATGGTCGGGTGAACGTTGCCTCCAGCCCGAACGTGGTTTTCTACTTCGATCATTGCTTGGCGGCTTTGACCTCTGGGACATTGGTGTATGAGTGCGGACCCCTCGTTCTAGTCTAATAATCCCGGTCCGACTCCCCTGAGCTCGGTCAAGCCGCTCTTCTCTTCTGGGCAATTCTCTAGCTCTTCTTTCTCTAGATCGTCCTTCACGACCCCCTCGGGGATCCTGTCTGTAATTATGGCCTTTGGTTTGTTGTCTATTTCTTTGAGGAGAACGCCCTCATACTAGAGAGAGTGGTACCCCAGCTCTTTGCGTGCATCCTCGAGCCTCCTCTTGATCATGGGGATTAGGATCCCGAGGAGCCACCACATGCCTCGCCATCATATGAAGCATTTGTTGCATCTCCATAAATTGGATTTGCATTTGATTTATTTGCTCTTGAAGGTTGTTTGGGTTGTTAGGGTGTTCACCCCCAACCAATCCTTCATCTTCGCGAACTTCGGAACTTCTCGAGCACGACTTCCTTTAGGAATGTCTCCTTCTGGGATATCTCCTCCTGGTGGAGGATGAATTTTCTGGTTCCTTTGGGCCGCAACCACTACTGATCATGTAACCATGACTTTCTGAAGCGTTTCCCACAAATGGCGCCATGATGAGTCCAAAATCTACTCAACCTTGAGATCCCTGATGAATGATCTGCAAAACAGTGTTAGACGTGGCCCGACCTTGGGGGTCAGGAGGCCACCTCCCAAGGCTAAGTCAGTTAAGGAACTGATCACAAAGCTCTAGCTAGTTGCAGAGAAGAAATTGAATACGATAATAAGGGAAACGATTTAGATACCTCGTTTGTGTGTAGGTTACTTGTTTATATAGGTTTTACCTCTTGTTCTCAGTCGTTGGATTCTTTCACGATCCTTCTTGGTGGCCATCCGATTGTAGGGTTTTACCCCTTTTCTCAGGGGTGGAAGCAGTTTCCTCTTAAGGCATGATCTTTCCCCTGCATCAATGGTAGTTTCCATGATTAACACGATTGCCCACTCCCCATAATAGCAGCAACCGTTTATAACTCAATCACGTATCCCGAATTCCCTTGGGGTTGTGCTTATCACACTATAATGATTCGACCAAATGTTCGAACCCGACCATGGGGTCGGACCGTCTACGACCGGAGTCAAAGACTGAACCTTAGGTGAACCCGGTTCAGTATAAATTTTCCCGTATCAGTTTAGTAGGGGGTTGAAATCACCAATGTCTCTTATATAAGTGTGTCTTTGAATCAATAACACATGCATTGCTTAAGTGTGATCATGCTCAGCTTTGTCAGAGGCACCCCTTTGCATTTAGATGTTAATATGTTCGGTGGAAATACTTTATTAGACTGGAGATGAACACATTTATGTGTGAAATCTTAGGGCATAAAGCATGCATTTTACACACTTAGAATGGAGCTACCTTGGGTTTTATGTTGTTTTTGCAGATTTTAGGATTTTTTAGGATTTGAACAAATATTTGGAGTTTTGAATATGAAACATGCAATTTTACACGTCAAGAGGTCTGCTCAAATTTTCAAGTATGAAAAGGGCTTCATTTGGAGCATGATGGGCTAGAGATGCAATTATGGGCCAACTCCAAAATATCTTAAAAATAAAGAAGCCATTTTGATCTACAATAGAGATTAGTTAGGATTTTTATTTTATTTTACTTTATTGCAATTAAAAAATGTATGGGGCCCACAAGTAGTCAAAGCTTAGGATTTTCTATTTTTTTCTATAGATTTTTAGAAGATTTTATTTTATTAGATGTTATTTCTTTTTCTATTTTTTTTTTTTTTTCTCTACCCCACTTACTATTTCTTTTACTTTATTCCCTTAATAAACCCATTTTATTTTGTTAATAAATATATGTATTTTATTTTGGGTCGGACTAGAATAATTAATTTGTCTCAAACAAGTTTTAACTCAGCTTTTTTTTTTTTTTATTTAATATAGTTTACCAAAAAAAAATTTTAATTAATATTTGTTTTATCATAGCCAAGCTTCAAAGAAGAAAAAAAAAAATAGTCAGTCAACTTCTTACCCTTAATATTTAAACAAGAGCTTTTTACCTACAAATCCCGAGTTGTTTTTTCTTTTCTTTTTTTGTACACATCTCGAGTCTTAAGTACCCCCTCCCCCCGTGTGTCAAAAACCACAAGGGCGTCACTCTTCCCTTAACAACATCATAACTTATACACCTTGTTCTTGTGAAAATTTTGTTTGAATTGAATTATTTTCCACGTTTTGAACACCGGAGAAGAGTTTCATTTATAACTATATAATATTGAGTACAATTTGTATTACAAACATGCGGACTTTCTTTCACCGCATAGTTTTGGTGTGCTTCTACCCGCTACAATTCAAAAGGTTGTGAAAATAAGAGAGAAAATTTGGTGTGGATTTGAATTTGAAAATCAAACAAAATCACTAATTTAACAACTATTTCTAGCAGTTTTCACATCTTTACCAAAAAGGTAAAGAACTCTTCTTTCACATCCCCACTTGGGACTTCCATTTGCATGCTACCTCTGAGAGTGACCTCCTAGAGGATCCTTCTTCACTTAACGCCTCAGTAGCTGCACCCTTGAGCATCCTCATCCTCTTGCGTATTTTGTTCCCTTCTGGCCCTTCCATTAAGCACTTCACCACCTTACCAATTTCCACTCTGCCCACTATTCCATTCTTTAAAGCTTTTGGCCTTAAAGCTACTTCCAAATCCTCCGCGAGCATCACTGCGTTCATCTTTTGTTCTGCATAGAGTGGCCAAGCAATAAATGGTACCCCATGTACAACACTCTCTAAGATTGAATTCCAACCACAATGAGTGAGGAACCCTCCAGTGGAAACATGGCTAAGCACTTGTATTTGAGGAGCCCATGATGGTATTACCAAACCCCTCCCTTTAGTCCTCTCCAAGAAACCCTCTGGCAGAAAAGCCAAAGGGTCTTCAATGTGTTGAGTATCAAAGTAGGTAGCATTTGGGCTCTTGACAACCCATAAGAATCTTTGCTTACTAAGCTCCAGTCCCAATGCCAGTTCATTTAACTGCTCCCTTGAGAGTGCACCACCACTACCAAATGAAACAAATAATACAGACTCCAAGGGTTGATTGTCTAACCACCTTAGACACCCAAAAACATCAGATACGCCTACCTTACAACCATTTTGTATAAGTGGCCCAATTGGATATATAGGTGGCAAACTTGTATCTCTACCCTCCTTCAAAGCACTGATGGCACCTGCTTCCATGCCCATGAAGCTATTTAGCAAGATACCATCAGCCATTTTGAAACGCTTGCAATGGTATAAGGTCCATGTATAAACCTTATTTTGTCTATCTTGGAGTGGATCTGTGAAATCTCTCCCATGAATTGGCACACATCCAGGTAACTTCACTGGTTCAAACAGGTCTCTATATTCACAAGAGTACTTGTCGTCAAGCTCAGGCATATGGAGGTACAATGACAATACCATAGCAGTAGATGGGAAGAACATGTAAGAAGGAACATTGAATTCCTTAGCCACATCAAATGCATCAGTTCCGAAGATATCAACAACCAAGGCAGCAATGGGAGTTGTGGCTGTTAACACCTTGAAAGCTTCATGGAGTGAAGGCAGAGAACGGGATATCATGAGGTAAATCCGGGTTTCGATTCTTGAATCCCTAGAAAGGTCTTGAAGATTAACAGGAGGGAGAAAGATGGTATTGATGCAGTTGGGAAGGCTATCCAACACTTTTTTCTGTGCTTTGGTGGAAGAACCATCAGTTGGGATTGTGAATGTAATGGAGAAATCATCATGTTCATGGATAAATTTCTTGGCAAATTCAACTAGAGGGATGAGGTGGCCCATACCTGGAGCTGGTAGAATGACAATGTGTGGACTTTGTTTTTCTGCTTCCATAGTGATTATATTTTGGGAGGGTTGAAGACGAAGGAGAACAAAAGAACTTATGATCAGCTTGTGAGAAGTGGGTTTGTGAGGGTTGAATGACAAGGAATGGTTTATATATAGGCAAAGTGAATCCCACCAATGCTGGTGGATTAATTATTTTTTAATCTAGCTACGCATGAATCACACACTCTCAAAATACGTATTTTAAAGCATGGGAGCCACAAGTATAACTTACCTATTATAGTTTTAAGTTTTTATAAGATATGTGCTTACGGGCATGACATAGACATAACAATTACAAAGATAAAAATAAGGTAGAGATACTTATTGATGACATGGAAACACAAGGCTTCAATTTACATGTCCTGAAATCAGAAGAATAAAACCAACCTAAATATCTTACACGTCAATGACAAAGCGTTCTGAAGAAGTATTGAGCGACAATGAAACTTACAATAACCGATGACATGGTTTTTGAAATTAATAATGACTTAATTATCACTCTAGAAATATGTTCTTCAAATGAATGCATGGTTTTTATCCAGTAGGGGGAAGGCATGATTTCACTACTACCAAATATTTTGTCTTAAACTAGTTCGCCATAAATTAATGACTTCATTACCATCTATTGAAATATTTTGAGGAATATTAGTTGTTCTAGTTGGAAGTTTCTTTCTTTCTTTCTTCTTATTCTTCTTCTTCTTCTTCTTCTTATTATTATTCTTTTCTTTTTTGTAATCCTATTTAGAAGTATGAAGTATCTATAGCTACAAGTTACATGCTTTTCTTTTTTTGAGAAAAGAGCCATTTACTTTTGGTATTCTAGTTTCCAAATTTAGTTTTGAATATATCTTTTTTCTTTTATGATATTGCATAATCTAGAAGCTAATGAACTAATATTTTAAGAAATATATAATAGTAATGTTATGAAAAGATTTTAGTCTTTTTTTCTTTTTTCTACTCATAGATCATTTGTGTTAAGAATAAGAAAAAGAATATAATATGTACATTAACATAGAGGTGCAATTGATCCATCGACATGACGCGATAGAGATACACAAAACTACTCCTAACCTACATTGTCCTGCAAATTATGTTTTTAGTCGAATAATTATTTAGTCAAAATATAAGTATAATTGTTATATGTGTCTCGAATTCTTGTATACGATTATGAAGATTCATCCAACCTAATATATTTTGGTGAGCAACCCATATGACTAGTTTATCCGATTAAAATATCATTACATACATCACATTCTATTATAAAGTAACTCTACAATTTGGAGATTTTCGTCTTAATACTTTAGGTCAGAGTTTCTAATACAATTACGGGTGCTCTAAGAGATTTCCATTGCAATCTCCTTCCATCATGCATGGTGAACTTCTTCTTATTTGTCCATGGACATAATACATTGTATTGGTATGAGTGAATCACATTTTATTTCTTTGTTGTCTCTGTATTTATTCTTTATTTCTTGATGTTCATTTTAACAATAATTATAAATGTTGATAGTTATGCAAATTAAATGCAGTTCACATTAAGAAATAAGAATGGTGCTTGCTCATTTGGATGTTATGATTGGCCATAAGAATGTGTAAATACTAAATACCCAACCCATTCCATATAAATATAAAAATTCCAGCCATGTTAATGCCTTTGAATATGTTCTTATTGGCTTTCATACACATGACTATTAAGTGTTTGAGATTCAATTTTGAAGATATCTCATATATTCTAGAAGTGCACAGTAAGGTAGAGAATTGAAAAAACTTATGTCTTATAGAATACATGATACGAGAATCACAAGATGTTTAGTCATGTGGGACCCATATGCACCAAATATATAAATATAAAAAATAAAACTCTATGTCAAAACCTAGTACTTTTGGAGATAACCAAACGTTATGTCATTTTGTTGTGATATCCATTTTTATATTTTAAATCGAATCTGTGCATTGGTACGTTTTAAACTTTCAAATAAACAATATTCAAAAGTGATTTTTAGTTTTGGCTGAAGTTTAATATTGTATATTATTCTAGAAATCTTTAGTCGTAGGTAATTTTTTCAACTTTCAAACTGGATTTTTTCAAATCTAAGAATTTCATAAATTTTGTCATGATATAATGTTACTTAACCAAAATAGTACTCTAATAATAATAATAATAATTTTGTATGCCTAAATATTTTCTTATCTAGGTTTGATTTTAACAACATTTTTGAAGACTAAATAAGGCTTGATTGAGACATAACATCTTTTATATTACCAGATTTAGGTAAAGTTACAAAGTAAAAATATCTTGATTAAAATAACATATTTTACAAAGATTTAGAACACAATCGAAAAACTTATTTTTGAATTAATAATTCAAGAAGCTTATTAGTATCCAATCTTCTTAATAGAATGTCAAATGAAATCAAGTGGTCATAGGTTGGTACGAAGTGAAGGTAAGACTATATACATGTATGTTTCTCTTGAGAATCTATGATGCATAACTCACATGAACTATAGTTACTTTTGTTTAAATCTCATTGACATCAAATTAAATAAATGAAAACTAAAAAGTATCTACATCTAAATAGAAATTTAATGAATTACTTAATTTTACAATTCTTATTCAATAATGTCAATTTCCATCACCCACCTTCCGCTCCAAATTTTTATGGGAAAAATTGTTTTTTTTTTTTCTATAATAAGTTTATGCATGCTACTAGTTTTTGTGAAGTTAGTCCCATGCAACAAGCTTAGGGTTGGACATAGGCACTCAAATGAGCATTTTCTAAATAAATGAATAAGGGGAAGAAACATGATGGCACCAAGATGAAGTACCAAGATGTTTTGTTATTTCTTTCTTTCTTTTTTTAATTTTTTTATTTAAGGGAATACAATTATTATTATTTTTATTTTGTATGAATACAAAAGTAATTATGAGGACCATATTCAAACTAATTTCATGAAGAACACTCAAAAAGACCAGCATCTCCAAGTAAGATGTCAAAGTTTGAATCTCCTTGGGGCCAAAGGCAAAACTCTGCTTTATATTTAAATTATATGTAAAAGTTACCCTTGAAGATGTAGTCAAAGTGTGCACAAACTGGCCCGAGCTAACCTCCATTAAAAAAAAAAACTCAAAAATGATTATTGGTTTTGATTGAAATTTAATATTGCATGTTATTCCTAGAAATAGTATTAGATTAAAATCACTTTTTGTTTTCATAAAAAATCATTTGTGTAAGTTTTTTTTTTTTTTTAATATAATTCTCATTTACATAAGATATTATTTTTAGATATCTCTTGTAAAAAAAATATTAGAATCAGACTCGCTGAAGGCCATAAGGTTACTGGAACCAGAAGTTAACGAGCAAGGATCGATGGGAAGATTAGTTGCTGAAATTTGAAACCTATATGCTTCTCGAGGCCATGTTAGATTTAGTCATGTGAGGCGTCAAAATAACAAGGCTGCTGATTGGTTGTCTAAGAGGCTGCTAATTGGAAGAGATGATCTGGTCTTTTTCAATGATCCCCCGCAGGAAATGACAGACATCCTTAGAGAGGATTGTCTCAAGAGTTGTGCTCTAGTTTGATTTGTTTTGTTTTTTGGGTCTTTTGACCCCGTTTTGTAAAAAAAAAAAAAAAAATTTTTATTAGAAATGTATATTCTTAAGAATATAAAGCAAACACCCCCCCCCCCCCCCCCAAAAAAAAAAACAACAAAAGCTAAATCATTAGCAATATGTGATATTTTCAACTTTCAACTAGATTTTTTTCAAATTTAAAAATTTTATAAATCTTGTCATGATATTACGTTACTAAAACCAAAATAACAATATTTTTGCAAACCAAATAAACTTTGATTGGGATATAACTCCTTTTGAGATCATTTTAAACTTTATTTGGAAGACTTACAAAGTAGATGTATACTAAATCACTAATTAAAATTACAATTTTTTTACGAAGGTTTAAAATACTATTGGAAGAAGCTTATTAGTATCGAATCTTTCCAAGAGAATGTCGAATGAAAACAAGTGATCAAAGATTGAAACAAGAAAAAAAAATATCTTATAGAAAGTGAAGGTAAACCTACATACATATGTCTCTCTTGAGAATCTATAATGCAGACTCATGTGAATCGTATCTACTATTTTTTAAACCCCCTTTGCCACCAAATTAAATAAATAGACACTAAAAAGAATTTGCATCTAAACAACTAAAATCATGAGTTACTTAACTTCTATAGTTCTTATTTAGTATATGTCACTTCTTCTTTTTTTTTGTAGAAATGGGCTTAATAGGGGATTGGGATATTAATATGTCTCAGCAAGAGTCGAACCCATGACCTCTTCACTAAGAGGTGGTAATTTCACCACTAGAACAGCTCTGCATTGGCAATGTTACTTTTCATTACCCACTCCAATTTTTGTGAGAATTAAATTATTTTATTTTTTATATCACTGTTCATAAATGTAATCAATTTTTTGTGAAAGTAGTACCATGCAACAAGCTTAGAGTTGGACATAGGCAAACAAAGGAAAGTTTTCTAAAGAAATAAGCGACGGGGTTATGGGAAGAAACATGACAGGCACCATAACAGAGTGCCTAAAATTGTTTGTTCTTTCATTTTTTACGTTTATTTTAGGGAATAGAAAATTAAATTCGGGAACTACATAAGTCTTGCACTTAAACATAAAAGTCCATGAAATGTGCCCGTATACACAAACAAGAACTAGAGGCAATCATCTGTTTCCCTTACTGCAGAATAGCTAATATATATTAGATGGTTGAAAATTTTTGTAGGGTAAAAAGTTTCGGTACATACTTCGAATTTAGATCTTTGTTTTACACATGTGTTTGGGACCATTGGAGATGTTTTACTTTGAAACTAAATGTCAAAGGTTTTTCATGAGTATTTCTTCTTTCTTTCTTTTTTGTATTTTTGTATTTTTGTATTTTTATTATTTAAGTATAGTCATCTCCAATTTCTTCATATGACAATAAAACTGGGAAGAAATTCTTAAGGTTGAAAGTTATTATCCAAATTTTTTTTACACAATTCTTTCTTTGAAAAAAAGAGGGTTGTTATATCTTTGCGGCTTTAAAAATTTCTATGCCTATAAGTCACCACTAAAATTGTATCTTACAACAACAACAAATAGCCTTGTCCCAACTAAATGGGGTCGGCTACATGGATTCTTGCCTTCCAATCACTTTTGTTCGAGGCCATGCTAAATACAAGGCCTAAGTTATACATATCCTTTTTCACCACTTCTCCTAAGGTTATCTTAGGTCTACTCCTAACTCTTCTAGTTCCTTCAATATGGATTATATCACTTCTCCGTACAAGGCATTTATAGGTCTCCATTGAACGTGGTCGTGCTACTTCAAACGATTTTTTCGAAGCTTATCACTTATGGGAACAACTCCCAGACCAACTCTAATATGATCATTTCTTATTTTATCCATCCTAGTTTTGCCACTCATCCACTAAAATTGCATCTTGAATGAATTAATTGAAAATTTTGAAGTTCATACTAATTTTATGCTAATGTTTCTTTTAAACATTTTTTTTGGTAATTGATATTTCATAAAATAAAATGACTTATAACATTTAAAGTATTTTTAATACTATAAAGCCAAAGTTAAAATGATACGAAAATCAGCACTAAATTGCATCTTAAATGAGTTATTGCCCAAAGGGGGATTACAGAGAGTTTAAGTCCAAATCAGACAAATTCGATGGGGGAAAATGAGAAGAAAGGAATAGATTGGGTAAAATGGGGTGAACTATATAGACCAAAAAGGAAAGATGGATTGGGATTTAGGAATTTCCATGTGTTTAGTAGAGCCGTATTACCTAAGCTAGCATGGAGGCTTTAAATAATCCAAGTACATTATGGGTTAGAATGGTAAAAAGTAAATCTTTTAATTCTTCTTTTCTAGAAGCTATAGGAAAAAATAGTGTCTTAGGGTGGAAAAGTATTCTCATTGGCAAAGATGTTTTAAAGAAGAGTATTGTGAAAGCAATAGAAAATGGTGAAAATATACTGATCTATGGGGATCCTTGGATACCCAAGTTACCACAAGAAGAGTTTTCAGATCCCCAATTATTGGAGGGCCAGTTATGGTGGGGGACCTTATTGGCATACCAATACATGGAACAATTCCTTGCTGAGAAACCTCTTTTCAGGGGTTGAAATTGTAGCTATTCAAAAGTTGTCGATTGTTTCTTCTGATAATGAGGACAAGTGGATGTAGAGTAAAACAAGAAAAGGATATTTCGGTGTGAAGTCTACCTACTATATGGAATTAAATAATGTGGATGTGCAGGGAAGCATAGGCACCTCTTCACAAAATTCATCACATTGGAGAAAAATCTAGCAAATCAAGCCCCCCCCCCCTCCAAAGGTAAGATCTTTCCTTTGGAAAGCTAGCGTGTGGCCTTGGCCTCAGGTTTATGTTTGTATGATGCATCCAAAATGTACTCAACCTTGAGATCCCTGATGAATGATCTGCAAAACAGTGTTAGACGTAGCCCGACCGTGGGGGTCGGGAAGCCACCTCCGAAGGCTAAGTCAGTTAAGGAACTGATAATAAAGCTTTGGCTAGTTGCAAAGCAGAAATTGAATACGATAGTAAGAGAAATGATTCAGATACCTCATGTATGCGTAGGTTACTTGTTTATATAGGTTTTCCCTCTTGTTCTCAGTTGTTGGATTCGTTCACAATCCTTCTTGGTGGCCGTCCAATTGTAGGGTTTGACCCCTTTTCTTGGGGGTTGAAGCAGTTTTCTCTTAAGGCACGATCTTTTCCCCACATCAGTGGTAGTTTCCATGATTAACACGATTGCCCACTCCTCATAATCGTAGCAACCGTTTATAACTCAATCACGTATCCCAAAATTCCTCGGGTCGTGTTTATCTTTGGAACCGCAGGGCTCCTTTCTCATCACGCTATAAGGATTCGACCGGATGTTCGAACCTGACCATGGGGTCAGACTGTCTTTGACCGGAATCGAAGACTGAACCAAAGGTGAACCAGGTTCGGTGTAAATTTTCTCGTGTCATAAGCCCTCCAGGCCAAACGCTCAGGAAAATCGAGGGCTTGGTTTGGTTTTAGCCGATCATGACCATTAAGAAATGGTGAATGTGAAGGGTCCGATGCTTTCCCAAATGTCAAACGTCACATTGATTACCCTATGCCTTGGTACCTCTCGAGCCGCCTGAATTCTTCATATTTAGCGCTAAAGACGGCACGCATTCCTTCCCAGCTGTAATCATCATTACTCCAGGTTCGAAACGACAGCTGTTCATAATCATTGGATTGGATGAATCCCATCCACTAGATTAAATCATGAAATGTCTCCCGATCTCGATCGTTGATTTAGACGAATCTTAACCGTTCATGAACTAGTGTTTTTGCCTATTTAAATCCGTCCAAACTTTTTCTTCAAGCTTCACTTTCTCATTTGCAAAATTCTGTGAAATCCGTCATCGTCCACTCCACTCCTGCAAGTCTTTCAGTCTTCAAAATTCTCATTCTTCCCAGTAGAATCGAACAAGTAAGTTCATCAAACTTCTTCTTTCATTTTTCACTTATTTTTATGAAGTCATTCTATCAAGTTTAGGCTCTTCTTTCCTTTATTCCAGTAAGAAAAACCTTTCTTTTTGTAATGGGTAGTGGCAAAACTTCTGATGATGAATCCATGGTAATGGTACCGGACGAGATAATTCCAGTGATCAACCTATCGCTTCTGCCTTCGTTGAATTATCCGACGATAGAGGTGATAGGATTATCGACCGTTGGCTCAAATGAGCCAAAAACAAAACCCTATAGGACCCAGTTTGCCTTCTTACTCCTGAACACGGAAAACTTCCAAAGCTCCAACTAAAGCTTCTGGTTCATCTAAAAGACATGTCCAAGGTCCTAGCTATTTTGTCTCTCACTTTACCAACGCTGAGTTGGAATCTGCTACGGAGCATTATTCCTTTCCCCCATCTTATCTTCTTCGGGATCCCAACCCGAATGAGAGAGCCAATTCCAACCCACCTAATGAATTCTCCCTTTATGTGGACGCTCTCGAAAGTGGTGTTCAATTTTCATTATTTTCCCCTCTGTTCCCTAAAGTCTTAAATCATTGGAAAATTTGCCTAGGGATGCTTCTCCCGAATAGTTGGTGTCATATCGTCCAATGTCCAAATCCAATCCTCCGGGTTGGGTGTTCCTTCCCAAGCGTAACAAGACTGATTTGGGATGTTTGGGTGGCATCTTGGCCAAGGGTATTTGTCCCTCTAAAGGGTGGCGCCATCGGTACTTTTTTTGCCGAGCGCCCCTGTTAGACCTCAACTTTTCGATCACCTAGAATCAAGTTGATTCATATACTGAGGCCAATCATGCTCTACCATTGTCTCCCGATGATAAACGCGCCGCCAAGAAGATAAGTCAATGGAGGTGTGTCAGGAGGTCCACGGTCTAGAGATGGAGTATGAAGTTGTCCTACAATTGGGGTCTAGCCCCCGGTGAGCATCCCAAATCCCCTTGCAGTCTTGTTCAATTTAATTTTGTTGTTCCAATGGATTTGCTAACTCTGTTTTCTTTTTCATGTAGTGCCTCCAAAGTATAACCCGAACGTAGTTAGAGCTATGGCTGCCAAGGGAATTGCGATGGCAGAGGAGAGGACCCCTCGGCCTGTCACACCCCACCCGTCGGTCTCGATTACCCACCCGACAACTCGTGGGAGTAATCCGTCACAGGATCCACGGTTTTAGTCTATCAATAATAATAAATGCAAGTAAGACAATCATGAGCAAGAATAAGTTCAATAATTAAATAAAAGGATTACAGGAGTCCAAATACTCCAATAAAATAATCAAGGAAAGAATAAATGATCAAAAAGAGTATGAGTTCAATGGAAGCAATCAAAAAGAATTAAATGATTTTCTTTCCAGTTTCTTTCTCTAAAGCTAGGTAATGTTTCTCATGTATTTCTAGAAAAGGGGTTCTCCAATTCTTCTCCATACGGTGACCAAACTGCCTGGCAACCTGTCTCCTCCGCCCATCAATGGGTGCTATAAGCGCATTCCATGCACTCCCAGGAGCTCCCACACAGGCTATCTCCATTTCCCATTGCTGGTGCCACATCTTCTTCATACTAGAAGGCTCCTTCATGGGAAACCAATCCATCTTCCAGCATATATCATCCATCTGTACAAGCTAATAAAACATAGAAAAATAAAGGAATGAGTTCTAGAGAACTTAGTAAGAACAAACAATGATTCCATCCATATGTCAAACCAATCAGAATTGCATATATGATATGTATGAGTACAAAGTATGAATACCGCTAAGATCTAGCTATGCAAGTCTCTAACAGTTGACATGCTTTAAGATATAACACCAGCCCTCCTCTGGGTAGGTCTAGTCACTCTGATCCGGCAAGGACGGGTTACCTCTGTAGGGATCCTGGGTAAAATGGAAAGTCCACACTTGGCTCTCAAACCATGGATGGGGTTAAGTCAACACTCTCTCACTACAACCATTGGTATGAGTACTGGCACATGTCGGGGTTTCTAATCCAATGCAAGTCATAATGGTAACATACTACATGAAGTCCAGATACATCCCTATGGCACCAACCAACGCGATTCAATATCTTTCACAACCTAGGAACGAGAACCCTCACGGACTGGTTACCGCTATTGGACTTCATTCCATAACCCTATGGTCATCCACATATTGTTAGGGAGGAATGCTCTCATGACTCCTCACGACACCCGGTCCATTCCTTGGACGTCTATGAGCCCAACCCTAACATATGCAACCCTACCATTGTATGACCAACAGTGAACCATCGTCACATCACTGCCATCACGGGTCATCCGACTTCAATTCCTCTACCGAAAGGGTAGTAGCATGTGGGGTACCTAGCCATGCAACTCTAGACTCTACCTAGGTATGTCATCCAGTAGTTATGACAGTGCTAGAGACATTAGCGAGCATGTGTCCCATACCACAGCCCTCTGATATCTCAAGCCAAGATATCCCAATGGAATACCCCTTTCATCAGAACCACAAACCATCAACCATCATCATATCACATTCATAATTGACAAAGTATATGTAAAGACAGTACAAACAACAAGCATATAATAAGATCAGCATGCTAAACAAGGTTACAGCAGTATATGAAATGAAAGAACAGTAATAACTGACACTGGACTAGCATGTTCAAGTCATTACATAAAGATAGGATCGTATGTCCTTACCTATAAATAAGTAGGATTCCTTTGAATTGCAAACCAGAAACAATTATAAGACTTTTATTTGAAACAGAGAACACCTATATACAGGGTTACAATAAGGTATAAGTCGAATGAATCAAATCAGTCAAAATCCAAAGTCATTTGGTCACTGGAAACCAGCCGGTCCCTTGGGCCGGTCCCTTGGGCCGGTCGCTTGTCTGAGCGACCGCCACTAGTGACCACCCCAAAAACAGTGAGTTTCAGATCCGAAACTCAGGCTTCTGATCATCCGAATTATGGATGATCATAGTCCGAATTTCAAATCTAACATTCCCACAACTAGGGGTGATACTAAACCTAACAATTGACATCAATTTGGTTATCCAGAATCCTCCCTCTTGATTAGATCAGCCCTTTTCACAAAAGCAAGGTTTCGTTTTTTGGATTTGATCTCACCAAAATCATTAAAAAGGTAGGTACTATAATAGAAGGATCAAGAACAACCAAAGAGGAAAACTAATATACTTTAATCATAGCTAAAGGTAGAGTATGAGTGAATAGGGAATCACTTACTGTAAAATCCAGCCCTATCCTAACCCTGACCCTGACCAGAATCAACTATTGTTTATAGGTCCGAAGACCCGAAGCGGTGGTAGAAGAGACTTGTGGACCCTTTTAATTGATAATTTTGAGTCGGAGTCTGAGCCCATGGACATTGACGATGATACCCCTTACTTGAGTACATTGTCGGTGTTTAGTGAGAATCTGTGCATCGAAGAAGAAATGAATTAGTTGAAGTACCTAATGGATTCCTATGCACAATCCGAAGGTTTTTCCGAAACTAGACTTCTTGATTGAATTGTAGAAGAAAACCCCATTCAATTTGACCCTGTATAGCCTTCCAAATCCCTTCCCGAAGTTGCTAAACTAAACCTAATTTTCTGTTGAATTCTGATTTGGTCGATCCTCTTTGGTCGATGCCATCGACCAAAGACCATCGACCAAAGTTTCCCAGACTCGAAGGTAATGATTCTTTGGAATATTCCCTATTGTATTTATACTAGCTTCGTGTTTTGAGCCCTATTCCAATCATTATCACTCCTGAGAACGTGGGGAGAGCTTCCCAAAGCACCTCCTGGGCATTTGTGAAGAAGATTCCACCCAAATCATTGCTAATCATTGTTCCTTGCCTCCATAAAAAACTACAAGGTATGATTCATCACTTCCACTCTCTATTCTATTCTTTACTATTCTTTTCTATCCCTCTTTTGCTGTTGAGACCTTGGAGATGGTGCTGCAACCTTGCAACCATCACTCCAAGTGTCCACTCTTGCTTAACCCATGATCCTCTCACTTGCCTATTGATGCTATGCTCTCATTTCAAACCTAGCATATGCATTCCTTGATTTTCTTCTTAACTTCATGCCTTCTTGTACAAAACTGAAGTATATAGTGTGTTATGTACATGTTTATCACTAACATATGATCCTAATCAAATTCCTATAAGTACCCTTAGCTAATGCATGCCTTTCCAATGTCAATGCAATCAATTTCAATCCATGCTATGATGTTTGTCTCTTGAACTTAGTACCTCAATTTGGGGCTTTCTATTTAGACCATTAGATTATGTTAATTCCTTGATTTATAGTGTCCTCATACTGTTCTTAAGCATCCCTCCAAGTTCCAGATCGATCCGAACCCCGGAAGACCAATTTCGGACCAAAATCCCCAAAACCCATTATGCAGCCCCGAAGACATTTTGGTCGATGCCATCGACCAAGACCATCGACCAAACTTGTTGCTAACAGCAACCTCAACCAGTTTTGACCCGTTCGACATCCGATCTTCCCGAT
Organism: Hakea prostrata; assembly: GCF_041222555.1. Lineage (NCBI taxonomy): Eukaryota > Viridiplantae > Streptophyta > Magnoliopsida > Proteales > Proteaceae > Hakea > Hakea prostrata. The sequence goes on from NC_142600.1 coordinate 64,677,107, forward strand.
TTCTTCTCTAACCTCTTATTTATGTTTGTTTAGGGTCTTAACACTACTTTTGGATCATTCCCTTGATAATTCTTGATTCGTCATCAACTCAACCTAAGGTTAAGGATGGTTATCTCCATAAACACATAAGCTATGAACTTATGTTTTGGTGCTTATACTTGGTGAACATAGTCTCTTAATTGCTTTTGAATATTATAGGACTGCCATACATGTTTTAGAACAGTAGTATTATGGTTTCTGTTGGAAAATGTCATGTCAGCATTTGCCACATTAGCCTCTATTGGTTTTGATGATAATAAGCATGAATTACTAATGGCTATACTGAGTTGTGATGTTTTAGTTCAAGATGAGAAGAAGTGGACCAACTCCAAGTCAAAGCCAAGATCATGCCAAGATGGACATGAAGTCTAAGTCAAGATGACCATGCCAAGATGGACATGAAGATCGTTGCACAAAATCAAGTCGAAGATCAAGTCGAAGATCAAGACTTAGGCTGAATTAGGGCTTAGGACACTCTCGCATACACATTCATGTAAATGCATCAATTATATGTAATTCATATTACTAGAGTGACCTAGGACATGTTAGTGAGGTGTACAATGCTTAGGGTTGACCAAAACGTCCAAAAACCCAAGCCATGTCCTAGCCCCAACTTAATTCAGCAAAACAGGGCTTAGACGGATGACCGTCTGGTTCAACATTTCTGTGTTTTTAATCACAGAAGGCCAGACGAAATTTCCGTCTGGCAGACGGAATTCCATCTGGGCCGTTCCAGGCCAGACGGATGACCGTCTGGGCGACGAACGTCCGTCTGGCCCTGACTAAGCCATAACGGCTAGTTTGCAACGGCTCTTTTCTGAGACGGATGACCGTCTGGTGTAAAAACAGCCTATAACGGCTAGTTTAACAGCTCTTATCAGACAAACGACCGTCGACCAGAACGAACGTCCGTTTGGGCTGAAAAACAGGAGAAAAATGTGTCCATTTTCTATCCATTGGGGATTGGGTTTTGGCACTCAAAGGTGATCTATATAAACCCAATTTACCTCATTTGAGAGGAAGAACACTCACACTTGATCACCCACTCCCCAAGTGATCCTAAAGCTCTCAAATTTCAAGAAAGCCTTGTGCTTTGCTTTTCACCTTCTCCCCAACCTTGAAGAACATACCAAGGTGTTAAAGTAAGCTTGTGGAAGTCAAGTTTGAGGTGATTGAAGGCTTTGGTGGTGCATGCATTTCATATCTTGAGCATACAACTCTTATTGCATCACACACACAAGAGGTAAAGTGTCACACCTCTTGTTAAGGTAACATCCTTTTCCTGTAACTGTTTTCAATTCTAGTCTAGGTAGATTAGAATTGGTTTTGGGTACTCTTACCCGTGAACAAAGATTGGTTGGATGCTCTTGCCCCGTAACAAAGATTGTAAAGGGTTTGATCTCTACCCATTGTATTGAAAGAGAATCACTAGTGGAATACTCTCTTGAGGCCAAGAGAGGAGTGGACATAGACTTGTATAGTCGAACCACTATAAATCCCGTGTTGTGGTTGCTTGTATTGTTTAGTTTCATTTGAATTTTCAATTTACCGTGTATTTTCGCACAAACCGAAAAATTGGGACAATCCAATAGTTGCAACCTAATCAACCCCCCTCTAGGTTGCACCAACAGTTTCATATACTCTTTTCATAATGATTTATTATTCTTGTTACTTGTATTCATGATGGATCAGTTTGATGTTATAATTTAACTTTTATCATGATGATGTATCAAATGTATGAGATATGATGGACTTGGGTATGTGATTGCCTAGGTATAACTTGGGATTGGGGAGTGTCCTATTGACGCTTCTGTCCTTGGGCATCGGAAGGAATAGTATGGGATGTTCTCCAAAGGTTCCTATCGACACTTTCCCGAGTTATTGATGACATACATAGGATTGTCTAGTTGTGTGGCTAGGATTGTCCTTGTCATGTCAGACCCGAATCGGAAGGGTATTGAGACCGAACGACCCGTGGTAGTGTATGGTTTGATGGGTGCTCAAGACCGGTAACCAACCCGGGGGAGGACATAAACCATGCTACGGATACCCGAAAGGGGCCATTTATTGGTAGGGTTGCAAATAGCTAGACTTGGGCTCATGGGCGCTCAAGACCGGTAACCAACCTGTGAGAGGACGTGAGAGCTTCCAGTTTACTATTTGTGGATGACCAATAGGGTTGATGAGTCCGTAATCTGGGGATTACGCTGACTCTAGTGTGAAGGATACCGGAAAGGATCGCCCGGGGCGAGGAATGGACGTGTCTAGATCTAAGTTGATACGACTGAGTAGATGACTTGCATTGAGCTAGGCTTTACCTTGACATGCGCCAATACTTATACCAAATGGTGATGTGAGAGAGTAGTGACCGAATCCCCTACCAAGGTTTGAGAGGACTTTACCCAACTACTACAGCAGTCCCAAGATACAGAATTGGTTGAGGGAGAGTGACTGACGACCCAAAGAAGTATGGTGCTATGGCTTAAAACATGTCTACCATAGAGACTAGCATTCATAGAGTTAGAATCATATTTGCATCATATGTTTCATATCATATTGCATTATGTTATGATCTGTATTTATATGATTTTGAATTATGGAATAACTGCCTTGCTAAGTTCTTTTGAACTCATCCTTTTGTGCAAATGTTGTTAGATTTTCCCACATGTATTGAAGACTCTGATGGCACACTCTACGAGACGGACCTTGATCCCTCATACTACCCTCCGGGTGGTAGCTACGGTGAAGATCAAGGTTATGGTGCCGAAGAGGATTACTCTACGTACCAAGGTTAGCCCTACTGTAGTGAGGGAGCGGCCGTGCTGGGTTTTCTTTGTTCACACTTATGAGGAGACAATTATCAAGATAGGAGAAACCCTTGCTTAGTGCCCCATTTCCCTAGAATTTTATTAAACATTTGAGATATGTAATTAGCTTTCTTGAGTTACTCTTTAAACATGGGATTGTAACTTAACTTGATTTTTACTACTTTTCCGCTGCCATTGAGAGAGTGACTTTCACTCATTTTCTCATCTTTATGTTTTCACTTATACACTTGGTATCATTTATTTTCGCACTCTGATTATTTGATCTTATCTTATTCATGATATCTATTATTTATTACTTTTATCTTGATTATCATTGTTCATGATCGTGTTATCGCGTATGTGGGAGTTATGGTCCCTCGATGCTTGATCCTTGGATTGTGGATCACATTACCGGGTACGCCAGATAGGGTACCGGCTGAGTGGATGTGATACTTACCTCAACCAGATCAGCTAAAAAAGACAGTAGAAGCTTCTGGAACACTAACAGCACTTCAAATCACCTTCCAGCACATCTCCACAGCCGTCTAACCTCCAAAAACAGCAATCCCGAATGTAATATTCATAAAATAGGCGAGAGTTGCTATTTATAGAAGTCTGGGGGCAAAATAGGCAAAACCTCGCAACTAGGACTAAGCGATCGCTTGGGCGGTCACTTGGTCTAATCAACCGCCACTAGCAACCCGCCCCCTAGTATATTGCTATACAAGGGTGCTTTGCTCAGGGAATTGATGTCCAAGTACAACCTAACCCTAATGAACACATGGGGGAGTTCTTACCTTCATTCCAGACATCTATGGATATCACTGCCTTCCAGAAGTCTAAATACCAAGCAAGGCAGGCTCTTCATCAAGAGAATCCAGATCCATGGGTTCAGGGTATGGGTCATGGAATTCTATCCGGACACTCCACAAATTTACCCGGCCAGACCTTCGGGTTCTCGGACCTGCAATACGGATCCCGTGTTAGAAATACGGGGGTTGTTACACGGCCGAAGACACAAGAGGCCGAAAAAGCCACCGTACCTTCCCTGAAAGATGCTTCAAAAGCCCCAAAGGGGGTTTTAAAAATGTTGACCTGAAGTTTCGGGGAAAGGTAAGGCTCCCGTTGATGTGGAGAAAGTTGCCCATGATGAGGTCATCTCTACACAGAGGAGGCATAATTTGGCTGATGAAGCTGCATCGAAAAACAGCGAAAGAATCAAGAGACAAGGGAGATCTACATTCCCCAATGGGAATTAAGGGTGACCGACCGAGCCACCCAAGATTTTGAAAAGGCGCTGCAATGGGGTACTTTTGCTCCAATGCCTGCTGACAACAAGGTCCTTGAATCTCTTAATGATGAGGGATTCGTAAATTCCTCAACCAGGTTAGCAATTTTTTTGAGTCTTCCTTTACCAAACTTGGAGAATGTATGAATTCTCCCGAATCTCACCCTTGAGTATCATTGTTATTCTCAGAGTGGCTGTGGATAATTTCCACCGTCACATGGAATCTATGCATTGGATCAGGCGTCTTAGTGCTCGGTCAAAATATTTTGAGGAAGAAATGAAATCCGGGGTTCTTGAGATTACTCAATTGAAGGAGGACAATCTCAAACTCAAAGAGGAAAATGTGAAGGTGGGTCGGCTGAGCAGAGATTATGAGTCAGCCATCGGAAGAATTGGTGTTTTCAAGGGAGGTAAAAAGCCTCGAAGGAGTGGTGTCCGATGCAGAGAAAAGGATTGACAAGTTGACCAAAGAGAAGGAAGATCTCCAAGATCGGGTAACTCCATCCAAACCCAAAGACCTTTCTGATGAAGTTAGGAAGGCTTGCGTTCAGAAGTATTTGAATAGCAAGCCTTTAAGTGACTTGATGATTCCTTACAACAATCAGGCTTATAGAGATGGGCAAAATGATGTGCGGAAAGCTATCTTGGATGTCGACCCTGCCTTTGACACCAGCCCTTTTCAGAAAGTTTGTCATCCAGAAGTTTTTGACTCTTTGAAGCTGCCTCTTCTCAACTGGGCTCGAACTAAAGATGATCCTCCTGCAGCCAATCCCAACATAGGGTTTTATCTAAGTGATTCTCCTCCTCTTTCTCCCGAGGGTGAAGTGATTCAAGAAAACCAAGTTCCTAAAGAACAAACTCCAACTGTAGATCTTGAAGTGGCGCCCGATCCCGAACCAGCTCAAGAATGAACGCAGTTCTCTTTGTTTCAACTTCCTTTGGAAATTCTTCTTTTGTAATCTTTCCTTCTTCTTCTTTTTGTAAGGGTTGGTCCCCCTCTGGCTGTCTTAATCATCAACAAAGAAAGCTCATTTTACCCTATTACCTTTAGAATGGATCTCATTTGGCTATCAGTAATAATCTCGTTGAGTGTCGTTGACTATCTCTTTCGGTTTACTTTCAAAGGTCTCACTCGGGTTTTAAACTGAAGCCTTATGCTTAAGAATTTCCTTAGAATTCTCATCTTTCGAAGGTCTCATTCGGGTTCAAAACCGAGGCCTCTTTGCGTTCAGGTATTTTGAATAACCTAACCGCATTCTTAATTCTTGAATCAATCAATTCTTCGAAAATCAAACGTCTTATCGTATTTATTTATTCAGATGGGTGATTGTTCGCTTCTCGAGTCGTCTGCCTCCTCGTTCTTTGTGCAGGGGCACCACGTGGACTCTTCTAGCAGGCGTCATTATTGCTTTTGTCAAATCCGAACCGTCATTGATTGTTGGCCGTCTATCTTCATTTAATCTTGTTCGTTGATGATTGGTACTTAAACCGTCGCTTATCCTCGTCCATTGATTGGAGTGGATCTCAACCTTACGTTCTTTCATCTGAGGCTATTTAAACCCACTTCTTCCTGGTTTTTCTCTTTCACTTCCTCATTTCGTGAACTTATTTGCATTTGAAGTTTCCAAAGCTTTTCTTTGTGACTCCTTGAGTATCCTGCATTCAGTCTAGAGCCTTACTTTGTCGGAGATTCTCCAAGTAAGTTATGTTTCTTACTTTTACTCAGTCCTTTTCTCTCTTCATTGTTCCGTAGTTGTTTTGGACTTCTGCTCTTCTTTAGATTTTCTTTCTTATACAATGATTAGTGATAGAACCTTGAACAGTGACTCTGTTAATCATGAGTCTGAAGGTGAGGGCTCTGCTAATCAAGCGAGTCCCTCTGTTTCAGTAGAACTATCAGGTGACAAGGGTGAGAGGATCACTGACAAGTGGTATACCTTTATGCCTTCAATCCCGAAAGACTAACCAGAGAATGTTTTGAGGAAGAGAAAGGTGTTTCTCTTCAATCTTCTCGTAAGCCACAAACTTTACCAGAAACTTGTGCTGCAACTTCCCGACCGTCAAAAAGACCATCCCAAGGGCTTGGATACTTTGTATCCCATGTTCGTTCAGAGGAAGTTTCCTCTACTTCTAGTCAGTATTCCATTCCTTTTGATTATCTTCTTTGTCTCCTGAACTCGAAGAAGAGAGTCAATTCGGTTCTTAATGACGAATTCTCTATATACACACTAATACCCTAAAAAGCGGGGTTCGGTTCCCTTTTTTCTCTCCTCTTTTCTCTGAGATTCTCAATCATTGGAAGATATGCCCAGGCATGCTTCTTCCTAATAGATGGAGGTCGATTATCGGGCTCCTTGGTCTAGAAATAGTTCCTTCCCTTGCAATTTTTTCTCATTTCTTCAATCTGAGCAAATCCAGCCCCCCTGGTTGGGTTTTCTTTTTAAAGCGAAACAAGACCGAACTCGAGTGGTTGGGGAGTATCCTGGTCGAAGGCACATGTCCCTCTAATCACAAGGGGCGGTCGACCCAGCCGTGCAACTGGCCCCAATCGACGGGCCCTCTATCTCCTTCATGCGAAAGCTTATTTTGACAAGGCTTCGAGGGTAGAAAGCTCATTTCAAGGCTTGATTAATGGTATAGTTTATCTTGACATTTGAGTCCTCTAGCATCGATTTTCGGGCATGCCAAAATCTTCTTTTAATGTCTTCCAGACTAACTTTCTCTCTCCTCCTAAACTCCATTACAGTGGTCGGGTCTTCTTCGTGGTCATCTACTTCCATAGGTTCAATTTCTGAACCTTTGGGCTCAACTCGGATGGTTCAAAGTTGTTTTCCACTCGAGCTCTGGGTTCTTGGACCTAAAACCATGGGTTAATGGGTTAGGATTCTAGGGGATTTCACATCAATCCCTTCCCAAAATTGTAGACTTCATTTGGAGATCTTGTGCTCAGGGAACTGCTACTGGGGAGAATCTTGTGCCATTAGAAATATTCTTGTTGACCCTAGTTGCAGGAGATGTGGGTCTCAAGAAGAGACAGTGGACCACGTACTCTTCAAATGCGATTTTGCAAGGGCCACATGGTTTGGGAGTGATTTGGCCTTCTTGGATCTTGTGAATGATGCACCAAATTGACTAGAATCATGGAGAGTTGTCGAACATAAGGTTCCCTCTTAAGCTTTGAATAGTGACTCTCTTACTCTGTCTCTTTTATTTGGTGGTCACTTTGGCTAGCACGAAACGAGTTGTGCTTCACAAGTAATGAACTGTTGCAATTTGATGGACTTGGGCTCAAATGGACCTACCTTTACTTGGAGCAATAGAAGATCAGGTTTAGCAATTGTGAGGGAGAGACTAGACCGAGCAGTAGAAAATCCATCTTGGAGATCTCATATGAGAATGCAGTAATCTTTGTAAAGCCAAGCGTGGGTGAGGCATCTTCAATGAAAAGAGGTAATTAACAAAGCATGGAATCAACAATTTATAGGTAGTGCCTTCTCTAATCTGTGTAGGAAATCAGCCTACTGCCAAAGAAATTTGAAGAACTGGAACTGAAATGTTTTTGAGCACATTAAAACAAAGATTGCAAGTTTGAAAAAGCAGTTTGAGGTGGACCAAGCAATGTCATCTTCTTATGAAAGCTAGGTTGCCGAAAGGATCTTACAAGCCCAACTAGAGGAGGAACTACATCAATTGGATGCAAAAATAAATAGGGTGGAGATTCTTTAGATGCAAAAATAAAAAAATCAATTGGATTTGAGAAGGTGATAAGAACTCGGCCTTTTTCCACATGTCAACACTTTAGAGGAGACAGAGGAACCACATCCTCAAGCTTGATAGGAGAATGGAGAATGGACTTCTAATTCTGAAGAGGTTTATTCTGAGCTTCTTCATCACTTTAGTGAGGTGGTTACCTCAGATGGGGTGGAAAGAAGAGATAAAGTAGCACTTATGGACCTACTAGTTATAGTCAATGATGAGCAGAATAGCTGATTAGTGGCCATACCTGATGAGGCAGAAATTTGGAGAGCTTCAAAGGAGATGGCCCCCTTAAGAGCCTAGACCCAGATGGCTCCCCCCAGACAAAGCAGATGAGTTTCGACCTATTAATCTGGGTGGAGTTGTCACAAAGCTCATCTAAAAAACTATGGCAGGTCGATTGAAAGAGATCCTCTCAAGTATTATTGACCAGTACAATCTGTTTTCATTCCTGATACATTGATTTCTGATAATGTGTTTTATTATGTCAAGAAGAAGAAAAAGGGTAAACAAAAATTTTTAGCACGTGGCATCTCATCTATACACCAATCTTGGTGAAAATTCTACTTGAAGCAAATAATACTTTTTTTTTACTTTAAATCCCCAACCCTCCTACAAACTTTAACTATGGACATATATAGTAATAGTCTAGTATCTATCTCCACTAATCATTCCGTTGACTCTATCCGGATGCCAAGTTATAACAGTTCAAACTATCTTTAAGTATGCATTTTCTTCTTTATGATAAAAATTAAAAAAAAAATTTAGCACATAAGCTTGACATGAAAAAAAGCATATGATTGGGTTGAACTGGGCTTTTCGTGTAATTGGGTTAATTTGGTAATGAAGTGTATCTCTTTTGTGTTTACACCTTACTTGTCAATGGGGGGGGGGGCTGAAGGGGGTCATTTACACCCACTAAGGGTATTTCGCAAGGGGATCCTCTCTTATCATTAACGTGGAGGAGAGGCAAAATAATGTCTTTGGGATCAAGGTCAAAAATAGAGCCCCCCTAGTTATTCATCTTCTGTTTGCCGATGATTACCTCGTTTTCTCAATGGTGTAATGGGTGATTTTTCGCCCCGGGGGGGTAGTGGTCGCCGGCGGGGATAGGGGTGCAAGTTTGGCCCTGGCGGCCCTGACCCGCCCTAAGCCCGCCCTGAGCCCGAATAGGGCTTGGGCTAAAGATTTTGGCTCTAAGGGCGGGTTAGAGCCAAAATATTATGGCCCTGAACTAGGGCCAAGGGCGGGCCTGGGATTACTCTCTGGCCCGCCCAGCCCATCCCGGCCTGTCCCTGATTTTTTGCCCTAACCCAGGCCCTGATTTTGGCCCTGATTTTGGCCCTGATCTTGGCCCTGATTTTGGCCCCGATCTTGGCCCCGATCTTGGCCCTGACCCAGGCCCTGATTTTGGCCCTGACCTAGGCCCTGATCCTAGCCCTAATTTTGGCCCTGATCTTGGCCTTGATATTAGCCCTGATCTTGGCCCTGATTTGAGTCTAAAGACTCTGGACCCTCCACCCACATGGAAATGAATTAATTGTAATACATATGGGTGGATACTTGACACGTGTCAAATTTTAGAAACATGATCATGTTTTGTAGAAAAATTAATAAAAATAAATTATAACCTCATTACCAATGTAATAAGCATCTATTTGATTTTGGCCCTGATCCTGACCTTAATTTTGGCTCTAATCTTAATATTAATTTGACAATGATCATGTACTACAGTACTAGATTTTTACCCTGATCTTCATAGTAACATTGATATGAATCTTGATTTTGACATTTAGTCACTTTGATCATATTAGACTAATAATTCACTTTTTATATTATTTTAAGGTAATTTTTATTTTTCCAACAAAGTCATTTTTAGTTCAATAAAATATTGATTTTGTTTTTTGACTAAGGCGAGATAATATATTATAAATAATAAAAACTATTACAAAAGGAATTAATATCTAACAAATCTATACCCCAACTTCTCATCATGAATATCTAACAAATCTACTGTGATATTTCAAAAAAATTATTAAAAACATATAGCTATGTTTGTAACTAAAACATCATTTTCTTTAACTATGAAAAAAATACTTTTTTTTTTTAATACTAAATTATCGTCGATTTACTTGTTAACAAGGTTTTGAATATGAATTTCTTTGTATTGAATAAAGATATCAATTTATTGAACAGTTGTGAATGAAAACATACCTACCTACGGCTTAAGTTCTTGACTTTGAAGATAAAATTTTCATTTATCAGATTTCTTTTGAATTCTGAATCTCTGATGTTTCTAAGTTTACAAAAAGAGTTTGTGTGACATTCTCTATAATTTACTTGACTTTCAAATATGCCTAAATTTAATTACAATTCTTCTCTCTACTTATTCCATTTCATGAATAATTTTAACTCTTTGCCTCTGGAGAAAAACCAAAGGAAAAAACAGAATAAAAGAGAGAGATAAACTTGAGTGAAAGACAAATTGGAAATATGGAAAGAAGTTTGACCATTGTCTTAGAAGTTAGAAATTAATTGAAAATTGAGATAAATCTTTTTCTTTTTCCCTTCGAGCTTACATATAATAACCATAATTTTCATCGAATAGCAAATTAAAAAACCCTAGAAATTTGGATTTCTCTATTTCTCTAAAATCTAAATGGGTATAAATAATTAAATACATATTGAATATAAGTTTTGGATTATTTGTTGACATCTTTTCTATTTTATTTTCCAGAACTGAGTTTGGAATTTAAGAATTTAATTACTTTAATATGTATTTTAATTACTACCTATCTTACATTTGATATTTACGACCAAAGATATGGCTAATTAAAGCTAGGGACAAGGCCATTTAGGGCCTGGGCCAATATGGGCCTAAGCCAATTAGGGACTGGGCCAATCAGGGCCAGGGACAGGGCTAGGGACAGGGCCAATCAGGGACAGGGCCAATTAGGGCCAGGGACAGGGCCAATTAGGGCCAGAGACAGGGCCAATCAGGGCCAGGGACAGGGCCAATCAAGGCCAGAGACAGGGCCAATTAGGGCCGGGGACAGGGCCAATCAGGGCCAGAGACAAGGCCAATTAGGGCCAGGGACAAGGCCAATCAGGGCCAGAGACAGGGCCAATTAGGGCCAGGGACAGGGCCAATTAGCGCTAATCAGGGCCAATTAGGGCCAACCCATCCCGACCCGGCCCAATTAAGGCCAATTAGGGCTGGAATGGGCTTGGCTTGGCCCTGTAGGGCTTAGGGCCAGGGCGGGAATGGGCTCAAATTATACCATATAGGGCTGGGCTTGGGATTGCAAAAGCCCGGCCCAGCCCGGCCCAATTGCAGCCCTAGCAGGGGAGGTGGTGGGCAGTTTTCAGGCAAGTTATAGGAAGAAAATGGGTGAAGGGAGAATTTCACTCACCTAAGGTTGGGTAAGAGAGGGACATTATCGTTATTATATCTCATTAAGGGCAAAATTGTCATTCAACTTCCAAAATTTGAAATTACAAACGGAGTCACTAACAGTGGGTAATAAGTAATAATTTTTATTGTTGTTAAGGTGTTTTTTTTTATTATTTTATTATTTTATTATAATTTTTTTTTGGTATAAAGATGCTTTATTATTGTTAAGGTTTCAACTTGCCTCACCTAGTATCTTATATAAGTATATAACTCGCACATGGTTAATGGGCATGTAATATATTTGTTGTACAATAGGACTATATTATAATACTTTTTCTTGCAGTAACCCGAAAAATCAAAACGGTTTATTTCTTGTATTTGGGGGTTCAATCTCCTATTTTTTCATTGGTGCTCAATGCATTTTCCTTTGATTTGACTTCACAATTAAATGGATTTGTTACGTGTGTAAAATCCATTGGTACACAAGAAGCGCACGTTTTGATCTTGGACGCCACAGCAATTTTAATACAATATAATCATCTGGAGAAGTCCACTCGGACAATACTGACTCATCCGATCCTCTCTTGGACCATATGCAGCTCTATATCAATAGAGGTGTTTTTTCTTTGTTTTTGGTAGAAAATCAATAGAGGTGTTCACCTAACTATGATCTTCACCCACATAATTTCACTCATGTGGAGTGAATTTGGGATGTAGTTTCGTGCAACTCGTTGAGAAAAAGGATGCCGATGCTTGAGAAGGTATTGATGCTTGAGAAGGTATTGAGGATGAATATAAAAAAAGATTTGGTTTTTCCATTGGTTTGGTTATTTTAGTTTGAGTTGGTATGTGGTTTATTTCATTTAAGTGGGTTAATTAAACATATGTTAAGATCAACCATGATTATTTAATCTAGAAACATGGTAGTATCTTACCGTTAGAAATCAGATGGAGAAAAGAAATCAAAATGGTATAATGGTATTTTGGCCATAAAATTAACAATATTTCTTTAGTTGATTTTTATAACCATAGGGGAAGCAAACTGTCTTTTTTATTTTTTTTTATTTTTTAAAAAAAATGACTTGAGTCAAACCGGTCTAATAGTTTATCCAAAAAAAAAACAAAGAGTACAATGAAAATTGCTAGGGGTCTCAAAACCTAACAAGAACCGTTAAAATTGGATCGAATTGACCTATTATAGCCTAAACCGGCCTGAATCGAAGCCTAATGGTCTGTGTTGTGTTGAGCAACCCCAGCCTTATGGGTTCGGGCTGGTTTGAGCCAACCCATGTGCGGCCTGCTAGATCGAACTGTTTGGCCCGAAACTAGCCTGTTTAACCGGTTATAAATAAAATAAATTAAAATAAAATATAAAACAAAAAAGAGAAAACCTAATAGGGTTTGGGTTCAAGGTTTCTTATTTGAAAAAACAAATTGCATTGGCACCCCAAAATAGAGGCCTTAAACAGTGACATCTCACTTTGTGTTTGAAAAACACATACACCCCAAAATTGGATTTTCATTGAACATATTATATGCAATTTATTACTGAAAATCATTAATTCACTGCTTATTTTCTTTCAAAAATTAAAAACATCCTTGTTAAAAATAATAACAATAATTTAACAATTTTCAGTGACAAATTAAACTAATATATTCAATGAATTTTGAGGTGTATTTTTCAAATACTAAGTGGGATATGAGTGCTTTAAAGCCTCCATTTTGAAGTGTATTTTTCAAATATAAAGTGGTGCTTTAAAAGGGTTGTATGATAACAATTCTGGCACACTTTTTTTTTGGTAAGTCAAAAATTTATTGAGAATAAGAGCAAGGATTACACATAACATCCTGATTACAGAGATCAAGAAGCCATGATTCAGATGAGTGCCATACTGTCCGACCTGCTAAGGACAGGGCATGCTGGGCTAGGGAATGTGCTACTCTATTAGCATCCCTATTGGTATGTCTAAATGACATATATGTAAAGTCTTGTGATATAAATTGTATCTCCTCAACTAGTTGTTGTATTTCCATAGGAGGAATGGTGCTTCGATCGTTGAGCAGTTCTATCAATTGAAGGCAATCTAATTCCACTTCGCAATGGAGAAAACCCTGTTGAAGTGCAAAAGAGATCCCTTCCTTAATTGCTATGGTCTCTCCCATAACTGCAGAAATGAAAGCTTCATTCTACGATATGGAAAATATGGGGATACCATGATGATCATGCAGAATAGCTCCAAGACCACCAGACTGAGCCTTTGTCGACATAGCTGCATCAGTATTGAGTTTGAAGGGTGGAGCTTGTGGAGGTAGCCAAACATCAGAGACCCGAATCGAGGTACTATGAGCATCGGCTGAGTTTAATCCTGGATATGCTGCAGCAAACTGAGAATAGGAGTTTTGTGCCTGCGCCAGTATATCCTTTGGACCTTGCTGTCGAAGTCCAAAAGTGAGATCATTACGTGCGAGCCAAATTGACCAACATATGAAGGAGAAGAAAGATAAAGTCTCACGTTTTGCCGCTTTGGATGGAAAGATGTTGGTATCCCACAGTGTAAGAAGCCGAGGTAACTTCGGTGATGCTACTTCTGCTGTTCTAAGGGCTATAGGTGATCCGAACCAAACGGCTCTAGAACTTGGGCAATCAAACAGCAAGTGATCTACAGCTTCCATTGGGTGTCCACACCGCAAGCAACTGGTGTCAATTGGTAAATTCCTCTGTTTTAGAGTTGCACCAGTGGCAATTCCTTGAACACAACATTTCCATAGAAAGGTATTAATCTTAGGAAAGGATTTAATATTCCAAATGGATTTCCAGTTCGCTAGAGTGACAGTTTCCCATTCATGTACTCTTGAAGTGGATGGGTGCTGTTGGGAGTGAGCATCTCTAGTGTTTGTGAGGAAATGATAAGCACTCTTAATAATAAAGACACCATTTTTTGAACCACTCCATTGCAACTTGTCCTCTCCTTCCCTTGTGCCCAATCGAATACTAAGGACCTCCTTTGCCTTTGTGGCTGAAAACAATTGAGTGACAATGTCCTGCTTCCATTGCCGAGTTAGAGGATCAAATAATTCTGCCACTTTATTGAGGCTGCAATTAGTAGGACGAGGGCTATTGATGGTCAAATTGGGGAGTGTGGGAATCCATTTGGACTTCCAAATATCAATGGTTTGCCCATTTCCGATCTGCCAAAGAAGCCCCTCCTTAAGCAACTGTTGACCAAGCAAAATGCTCTTCCATGCCCATGAGGCTTTACAGACTTCAGAAGCCTCAAGAAAAGAAGACCGTGGGAAATAAATTGCTTTAATGAACATGGCCCAAAGAGATTGAGGATCAGACTAGAGGCGCCAGGCTACTTTAGTAAGAAGGGCTCGGTTTTGTAGTAGAGGATCCCTAAACCCCACCCCCTCTCTCCTTTGACCTACAAAGTCTGGTCCATGAAATCCATGGGATTTTTCGGTGCTTTGTATTTCCACCCCAATAGTAGTTAACCATCAATCTCCGCATCCTATCATGATGTGAAGCGGGAAGGGAAAAGTGTGCAGCTGCAAAGGAAGATTGACTGCTGATCACAGATTTTAGTAATACCTCCCTACCCGCCTATGATAAGTATTTGAACTTCCAACCCTCAATTTTCTGTGCAGCTTTGTCCCCTATATCTCGGAATACCTCTTGCTTGGACACCCCAAATTCCGTAGGGAGACCAAGGTATTTAGAAGGTCCATCCCCATATTTGATTTTCAGCACTCGAGAGAACCACTTCTTGATTCTGTGATGTGTATTTGGACTAAAGGTAAGACTTGATTTATTGAGATTAATCTCTTGTCCACTGGCCATGCAATAGAGGGAGAGGCAGTCTTTTAGACATATGATATGTTGGAGGTTCGCTTCTACAAAAAGGAAACAATCATCCGCAAAAAAGAGATGAGATATAGGTGGAGCTCTATTCCGAACTCGAATACCCTGCACCAGTTGTCCTCCTTCAGCCACAGAGATGATGGAAGAAAGAGCCTGTGAGCATAGGATGAAGATAAAGGGAGGTAGGGGATCTCCTTGCCGAATGCCTCGGCTAGGAGAGAATGTCCCACTTTCAATCCCATTAACCAGCATAGTATAAGAAACTGATCGAATTAAGCTCATAACCATGAGGACCCATTTGCTGCAGAATCCCAATTTTAACAAGGTGGCCTCAATGAAGTGCCATTCAAGACGATCATACGCCTTTTTCATGTCCAACTTCAAGGCTATCAGCTTTTTCTTGCCTTGCTTTTTATGTTTGATATAATGGAACAGTTCATGTGCTATAAATATGTTGTCGGAAATCAATCTATCAGGAATGAAGGCAGATTGAGTGGGGGAGATAATACCTTGCAGATGAGCTTTGAGTCTGTGAGCTAAAATGGCAGAGGCTACTTTGACAACAATATTACATAAGCTGATGGGGCGGAATTGATTAGGAAATTTAGGAGAATCCACCTTTGGGATGAGGCAAATATAAGTGTTGTTAAGTTCCACTGGAAGAGACCCTGTTTGGAAAAAGTTAAGCACCATCGTGGTAACATCAGTGTGGGTTATATGCCATATCTGTTGAAAAAAGACAGGGGAAAAACCGTCAGGGCCTGGTGCCTTCAACGAACCCATAGACTTTAAAGTCTGGGAAATTTCCTCTGGGCTGGGAGTTACACATAACAGGGTGTTAATGTCCTCAGTAACTACTGGATCAACTGCTGTGAGGGCCTGCTGGAGAGCTGCAGAGTTGGCACCTTGCGTAGTTAAAGTGGTGGAGAAATGATCAAACAGAACCTGACGCAGTTCTGACTCTGTAGTTGTCCAATGACCATCACTATTCTTTAATTTCTCAATTCAATTTCTGTGTCGCCTGATCAAAGTAGATGCATGGAAGAAATGTGTATTGCGGTCTCCACTTTGTAACCAGGAGACTCTTGATTTTTGCTTCCATAGAATCTCCTCACGAAGTAATTCCTCATCCAGTTGTTGTTGTACAACTCTTTCATCTTCAACTGAGAATCTTGGCAAGCCGTGTAATTGGATCGTTTCTAATTGAGCTTTCAACTTCCGGATATTGTCTTGGATTTTGCCAAAGGACCTTTTGTTCCATTTTAAGAGACTTTTCTTGCAAAGCATGCCTTTTTGGAGGAAGCCGCTAGGAATCACTAATGACTGATAAACACTCAGGATGTTTTAGCCAGGCAGCCTCAAAGCGAAAAGGACGCCGGCCTCTTGGAGTTTTACCGAGAGTGTCAATGGCGAGGGGATTATGATCCGAAGAGAAGGCCGGTTTAACCACAGTCTTAGCTTTATCAAAAGTCGTCCTCCATGCTACATTAGCTAGCCCATGATTGAGTTTGATACATATGTTGGCTGAACCTGTACGTCTGTTGCTCCAAGCGAATGAGGGACCCTTAGCTTCAAGATCCAAAAGATGGCACTGAAATATCATATCTTTGAAACCCTGATTATCACGTTCCTGCATATTAGAACCGCCTGATTTCTCGTACCGTCCCAGATAAGAGTTAAAATCACCCATACAGAGCCACTGTGATTGACGACCATTACTTAGACGAATCAGCCGATCCCAAACCACTTGCCTCTTATGCTTCAGAGGATCCCCATACACGCATGTGAGAAAAAAGCTAGTGGTGAGAGTGGATAGTGCAACATCAATGATATGGTGATTTGAAGAGAGGATATCTACCTGAATGTGCTTCTTCCATAAAATAGATAATCCGCCAGAGGCCCCATTAGAATCCACTGAAAAGCTGTGATCAAATCCCAGTTGTCTTTATATATTTTCCATTACCTGCCCTTGAAGCTTTGTTTCAATAAGGAAAATGAAATCAGGGTGTTCCGAAGAGGAGAAGTTCTTTAAAGCTCGAATTGCACGTGGATTCCCCAGACCACGGCAATTCCAGCTAAAGAGTATCATTGCTTCCCATGGGTCTACTCTCCAGAACCCACGGGGCCAGACGATAAAAAAATGCGTCTCAGATGCAAGTTGGTCAACGATCTCAGTCACTGTAGTTGGATCCATCTCTTTTTTTTTTTGAAATTCTGGCTATTTTACCTCTTGGTGTTTTGCGAGATGGTTCAGCTATACAGAGAGCTATCCTGTGTATGGGTGGTTGATGAGTTCGCACTGGGCGAGAGGGTTTACTAGTAGTAAGGGTTGGGTTGTACTCCTCAGTGCCCATGGTTTCTAAGTGGACTGATGGTTGAGTAAGGTGAGAAGTGAATGGGGGTATGTTTTGATTATGTTGAGGGCGGGAAGTAATGGAGGGAGAGGGTGGACCAGGGGAGGAGAAGATGGAAGGGGTAGTGAGTTGTAATGGTGTGGAGCTGGTAGAGTATTGGTTGTGTGGCGAAGGTAGGGTGTTGATTGTGTGTGAGCTACTATGGACCGTGGATAGATGGCATTGTGCCATGTGTTGAAGGAGGGCCGTGATGGCTGTTGAATATTGTGGGCTGTCATTTAGGAAATGCTGGAGGATAGAAGGGGAAGTTAACGCTTGGATGTTCGTTGATGGGTTAACTGTATGATGGTGGGGCTCTATGGGGTAAGTGATAACGGTGTGTGGATGGGATGGACCAATAATGGGGAGAGAGAGATGGGGATGATTGAGAGTTGAAGACAAAATAACGGAATTGACAGAAGGGATGGGGGGGGGGCCTTACCCGATGCTGTAGTAGGGTGCAAATCAGCAGGATCAGAAATATCTTCTGACATGGCTGTCTGTGTATCCTGACCCAAGTTGTTGGTGTCGTTCTGTCCACTGATATTCTGTTGGGGCTGGTCAGAGCATGCGCCCCTGGAGTCATCTTCCTTTCCTCCGGTGGATTGATCGGAATGAGGATTCAGTCCAGTGTGCAGATCATATAACATCATTGATTGTGCTAATAGACGATCGTCAAGGGGAGTGCCGCGGACATCAGAAGAACATCGTGGCGGAGGGGCATCTTTGCAACGTTTAGGATCAAGACATTGATGATCACGAACATGTTGGAGATGAAGAGCAAATTTTGTTGCACATTTCTTGTCCTCATGACCCAACATGCCACAATTCACACAGAAGAGAGGGAGGCGCTCATATTTCACAGCAACATTAATGGGAACTCCTAGCTGACTGTGAACTTTAATCTGAGCTCGAAGAGGTTTTGTAACATTCACCTGAACCCGTGCTCTTATATAGCAGAGGCGCTTACCAAATTGGTTGCCATCGATGTACAGAATCTTCAAGGGATTTCCAATCTTTCTTGCCACTTTAAGGATGATAGAGGTATCCTGCAACTCCATAGGAAGGTGATGAAGTTGGATCTAGAAGTCGCATTTGGTAAAGTCCCATTTGTTCTCTATGTTCCATGGTTGAAGAAGGAGGAGATTGCCCGCAACTGCCCAGGGACCATTGTGAAGCACATTATCTCGATCCATTGGGTGTTGAAAATGGAAGCAATACTTTCGATCCTCAAGAAAAGCTACCTCGACCTTATGTGTGGGATTCCAGGCTGCTAATAAATCGTCTGTGACTGCCTGACTGCGGAAGGGTCTACCTTCCATTATAGCACCAACGAGCGTATGTTTCCATACTTGCTTAACACGACCAATTTCCGCTTCATCCAGTTCCACATTAGAGTCGGAGCTCTTAGCGGTAGCTTTTGGGGAGGTATCAGATGGGGGTGGAGCAGGGTCAGATGGGGATGCAATGTGAAGAGGGATAAGTTCTTGATTAGTTGCAGATGAAGCAAACATTGGAAAATAAAGGAAAGGAGTGAATGAGGAGGGAAGCCTTAGAAGAAATTGATGCACAGGTAAAGCAGGGGAGAAGGGTATAAGTGAACAGACTCAGGGAGAAGAAAACACGCTCATCGCGGAAAAGTAATATCTACTATATCCTTTAGGGTTTCATTCCTTTCCATTATATTCTATCGTATTCACTTTGTTTCTGCATGAGTTGAGCTTTGGAGCTCTGCTAATTCTGGCACACTTATTCTGTGCCATTTGTCTGTTTTGACACAGAAATCACAATAAACTTGTATGGTAAACTGGTCTGAAATTAGTGTATCAATTTAGTAAAAATGTACGGAACTAGGCATTTGGCACACAAGGGATTGTATGGTAAACACTTATTGTGTACCACTTGCCCGTTTTAAGAAAAAAAATCACTTTTTTTATTTTATTTATGATAAACTGATCTGAAATGAGTGTGCCGACATTTGGCAGAAAAATTGATCGCGACAGAAAATCTGACACAAAAGCAATTCTCAAACGAAAATGCGGGCACAATAGTGACAATACGGAACTCAGGGTTATCGATGTAAAACCATCATCTCCTCTCTACTCTCTCGACTCTCTGCTCAACGAGCTTGATGTCGTCTCTGGTCTCCCGTCTCGTCTCGCTCAACTCTTTCGTCTCTCTCTGGTCTCTCGTCGATTCTCTCTCGTTTTTCTCAACTCGCTCGACTCTCTCCTAAAGATCTCTGCAACCGACTCTCTGCTAAAGTCTCATTTTCTGGTTTCGGAAAGACAAATCTTCAGTACAACCGAAGGAAGAAAAGCTCAACGTTACTGCACTCTCGTTCGCCACTTCAGCCGGACTTTACTCTCCTTCGACATTCCAGAAATCCCACTGCCACCAGGTACTTTCTTCTTCTTCTTCTTCTTCTGTGTTAACCCACTCAGTTCTTCTCATCTTCGTAATCTGAGTTTATTCTTTACAAAATGTATTTTGTAAGTATTTTTCCCTTACAATTTTTGAGCAATTGGAACCTGGGGTTTTAACGATTCTGGCTTGTGGTATTTTTCCCTAACAGTTTTTGAGCAATTGGAACCTCTTCTGCTGCTTCTTTGTTCTTCTGGCTCGGTTTTGATTGCTTGTTTCTCTCATTTTTTAAAAAAAAATATTTCTTCTTGTCTACCAGCACACGGTGTCTATGGAATCGTACAAAAATTTGCAGAAATGGTTTCGCGGTTTTGTTGTCTCTGGTTTTACAATCTAAACGGTCATAAAATCCCTAAATTTTGGATGAGAAATGTGATGACATGAAATTGAAGGAAAAACAGCATGTAACAAAATTGATTATAGCAACCATTAGTTTTCACACTTGTAGTCTTGTATCCTGAATCGTCTAATCTTAGGTAGCAAACCATTTGTATTTTCTTGCTTCCATCTTTAAATATCTAGTATTTCTAAAGGAACAAATGGAAATGTGTAAAGGAATTGTTCTGTACTTTCCCAATTTGTGTCTGTTCTTTTATGAGTTTAGGGAATCAAGACACAAAATCGTGTCTGATGTGGATGGAAAATGGAATTTGTGTCTGTTCTTTTTATGAGTTTTCACACTTGGTAGTCTTTTATTTTCTTGCTTCCATCTTTATTGGATTCCTCTACTGCTGGTTTGTTGGATTCTAGGACATAATTCCTCACTTTAATTGTGTTTATGGATAAATGTTAGTGGTTGGTTCCTGGTTTCTTGTGATGGTTGGT
Organism: Hakea prostrata; assembly: GCF_041222555.1. NCBI lineage: Eukaryota > Viridiplantae > Streptophyta > Magnoliopsida > Proteales > Proteaceae > Hakea > Hakea prostrata. The sequence goes on from NC_142600.1 coordinate 64,697,895, forward strand.
TGTTAATGGCTTTTATTGATGGATGATAGTGAACTGATAAAAAAAACAGAATGATGGTCTTGTGAAAGGTTATCCTTTATTGGAAAGTAATGAAATGCATAGTATTGACATGCTCTGCTTAATAATTGACACTCTGCCATCCCATGAAGTCCAACATTCCTTACTTCTTTGCTGCTGAAAAACCTTAAGCCTCAACCTTTTCTCATTCTAAAAGTTTTGGTTCAAATTCTATTTCTTTTGAACTCTGTCCGAGTTCTAGTACTGATTTCCTGTTCGATTATGAAGTCTTGAATTTTAAACACAATTGTTAGAACTACATAAGCATGTTTGGACGTGCATGCTTTGCCCACTAATTCTAGTGCTCAGAACTTTTAACAGTCTGATCTCGACAATTCAAAAACTAGCACAATGGTCTATAGGAGAAGTCCTGTTATTGCTGCTTTATTATCTGCTCAAGAGTGGTTAAATTGAATGAATTAACCTCTTTCATAAGTGTATATTGTTTTTCCTAAATAACAAAATGCTATGAACCACTGGAAACATCTCCAAATAGAATTTTACTGGACTTTCTGATGGGATGTGTAAATAACACTTAACTGCAATTACCAGAGTCTTCAAAGTCATATTGTTGTTACCATTAGTATTGCTGTTAGCGCTACTAGCTATGTTAATAAACCAGTCTTTGTGAGTGCGGGTGATTTGAAATTGCAAAATAAGGCATTGCTAGAAGCCATTGAAGACCTAGTATGAAAAATATATGAATCACATACATTGAAATTTCCTCTATTATGCTTGGTCATGAAGTGTGCTTTGTATGCTTGTTCATGTTTTCTATGTAGTTCTCGTCGTTTGAATGGCTGTCATGAACGAGTGGTAGGGATTAAGGGGTGATTGGGATTCAGGTAGTAATGGGATTAAGCCACCTGATTTTATGTGAGCAATTGTGTATCAACTAATGTGTATTTACCTTTTTTAATTAATTTATTTAAAAATAAAAGCGTGCCCATTTTGTACCCTGACGTTGTACATACCATACATGATTTTGTGTCCAATTTTGACAGAGAAACGTGCCATCTGTGTCCAACCATACAAGATTTCAGTACAGATTCTATGCCAAATTGGCTCAATTTGGCATAGAAGCATAAAAAGTTGATTCTGTGCCGAATTGGGAAATTTGGCACAGAATCATTGCCATACAACCCCAAAGCCTCCATTTTGGGGTGCCATTGTGATTTGCTCTATTTCAAATTATCACTCTCCTCTCTCTCTCATTCTCTTTCGCTTTCACCCTTTCTCTTTTTCTCCTTCACCGCTTGGTCTGCTTCACGGCTTCATGAAATCAAGTAGTCTCCACTCTCCTGTGCTTCTGTGGAGTGTGAAAACATACGGATAACAGGGCAGCTTCTCGGTAATACTAATGCATAGAGGCTCTATTCGAGTATACGCGTTCGAGATCGGACGGTTCAGAACGAAAAAGAGATTTTGATTCTTGCTTCTACAGGTTTTAGTCTCGGAGCTCCTCAGATCTGCTCTTGGTTTCGCATTCTACCAGATTCTCAGGATCTCAGGTACGGTTTCCTCTTCACTTCTTCCTTTTCTCCTTGCCTAAACCGTTTGTGATTTTATTAAGGCATTAGTTTTTCTTTTTTTCAAGCTGTTGTTGAGGTGGATAAACTTGATCCATTTGAAGTGATGTCTTCTTCTAGCATAAATCCATTGATCTGGAATAATTATGTTTTAGGGTATCAAACCTTATCTAAAAAACATGTCATTTTTATGCACCGCTTCTGAAGATTATTATTTGAAGCTAGGTGTTCTTAGAAATTTGAATGGCTTTAAATCTCAGAGAAACAGAGATATTGTCATATCAATCTAGGACCATTCCTATTCCTAGATGTTGTATCAGCACCCAATAAGTCCATGGTTCTGTTCATGTTCATCTGTATGCTTTGTGAATTAATTTATTATAACTTTCTTAAATTAGTCTTGCTGTGGAAGGTGTTTTACTGATTAGATGTTTATTCTCAACCCAAACATAAGCTAGCTTTGATCCCTGTCACCTTTTTCAGTCATTTCTCCGGTGTACACTTACTATTTCTGTTTCAGATCAGAAACTGGGGAAACCTGTTATCAGAAAAATAAGTTTAAGGTTCATCAACCCTCAACATAATAGTAGGCTAGATTTCTCATGCCACTTTTTTTCTTCTTCTTTTTTCAATGTTTTCTTCACCTCATGAGGAAAAGACTTGATACATTGTGGCAGACATGTCTAAGACTCTTTAAGTTTTCTCATCTGTCTAAGACTTGATACATTGTGGCTTCGTTTTCATTATTTTTTTGGGTGGTTTGCATGTTGGGGAGGGATGTTGATCCCCATGTGTTGGTTTGAGATTGGTGGTAATTGCTATTGGATACGAATCTGCAATAGTTGCCTTGTCCTTGGCAGTTAAATGTAGTAGAGTTTTGAACTGATGTAGGCTTGTTCTCTCACTGTGTGCTAAGTGCCTGATTTTCACATACAAAAATTCAGTGTTAAGCAAAGGGAATTTCACTAATTCCTTCAAGAAGAAGATGCATTTAAAATTTTTTTCCCCCGCTTTAGTAATGTTCAAAACTGGTGGAAATTGGTTCTTGGAGAGGAGAGCTTGGTTAAACAAAATAAAGAATGCCCTTTTGCATGTTGAGATGGACTTTGCTATTTACTATGGGAAAAACGATTATCTGGATTTGACTATTTCCTGGAGTCCGCTTGCATGCTCAAACCTTGGTTCTGATTTGTGGAATCCATGTCAGATTCAAATCCAGGAAAATCTTCTAGATGTTTGGAAGGGAACACCGGTTAATCCAGTCGCCACTCACATTAATATGTTCACCTAGCCGTTGATATTCTCCTACATTTCACTGACTCTATCATTTTCAACCCAGTTTGAAATCTCGAGCTTATCCCTGAGGTTTAGCGTATCGAGCAGTTTGCAGTCTGCGGAAATAGGGAAGACGGGGCTTTCATGACGAGTTGCACTGCGGAAAAGGGTATCTAGCATCCTCATCCACTGTTTTCGAATTTAAACCCATCTCCATCTGTGGCTCATATCAATCTCAGAGGTCAAGCCTTTTGCTACACTCACACTGATTTCTTCAGGTACTCTACAGAGGCTTGAAGCTGTTGAACTTCAAAATCAAGCTTGTAAAAGGATGTAGTTTTTCTTCAAGCTCTTTTGCAAAATACTAAATCATCTCGAAAGAAAAAGCAACAACAAGGTTTTGTGAGAGAAAGCGTGTGACGGAACTAAAGGGTAGATACGGGTATGTCAACTAACCTAACTAACTCAAATGGGAATCCGTTGTTTGGTATTCTCCTCATTAATTTACTTCTCTATGGGTTTTATTGGCCTTTTTTGTTTAAAGTTGAGGAGTTGAACCCAAGTAAGAAATAAAAATATTCTTTTTAATCTGTTCTCCAGTGGGTGTATTAATATCAGTCCTTCAGTATGCCATGTTTCGATTCTTCTTTTACTGCCCCTGTGATCAACGTATAACTTCTTCCTTCCCCCCCCCCTCTCAACTTTGTATAGTTCTGTTTTCAGATATTTGATAGTGTGGAAGCAGACCCTACTCTATCTCACTTTTAATGTGTTTTGTCTCCCTCTTTTTTATTCACAGAAAGAGATCATCTAGGCATGACATCCCAAATGCAAAATTGTAATCTTAAAATCAAAGCCCTTTTTTAATAGTTTTTGATGCCTTGAGTAGGGTGGAATCTAATATCAACAGATCAAAGAGACAGGAGTTGCAATTGTGCTAGTTGGAGGTCAGATCTGTATGGGAGAAAAGCTGTACCACTTATAATCAGATTTGAAGTTATGGTCTGATCTTGTTGGTAGGAATGTAGGGTTCTATAGTGGAAGTGGTACAGGGGTTTAGGGTATTTTGGTCATTTCAGATGTGTATGTTATGTTGGTGAAAGGTATTTTGATCATTTTGGGCCTGAGGTGTGTTCTGGTAATTTTTGGACATGAATGGTATATTGGTCATTAAGGGGTATTTTTGTCGTTTAGTGATTAGGGTATTTTGGGCATGAGCGGTATTTTGGTCATTTTGGACATGAGGGGTATTTTGGTCGATTTGGGCATCATGGGTATTCTGGTCATTTTGCACGTAAATGGTATTTGGTCCTGAAGGTATTCTGTGGATGAGGGGTATTTTTGTCATTTAGGGCATGTTGGTAGTTTTGGGCACGAGGGGTATTCTGGTCATTTGCGACATGAATGCCATTTTCATTTGTTATTTTAGGGTGTTAGGTGGTTTTAGGGTGTTGGAGGGTTTGGGGTTTTTGGGTTAAGGGTGTTTGGGGTTTTGGGGTTTTAGGGTTTAGGGTCTAGGGTCCCTAAACACCCTAAAAACCCACACTTTTTTCTGTAGTAGATTATTTGAGCCTTTAACCTGCATATTACAAACTAAAACAAAAAATGAAGTTCCAGGGATAGCTACAGTCTAATTGGTTATGGACTAAAAGGAAGCTTCATTGAGAAACAAAGCTGATAACTTATACAAGCAGACGTTTTTGCTTGTTCTCTATTTTTATTGTACCCAAAACGAGATTGATTGCCCAAAAAAACAAAAACAAAAAAAACCTGAGATTGAATATTTTTCGGGAATGAGGATTCAATTGATTAAACAAATATAGATATAAAGAAGAACTCCTTATAAGGAGAAAACCACATTCGATACAGTTAGGGGAAAGAAGAAAACCACCGTGAAGAATTATAGAACATACAAGAATCCTAATGAGAAAATCCGATTTATTTAACTGACCTTAACAAATTAGTTCTCACGATCCCTCCACCAGAAGATGCCAGATACAAATAAGATGGAGAAGAGATTAACAGCTGCAACAAAATGATTTCGATGGATTGAATGAGCAGAGATAGAGAAGATGATGAAGAGGAATTTTTCACAACGATGGCAGATGTCAAGCTTCGTCTGAGAAGTAGCGAAATCCCTTTCGATCTTGTAATTTGTAACCTGGAAAATGAAAAGTCCCTTTCGATCCTTGTTCTACTTTTTTTTTTCTTCCTTCCTCTTTTGTCTCTCTCCTCTTCAAAAGACCCAAAAAAATCATTGAAATTGAATTTCACAGAAAAATTAGAAGTTTTGTGGTCCCTTAAGTGGGGGTGAAGCTTAAGGCACCTCCTTTAAGTGCTAAAATTACAAATGGCCCTCTCTTTTATTACTGGTTACTCACACTTAACAGAGTGAGTCACTAAAATGTGAAGTAATTCAAATTTGTAGCTTGAAATGACCAAATTACCCTTTATATAGGGTGTTACGACCAAACTTATCCCTTCACCTTACCTTCTGGAAATCACCCTAACCTTCAAAAACCACCACACCCCTCCCACTGCCGGAGACCACCGCCGTCCCCACTCCCCCCCCCCCCTCTCCCTACTAGAAACCACCACAACTCGATGAAGAAAACAATCCATAGTAACAGCCAAAGTGCCAAGGGTTTCACGTTTGTTTGAGTTTTTGTTCAATTATTACAGGTTTCTAGGTGTCTGAACTGGGTTGGGACATTGGTTGTTTACGAACCAAGTTGATGATAGTTGTGTTATCTATTGTCTACTTTCATGTTATTTGAAGAATGTATTTGAAACGAGGTAGTTTATGCAAGAAAATAACACTTGAAATGAATCCTGGGAGATGCTCAAGAAGTCTCATCAACAATATCAGATTTGCCTTGACTGTTAATTTTCCATAGCTAGCCATAAAGGTGTGGTTTGAGACAGTTTCGATTTGGGCTTAACGGTCTTGAGCTGAAAAATAACAAAGCCCAACACAACCCATTTGCAGAATAACAGTTTTGATTTGGTGCGGTTTGGGTTTAGGTTGGCTAATGGTTTGGATTCCGGTTGGGATGGTTTTGAGACCATTGCAAAATATTGTTATTCACTCTCAGCAATTAATTTTGAGCAGAAAATAGAAAACATTTGAAGCAAAAGGTATTTTGATGCACTAAGTTAAACTTGAAATATATTAGAGAACTAAAGTTCCAAATTGAACCTATGGATGTTTCATAAATGTGGATGCTATTGAATAGAAAACTCTATCTCTAAAACTATATCTCAGTAGAAAACTAAGACCTCTCCAAAAAAAAGAAAGAAAGAAAAAAAAAGACTAACAGGCTTAGTAGAAGTAGTCCACTAAAACCTCTCCAAAACTATATTTTAGTAGAACTAATGGGCTAACGGTTTGCACATTGGCTGGCCCAAACCAGACCAAACCTTTCAAGCTTTGCCCCCTCAGCCCAAACAAAGCCCATTAAGATTTGTTTGGTCTCGTTCGGTTTTAACGGTTCAAGTTGCAAATTGACACCCCTAGTTAGCCATAAATCTGGAGATCAACTACTACTTCCTTTTTAGTGTATAAATCTGGTTATTCTATGTAGTCTTCCTATTAACCTCTCTACAACATCTACACTTGTTATTTAAGTTGAGCTGCTCCAACTCCATACCTTAAAGGTTTGATAGGGTTGCAGATCAGGTTTTTTCTGTTTATACTGATGATTGAGATCCGCAAATTGCTTTGTTTATTCGTATTTTTCCGATCCCCTTTTATTTGTCCCTAATATAGGGTTTGCTGGTTTTGCAAGTCCATTGGTTGTGTTCAATTTGCTAAGGTAAGATCAGGCTTTAGTGCTTTTTCTTTGAAGGGTCTTATCTTTCTCTTCTGTGAAGTTCAAAACCAGGTCCCCGTTCGTCATTTTTCTTTCCGTCGTTGCGATTTGACAGTCACTACTTCAAAGCTTCCAGCGGAAAACCTAACATTGAAAAACCATTAATCAAAGTATTGTGCGCAATGTCGGCATACAACATCTTTTTGGACAATCTAGAGAAACGTGAGAATGGGGAGCTCCCTATTGTGCACCACTACCAAGGATGTCTATGGCTCCCGCCATGAGGTTTCACTTTCCCTTCCAAGAGATCATCTTTAATCATTTGCAGACAGATGTTATTTGTCATTGGTTCCTGATTCTTCCCAACGAATAGAGCAATAAAAAGGAATACCAAAGATCATGACCTTTACCACAAATAATGGGACGGTTAAAGAAGATATCAAATCAAGAATACCAAAGATCGTGAACACAAGTGTAGCTCCCAATTATAAATTGCATAGTCCAACTTTTCTTCATTTTCCTCCTTTCATCAGATTAGTACTATACACTTCTATGATCCTTTGTTTTTCATTTAATTGGTTTACTTTTTGGTCTCATTCTGCTGTCACCCTCTCTGTCTCTCTTAAATGAACGCATGCAGGTTACAACTTTTGTTTGTTTGTTTGTTTGTTTGTTTGTTTGTTTTTTTTTTTTTTTTTTTTTTTTTTGGGGGGGGGGGTGTTGGGGGTGGGGATGGGGGGGGTGGGAAGAGTTGCATGAGGAATAAATTAAGTTCATCCTCAAGGGTCAAGTACAACGGATGGTACGGACAACCAAATTTGGGTATAGTTCAACTGAGTTCCAAGGTAGGTCTTTAGTTTCCATTTAAGGGGACTTGATGTACAAGGACCTGGACTTTGTATGTGTACAAAGTAGACTTGTGACTTGCTAATGCTTGGGAACTACCAATTGCTTACTAAAGAGAGATATCATTGCAAGAATTATCATTCTCTGCAGTCTTAACATTGATCAAACAAAGTTGTGCCTTGAATAATTAAATAACTTCTTGGAATTTCTTCTGATGTTGTATCATTTCTCATATCTAAGAGCATTAAGGTGTTTACCAATTAAGAAGAAAATTTAGAACAATAAGGTCTTAATATTTAATAGTATTGATATTTGGCATTCATTTATAGTTGTTAGTTTTGACTCTTACAAATTTGTTTCTACATCTAGAATAAACTCACTCTTTCTTGTCTACTTTGTCCTTGTTCATTTCATATTCTTGTGTGATTAAATACTTAGTAAAATCCACCTTAAATGGTTGGTTGGAGTTTGTTGAACAAGGAAAATTTTTAATGGATAATATTCTTAATTTTGATACTATTAAGCTGTAAACATTTACTGGGATGCACAAATCTTCCCCAGTAGATAGTCTGCAAATGGTGATCATGGCTGCGATGGATAAAGATGCACTGTGAAAGACAAGATTCAGGTCTAGAAGTTTTGTTTCCTAAGTGGGAGGGTTCTTTATTGAATGATTGAGGTCTTCCTTTCTTCCACTCAATGTGAACTAATCCTCAGATTGTATTAGTATCCTTTATGACTGTATCTGTAGCTTTTGATTTTTGTTCTCATAATATAAATGACTCTCTTCACACTAAAACAAAGAGATGCACAAATTTGATCTATGGCTATGTGAAGTCTAAAAGTATTGAAGATCAGCAGCATCTATTTATCCAAATATATCACTGAGGATTTTCCATCATTGGAACCTTGAGTAACTTTGTATTAATAGTGTTTTGTTTTGTTATTTTATTATTTTTTTTTTTTGGGGGGGGGGGGGTAGCTAAACAAGGAGGGAGGATGTGAAGAAAGAGGCGTAAAAGAGGAAAAACAATTGATTGTTTGGTTGATTTACAATGATTTTACTTTGCTAACTGATGTGAACCTAAATTTTACCCCCGGCCAAAACCCTGGAGTGGGCCCAGCAGCCACTTTTTTTACCTAGGGCTGGCCAAACCCTCTTGGAGGGGTATTTTGGTAGCCCTTAGTATTTGCTGATTCTAATTTTTGGCATTTTATTTTTTAATTTCAGAAGAGTCTTGGTCAGTTAGGAAGTCTAGGTTGAGTTAAAGATCAGTTCTTGAGTCTTGGGATTCTTCATTAAAAATAAGACTCTTAATGGTCTTTTTTTACAATAGTTCCTTTAGTATTTATGTCTTAGGGAGGAATCTATTTTTAAGGAGCTTCCATTAGATCTTTGACTATTATTTTGGATGGTTGAGATAATTGTAATGAGATCCTATGGACCTAATCTATAAAAGAATCTCACTTAGGATTAGAGTCTTTTAGTGGGCTATAAATAACCTATTCTTTCTTTGTAATTCTTAAGCCTGATTATTTGAGCTGAGGATCGTGGTTCTTGTTGAGGGAGCCACGTTTGAGTTAAGAATTGAGTTTCTTCTTCAAAGATCAGCACCAGGACTCTGTCTGGCACTCTTCTTCTAGAAATTCCAGCAAGTTTCCAAGAATTTCCAAGTAAGTAAACCAACCCTAGCCCCTTCCCCTCTCTCCGCCCCTCTCTCCTCTACCATTGAAATCCTCCCCCACCCCTTCCCTTTCAACCAAGCAACCTCCAGCCCCTCCCTCACCTCTCCTAACCCCTGCAAGGCCCTTCCCCACCCTCCCTGTTCTGCGCAAGCATCCCCAGCCCCTCCCCTTGCTGCCACACCTTGGCAGCAGCTTCCCCAGGCCCCCACAACACCCCTAATCACTTCCCCTACCCCTTACGACTCCCCCTACCCTACGTCACCCCCTCCCCTCCTAACCCTATCGGCCTCTCTCTCTCTGTGTCTCCTTTTCCTTGCAGCAAACCAGAAACAGAAAAGAAGAAAGAAAAGAAAGAAGAAAGAAAAGAAAGAAAAGGGAAGAGCAAGGAAGAAATAGAAGAGATCCTTCCTTTTCTCTCTCCAAGATCCAAGCCATACTGATATCCATTAATTATCCTTCTTTTCTATCAACGTTAGGAGTAATATCAGACACCCAAAATTAACCCATAACCTTTACATTTAGATCCCCGTCTTGATTTAGGTCTCCTAGGTATTTTTGATACATCCCATATTTCTGTTTTAACCAAATTCTTCCACACAAAATTTAACCATATTATCCATTTGATTGCTAGAAGATTCTAGGCACACCCCAAATTTTATGAAATCTTTCCAAACCCTGAAATTGGGTTTCACATCACTAACATTTCTGAGTTGAAGTCATTCATGAGGAATATAATCACTTGTTTTCCCTCTCTCTTTTAGTGGGTTGCCAAACTTGATTTCTTAAGGAAGAAATGCATATTAGTATAATTATAAGTTACAGAGCTTTATGATTGATATATTTAGTTATAAATGTATGTTAATAGCTCTGAACTGACTTGGTGGGATACTGTTTTACACAGGTTAATTTTATGTTTATTTATTTATATGTTCCTAATCTATTCTTAGGTACTGTTCCTCTTTTTGTAGCTCTATGTTATATGTTTCTTCTGATAATAAGTTCCTAAACTGCATCATATATGGTTTGATTGACATTTAAGGATTTCAGGCGTGCTTATAACACATTGGATATGGGTGCTGTCTTATTTTATAAACTCATTGTAAGTTTTTGAGAAGTTCATTTACCAAATGCTTGGTAATGTATCTATGATGGCACTCATACCAATGGACTGGGCTAAACATACTTTTCTGTTGTTCTATTGTCCTGTTGGTGGTTTCTTGTTTCCTTAAATCATTTTTCTTGAAAGTTGTGTGTTAAATTTGATTTTGATTTGGCGAATTTTATTCTGAAGGCATGGAGACGGTGATGAAGAAATACCAGCAGAAGTTTAGGAAAGTTAGGGATGAAATGAATCGATGGGACGACCTTCACTCCCAATTGCTTTCTCAGTTTGGAAATGCCTCTGCAATCATTGAGAGATTGCAGGTACTTTTGTAGTGAAGATAGATATTTCTCATCAGCTAACAGATTTCCTTTCAGATTCTCAAGTACAAAATTTTATTTTTCACTATTTTCCATGATCAGGTACTACAAGAGCCCAAAAATTATGGCCAGTTGAAATGTGTCAATGGCATGAGGGAGGCAATTTTGGGGAAGCAAATGGAATCGCTGCAAACCATTTTGGTCTCTATGAAGAGAACACTGTGAGCCCTATTCTGCATATGATCTTGAAATTTACTATTATCTACTTCATTATTGTTGTGATTTGTGGTCCCTTGCTGTCTTAGAATCATTGTAAGTAGTTGGCAAGTTCTTTTCAAATTCTAATATATTTTTCTCATGGATTTCTATCTAAATTTTAATTTTCTAGAGAAGGACAAACTTTGGAAGAGCAAATCATAATTGCTTCACTTATTTCTATTTATAGTTTTTATCTTTGTGGGAAGAAGGGGGCCAAGGCTTGGGTGGGTGCAGAAGCCTTGGTTGACCAAGAATTAGCTCTAATAATATTAGCTTGACACAAGTCTTGATGATTGTTTGCCTGGGATTGACATGGAGAAGAATGAAGCAACATCATGCAATTGTTTTAATTGTCAAAATCATGAATTGTATATATATATATTTTTAATTTTAATCCTGATTATTATCTGGGACCTAGGGCAGCCCCTAAGCTTTATTGAAAAAAAAAAAAAAAAATGTGCTTATGGAAAACAAAGGGGCCTGCGTTACCATTATCCGAGGAAACAGAAAGCTCAATCTCACCAAACCAAATGTTAAATCCTCTGAGCTGAAAAAATTACAATTAGAGATAGACATTACATTTGAAAAATTGGTAATCCAGCATTGTCTTGCTGTCAAATGAGACTGAATCCTTGAGCTACTAATGGTCAGAATGGAACAATATTTGCCCATGAATGTTATTTCATGCATTAGGAATCTCATATATTTTTTTTGGTTGTCTTCTATCTTTTCTAAGATTTAAGCTGTGATGATCTTTTGTTATTTGGAATAATTGAAATCAGTGAAGAGTTTCATGGTGTTGTTGTATCTCTTGAAAAGATTCTTCGAGATGGTAAACAACTGGTGAAAGGGAGTTCCGTGTCACCTGGCAAGAACCATATGCAATTGCGAATTGGGATATGGCCAAGTATAGCAGATTGTATGGAGGGGCTTAGACTTTTGCATGAGATGTACCACTCAGAGTAAGGGGATTCTCAATACTTAAACTGAGTTTTATTTGTTCTTTGTGCATTCTTTATTGTGAGAAAATTCCAGAAGTTCATATAGATACCCATAATGTTATTTTTGGATGTAGCTATGGTGATTCCTACCTAATCCAGCCTGGCCTGGTCCATAACATCTTTTGCACTCTATGGTGGTGGTGCCTACTAATAGCCAACTACCTTAAACCAATGATGTGTTAAAATAGTTGAACAATTTGCTAAATTGAAATCCTTATATACTGTCTCCCGTTTTCTCCTATAAAATGTTCCCAATCATTGGCAGTATAAATTATTAGGCCAAGGTGGTGGAAATTGTTTGCCTGCTTTAATTTGAACATTTACACTGATCTACTAGTTAATATATAATTATAACTTTTTCATTGGGTTATTCAAAGTTTTTCAGAATAACAATATTGTTAGAATATCAGGGTACTGTAATCAGGTCTGTGAGAAAGAAGAAGTGTGGAATAGGAAGAAGAAAGAAGGGAGAAGACACAAGTTATCCAAAAAGAGAACCTCAAACATGAGTTATATATAATATTCATTCACTTAAAATAAACATGGATACGAGACCATAATTCTGCTCTACCAATGATTCCCAATTATACTTGGTAAGCTAATTCTGTAAATAGTCTTAAAGGCTGAAATAGATAACACCCCTAAAGCTTCACAATATAATTTTAGCACATTCATCCAAAAAGATTTAATTTTATGGTACTGTCCAAATTTTTTGAATTTCTAGGTATCAACTCAAGTTATCAACAGTTTCAGCAAGATTTAGTTATGGTACTGACCATAATTTTTGAATTTCTAGGTATCAACTCAAGTTATCAACAGTTTCAGCACTTAATTTGGAACTCAGGTATTTAGCAAGTTGTGTTTTTCTCTTTTATGTTTGAAGAGTTGAAGTTACCTTGTTCCTTCCAGTTTTAGGGGTAGAAAATACTCTAGTACAATTGTTTCTTTAAGCACAAAAGATGAGCATGTCTCAAATCTAATTTGGTTAGGTTCTTCTCCTGGCCCTTGATGAAGTTAGTATTATGGAAGACCCAGTTGTGCGATATGGAATGGCAGTGTGGCAATTCTAAAATAGTTATGCCAATTTATAATGATATCAAATTTCAGGATCTTAAATCCTGCATGTTTTGGCATGTTTTCACTTGTATTTCAGCCATCCATTTCAATTGATTTTTTGAGGTTAGCTTCTCAATGAATTCCTGAAGGTCATTAAATTTCAGATTTATACCCTTCTTGTCTGTTATGTGGCTGATATTGGAGTGAGGCTTCCTGTAGTAGATTGTATAGGCAACGGTTCTTTTTTGGAAAAGTTAATATTATATGATCACTAGTGAGGCTTCCTGTAGTAGATTGTATAGGAAACGATTCTTTTTGGGAAAAGTTAATATCATATGATCACTAGCTTTAAGATGTGAAACTATCAAGAAAAGAGATGAACAATGCAGAAAGTGGAACTTGTATCTGGTAGATGTTATATGAATGCATCAAAAGCTTTCAGTACAGCCAACTAGTGTGTGGGTTTTGAGCATGAGATTTATCAATCCATGGTTGATCTTGGCAAAGTTGCAATTCTGAAATTTTATTATTAATATAGCTTAGCTGATTACCATGCTTCTGGAGACATCATATGGTGATGGCCTCATATTCCTTATGAGTTGCATGAAGTCCTTTCTTCCGAAACTTTTCAGATTGATCTAGAGTTGAGCTTTGTGAGTCTTCTGTTCAGAACTGTGACTTGTTAGGGACAGATTGTTGTATACTTTCAGCTTTCATTTATTGAACTTCTTTTTTTCCTGCTCAATGGCTAGGTAATATTCTTTCATGATCTGAATGAGATTCCTACTGGTTGTTCTAATCTGACTATGAATTTGCTATTGAAGTGCGAGTGATCTAGGGGCGCTTCATCAACTGTTGGTCGATCAACCTAATATTCCTAAAGATGAAGGTAAGGAACGACGCTTAAAACTGAAGAGACATAAATTTTACAAATGAACGAGAACTACCTAGGAAGTCAGCTTATTGTTGAGTTAACCCAATTAAATGTTTAGTTGGTTACATACAACCTATTTGTTCTCTTTTGGTAAAAATTTACAACAATGAAGGATGTTGGGATGATAGTCACTTTTGTGGGGCAATGAAAGAAAATTTAAATTTTTACTTAAAAGTCTAACCAAAGATATGCTTACAGCTGGAAATCTTTTTCCAGAATATAAAGTAAGCCAAGAATGGTAACTCTATTGGCATTTTATCTTCTTTTCATCCCTTTCTGGTGATATTCATGTCCCTCTTAAGTCCAACTGACTGTATGCTGTCCTCTTTTGCAGTGAAACTCATTTTTGACATCATATTGGCTGATGAAATCTGTTGAACTTTATGTCATGCCTGATTACTTGTCGGTTTGAAGTTTTGACTGTTGGGAAGGTTGTTCAGAATATATATGGAAGCATACTACTTGGTTCCATTGCTAGTCAAATAAAATAAGTGGGAGCAACAAGCTTTATCTTAACTAAATGGCACAGGCTACATGGATCCTTGTCTTCTAATGAGATCTATTTGAGATCATACAGGATGCAAGGCCATATTGGGAGAGCATTTTGAATTCCTTGGTTGTAGCATGATTCATTTATTCTGTACATCTAAAAAACTAGATTAGGTATTTAAACTGATGTGAGGATCGATCAGTATCTTGTTTTGGGAGGTAATCAAGACAATCTGTATCTTGTTGATCCTTTGGAAAATGAGTATTTTGTCAATGACATCTTCATTAATCCAAACAGTATTAAGGAGACACAACATGCCTATAGAGAGTAGATACTCGACTGCTATCTCCCTCTTGGGTTCTCAGTGCACTATTCTATCCTAGTGAGGATTCAAACTGGTTAGTTCCATCAGTCTCATCTGCTCCTATGCTACATATCTTCAAAGATGAATCTGGGGTAAATCTTTTCTGGGAATGCTTCTGTGGAATCTATACAGGAAATATGTCATGAGCAAGGAAGAATTTTTTTGGCACTTCAAGAGGCGACACGAAATATACCCCCAACATGACATATATACCATGTCGGCAAAAAATGGGCGAGAAATTGCGGATTCTTTGATTTCTCACCAATTTTTCGGTGATTTTTGGTTTTTTTTTTCAGTGATTTTTTTGTGTGATTTATGTATGGGATTGGTTGAAAGGTAAGGTTGATTGATTGAAACACAAAGTAAGATAAGGTTGATTGAAAATTTGAAATGCATAATTAGAAACGGGTATAGTTGGTTGAAATTATAATTGGAAGCAAAGATGTAATTGAAATTATAAAGTAAGGTTGACTAAATCGATAAATTTAAAATAAACTTGATGGAACCTACAACATTTTGGGTCTCGCTGATTACATTCTAGCTGAAAAATCAAACCCTAGTCACAAGACCATTTTTTGTTTTTTTTGGTAAGAAAATAATTTATTGAAGGGGGGGGGGGCAAGACCGACAAATAGCATCCTGATTACAAAGATCTAGGAGCCATGTAATGGAATTCGACCAAATCAGCCTACTTGCCAAGGATGAGGCCTTCTTAGCTAGAGCATTGCCACAGTATTAGCAGCTCTTGAGATGGATTTGATGACAAAGGAATCTGGACCATTAAGGAACACTAATATCCTCCAATAGTGGAGACACAAGGAAGGGATCCGAGTATTGATGTTCACTAATGATTCGCACCAACTCTTCACAGTCAACTTCTATGCAAATGTTGGACAAGCCCATGCACACTAAGTGCTCCAAGCCCATCCTTAATGCCCACGCTTCGCCTTCCAAAACCGAATCACACACCACTTGATTGGAGCAAGCCCATATCATCCACCCCAAATGGTCTCGAAGGATCACACCTGCACCACCCCAACTGGTGTCTTCAGCCCTAGAAAATCTTTATTCAGCTTCAACCATCCTTCACACGGTGGCACCCAGTGATTCTTCCTCATTTCCTTTCTGGAGTCCATCATATCCATGGTACTCCAGAATTCTGCATGGCTTCTTTTTGCTTTCCAAATCACCTCCTCCGGCGGCCATATAGCTCCTCTAAAAATGAATTCATTTCTTGATAACCAAAGATTCCAGCAGATATACACCAAGAGGCTGAAGGCTTCGGATTCATCTTCCTTGGACTTGAAACAAATCTTTCTCCAAGATGGGCTAGCTTGAGTTTTTGTTTCTCAGGGACAAGATAGGATAGCTTACATCCGAACCAAATCACTTTAGCATATGGGCATTCTAGAAGGATATGATCCATGGTTTCCAAGTGGTACCCACACCTTTGGCAGCTAGGATTGATTGGAACCTGTCTTTTCCTTAAGTTGTTACCAGTAGCATGGCCTTGGGCAAGGACCTTCCACATGAAAGATTTCAGCTTTGGTAAACATTTGCATATCCATACCTTCTTCCACACATGTGGTTGAATTAGCTCCCAATCATGAACTCTTGAACTCAAAGCTACTCCTCTTGCCTTGTGATCTCTCTCATTAAGAAGCATGTGGTAAGGAAATTTAACTGAGAAAATACCTCCACCCCAAACGACCTTATCGCTTACTTGATTCAAACTTATTTTGATATTCAAAATAGCTTCAATGTCTTCCCTTTCAAAAAGTTGTTCTAGTAGAGTTACTTTCCAAGAGTGATGCTCCTTGTCAATTAACTCACCTACCCACTTCACAAGACAGTTAGGGTGTTTAGGGGTGCTAACCTTAAAACCATGGATTGATGGCAACCAATTATCCTCCCAAATATTGATATTGCTTCCATCACCAACAACCCAAAGTAAGCCTTTCTTTAACACCTCCCTCCCCTTAAGGATGCTTCTCCATCCCCAAGAAGGCCGGTTCCCTTCCTTAGCCTCCAAGAAGGAACATTTAGGGAAATAGGAAGCTTTAAGAACTTTAGCCTATAGTGAATCAGGATTTTCCCAGAGTCTCCAAGCAACCTTAGCCAAAAGAGCTTGATTATGCATTCTAGGATCTCTGAATCCCAAACCTCCTCTCTCCTTAGACCGACACAAGCGAGTCCAAGATATCCAATGCACTTTATTTTCTTATTCCTTTTGACCCCAATAGAAGTTAGAAATGGACTTTCTAATGGTATCATGTGTAGATGCGGGAAGCCAAAAATGAGAGGCCACATAAGTAGACATGGAACAAGCAACAGACTTGATCAAAACCTCTTTCCCAGCTTGAGATAGCAATCTTTGTTTCCATCCTTGCATTTTTCTAGAGACCTTCTCCCCAATATCTTTAAATACTTCTTTTTTTGAAACACCAAACTCCGCTGGAAGACCAAGATATTTCGATGGACCATCTCCATATTTTACCTTTGTAATACGAGAGAACCACCTTTTGATTCGTGAAGGGGTGTTGGGAGAGAAAGTGATGCATGACTTGTTGAGATTCACCTCTTGGCCGCTAGCATGACAATAAAGCTTCAAACACTGTTGGAGGTTTATCAATTTCTCTAGATTCACTTTTGAGAAGAGTAAACAATCATCTGCAAATAGTAGATGTGAAATAGAGGACCCCCTCCCTTTGACTTTGATGCCACAAATTTGTTTCTCAATTTCTGCTTTCTTGATAATTGATGTGAGTACCTGAGAACATAATATAAACAGAAAAGGAGAAAGAGGGTCCCCCTGTCAAATACCCCTAGAGGGGGAGAAAGACTCCTTTTCAACACCATTCACCAAAAGCGAGTACGAAACCAATGAAATGTATTCCATTACCATGTCAATCCATTTGACACAAAAGCCAAGATACCTTAAAGCTGAGGCAATAAAAGACCACTCAAGGCGATCATATGCCTTCTTCATATCGAGTTTTAAACCTAGCAATTTCTTTTTCCCCTTTTTTTTGATGTTTGACATAATGAAACAATTCATGGGCTATGAACACATTATCTAAAATTAGACAATTGGGAACAAAAGCTGACTGAATGGGGTCAATAATACCTTCCAAACTGTTTCGAAGCCTTCTTGCAAAGATCTTTGAGATCACTTTGACCACAACACCACATAAACTGATTGGTCTAAATTGTTCCGCTTTCTCTGGTATCTCCACCTTTGGAATTAAGCATATAAAGGTTCTGTTAAGCTCCTTAGGAATCACACCTATGACAAAAAAATTCCTTCACAACCTAGCACAATTCCATATTAGTTATTTCCCAATATTTTTGAAACAATAAAGGAGGGAACCCGTCTGGTCCTGGCACTTTTAGTGGGCCCATATCGGATAGAGCATCGAGGATTTCTTCATTATCAGGAACATGACATAAAAACTCATTGGTCTCTGGAGAGATCCTAATGTGAACACTGCTCATGGCCTCCAACAAGGCATTCGGTTGCACTCCTTGAGATGTAACTGCTCCTGCAATATGGGATAGCAAAATATCCTCTAAATCCTCCATAGATTTAGTCCACTCACCATCTTCTTTCCTTATTTTTAGGATGCGATTATGATGCTTTTTCTAAACTGTTGATGCATGAAAATATTATGAATTCATATCACCGCTCTTAATCCAATCCAATCTACTTTTTTGATGCCACATAATTTCTTCTCTGAGCAATTCCTCTTCCAACTGTTTACTGACTTCAGATTCTTCTACTTGATTGAAGTCCTCTCCACTTCGGCCTTGAATTTCTGCCAACCTAGTCTTCAAAGAGATGATATTGTACTGCACCTTGCCGAATACCTCTTTGTTCCACCTTGATAGTTCACCTCTACAATTGCCCAACTTCTTGGAGATGACATGCCCCTCATGGCTTAGATTAACTGTTGTCCAGGCCTTTTTGACAACCTCATTGCAACCCTTATGTCTAATCCACATGGCTTTAAATCTGAACTGGCATTTACCTCTCACCTTACCCCCATTGGTATCAAGAATAAGTGGGTTGTGATATGAGGAGACTGCTACTTTAATCATCATGCTAGCATTATGAAACAATACTCTCCAATAAGGGTTACACATGGCTCGGTCCAATCTTTTTCGAATATTGTCCTTGCCTTTTCTCTTATTGTTCCATATGAAAGTGGGACCATTTGCTCCAAGATCAAGAAGCCTGCATCTACTCATCATATCTTGGAATTGTTTCATGTCTCTCTCCCCCCTTCTATTACCACCAGACTTTTCATGCCAGCCAATAATTGAATTAAAATCTCCAATACAAATCCAAGGGTCAGATCGAACCTGACCAATATTGATTATGGTGTCCCATACCTTTTACCTCATTGAGCTACGAGGATCCCCATACACACAAGTAATATAGAACGTCTTCCATTCTACTAAAGCTTCTACATCAATGATTCTGTCATTTGAAAATACAACCTTCAACTCTACTTTGCTTTCCCATAACAAGGCCATGCCACCTGACTTACCAGCTGATTTCATCGAGAACTACTCGTCCAATTTTAGCCTTCTACAAATCTCTTCAATTCTACTTTCTTGACATTTGGTCTCTGATAAAAACATTATCTCTGGACCATCAACTTTGGAGAGGTTTTTCAATGCATGAATTGCTTTGGAGCTCCCCACACCTTGGCAATTCCAGCTTAACATCTTCATGATTCCCCATGGGACTGATTTCCCCCAGTCGCCGTGGGTTGATCCAATAAAAACTGCTCTCCTTGGATAGTACTTAATTCACTATTATCACAAGTGTCTGGTATACTCATCCTTTGGTTCCTTCCTTTCTGCTTTCTTTTCTTAGCCATCTTCTTCAGTTGAGTTCCTGAAACAGTGAGGAGATGCCTACTTCTTGTCTGACTTTTCAAATTCCTTTTGATTGATATGGTCCGGTCTAAAATTGATATGGGCCTTTCGGGTTCTGCTATTGGGTTTGAAATGATGGCCTGGTTTAATTGCATGCTGGACTCTCCATGGGTAGCATGATTCGCTAATCTAGGAACGGGATTTGATGGAACCATATTATTTTGTGGGCCAACCATTTTATCTAGTAGATCTTAGGAGTTCAACTTACTCAGACTGGATTTAGAAATGTTATTTCCATGTAACCCAGGGACGGTTGGATGAGTGGGATTGAGATTTTCAGGATGAGAGATGTGAAGAGGGTTGATGGGTTCCTTTTGGGATAGTGTGCATTGGGTTAGGTGTTGTAAGAGGGAGTGTAAAGCTGGGGAATGCTCTAGATTTTTCTGCAAAAAATCTTGTATTGGGGCAGGAAAATGGTTCTGGTGATTTGCAGGTGAGCTTAGGAATTGATATGAAGAAGGAATGTTTCGATCTTCAACTTGGAAAGCGCTCTCTGAAGTTTGCTTCAAAGGTTCATTTTGTCTCCCGTTAGCTTCCTCAGAAATCGTGCCAAAGAGAGGGTTAGCCATATGGCTAAAGGAGTTTCTGCTACCTATACCTGTTTGTTCAGGTATAGTGTAGGTGTGCTCACTGTCACTGGTCATCTAACATGTTTTGTTCAGATTCAAGTTTTGGACGGTGGCCATCATCTTCCATCAGATCGGCAATCCTTGCTACGCCATTGGTGCTATCAGCCTCTCCCATATTCTCTTCCTTGTCTTGTTTCGATTCCATCAAAGACAAGAACATTGAAGCTAGTCGAATCAGCCTTTCATCAGGTACAACTCCTCGTAACTTAGCACTACATCTAGCAACTAGTCCTTCATTACACTTCCTTCTTGGGTTGCAGCCATGATTTTTTGAATGTTCCTCAATCTCTTCAAACTTCCTGGGACATTTCAATTCTTCATGACCAATCACACCACAAAATTAGCCAAACACTGGGAGCTTCTCATATTTTAGAAGTATGGTAGCCGGAGCACGTCTCTGCCTATGAACTGTAACTAATGACTTGAGGCGCTTTCTGATGTCCATTTAAACATGGTCCTTACATAGCGTACTCTGTTACCAAACCGTACTCCTTCAACCACCATAGCTACCTTGGCTTCACCCAGTTTTTGATAATTTTCTTCAAGACAATGTTATCCATCAAATCCACTGGAATAGAATGTAATTGAACCCAGAAATCTTTGTAGTAGAACTCCCATTTTTGCTTTGGTTCCAAGGTTCTAACACCATGAGGTTGTTGGCGACTAACCATGGTCCTTCAGTGAGGACATAGTTCTTGTCCATTATATGGTTGAAGTGGAATAGGAAGGTACAATTATCTACTGGTGTGATTTCAACTTTTTGAAGAGGGTTCCACGCTGATAGAAGACCTTCATAAATGGCTTGACGCCTGAATGTTCGACCTTCAATCACATGTCCCACAAGAGTGTTCTCCCATAATTTCTTCACCCTGATAGTATCAGCACCATCTAGTTGAACATCATCATGAGAGTCATCACTTCCTTCCTCACTGGATAAGGAAGTAGCAAGTGGAGGTCTAGATGGGGGGGGGGGGGGTAATGGTTTTTTGAGGTTGTATGAAGGGGATGAGATTACCAAGTTTAGGTGTGGGAGGTTCACCAATTGACGACATAGTTAGCAATCCGTAGGAGATTTACCAGGGGCGGCTGAAGCTTGAAAACAGAGTAGTATAGGAAAACAGAGGCTGGCTGGTTTCACTAGTTTAGTTACGGAATATATAGGCACTCACAAGGAGGAGCATAACACGCCACATAGGACGGAGTGGATAACACATGTCAACTTGATGAACAAGTGTAACGATAGAGATCAGTTCTCTGTATGGGTTTTTGACTCATTGATGATGATGAAGAGTAGTCGGCAAGAAAGAGAGAGAGTTACCTCCATCGTCTCATCAGGCTTTTCTGCAACTAATTCTTTTCCCAATGGCTTTCCTTGTTGCAGGAGCAGCTAGAACAGCATGATGTGTTTTTTCACCCATCGATGGAGTTAGGTGGAGATGGTACAATCTGAAGCAATTCACGGTCTCTTAGTCACGAGACCATTAAATGGAGCTAATTCTACATTCAAGGAAAATGACGATGGGATCTTTCTTTTCATGGCCATTTTCAACAAGTCATGATGACTGGGGGCGTGGAAGGTGTGGTGGTAGGGGCGGAGGTTCGAACCCATGAACTCTTTAGGTTTATTGCCTTTACAAAGGAGGTTGTCCCTACTATGCTAGAACTACGTCCATGTATTTGAGATTTCTCATTGATTTACTCAATGAGAAAGATGTTTCTTACAATATTGTCTCACCATCCTTACCAAAATAGTAGAAATTACAAAGTGATAATATACTCAAGAGTAATTCCGACTAGTAAAAGCCCACTTCAATTAATGGGCTTGAACCTAAAAACCTAATTTGGACCTGAAGTTGGGGTCCACTAGTTTTACTACGGTTTTCTCAAAAGCCCAAAGATGTGTCCAATCTAATTAAGAAGTTTGACTAGTAAAAGAATCGGTCCAACTAGGGTTTTAAGAATAAAAGATCTGAACAGGATCGGTAAAGTAGCCGATTCGGAATATACTGACGCCGATCTGGATTCCGATTGTTCCCAATTGTATCTGCCTAAGGTAATCTTGAATAGGGTCAAAATTGGTGGGGCTGACTCTATCTTTGCCTCAAGATAGCTTAATTTCAACCTGATCAATGGATTCAAATTAAAAGTAACGACTTCATCCTTACTAATCTGAGTCGATATGAATGAAGACTATTGACAATGAGACTTCATTGTTGTGGTGTATGTATCTTCTTGCGTGGCTCTCAAATCATAATGTATGGTATTTTCGAAATCAAGCAACTACAATTACAAGGGTGGAGAGGTCGCAACTTTTCGATCTCAAATATACCATGTGTCATAATCCAAAAGTCATGTAAAAATCTCTTATATTGGATCTCAAAAATATCACCTGTCCCGATCCAAAAACCGTGTGAGAATCTCCTTTCCGACAGCAAACAAAAATTTAAGTATCATATCTACCGTTATCATTAAAATCCTAATACCTTTTCTTCATTTTCTTTATTTTTTCCAACACTTTGAAAGGGATAGATTAGCTAGGGTGAACCTAAAAAGAAGAGGCATTGATCTTTCCTCCAAATAAAGCCCAAAACAACTTTTTTTTGAATGGCAAACAGTAGAGAACAGGTAGATTTTAGAGTATTAGTGGTCAGTGTTTTATAGAATTCTTTTTTTTTTGGGTCAAGTGTTTTGTAGGATTGGAATCTTCTATCAATATTTCCACCCCTACAAAAAATGAAAAATAAAGAGGGGGGAGGGATGTGGGGTTGGGGGTGTTGGGACTCTTTTAATAAGTAAATATATGTAAATTACATGTATAATCAATACAAAGGCATTAGAAGCAAATGGAAATCACGAAGAATTTTCTGTCTTTTAGGTACAAAAAAATCGGGGTCAAAGACTCGGAGAAGAAAACAAACTACTCAGCAAAAATAAGAAGCAACCCTATTTGTATGATCACCTCCAAGTCCAAAAGTGAATTCAAAATAACATAAGGACTCCTTTAGCACTAACGACATTTTTGACATCTAGTCAATGGTAGTTTAGCCGAACCATGTTAACTTCCCTTGTGTGATTTGCTTGTGTTCTTCTCTGTTCGTGGTTGTGCATTCGTTATCCCTAACAAGAACAGAAAAGAACACAAGCAAATCACACAAGGGGAATTTAACGTGGTAGAGGTCTTTGCTTGTCAACCCGTCACAAAAAATTATAAAAATAAAAAACTCACTGAAGAGTAGCTCCAACATATGCAACAAAAAGATAACGCTTAATAGGAGTTGATTGAAGTGTCCATTCTGACAAATCTAAAAAAATTTAGGACTTTGCAAAGAAGGAAGGACCAAAAAAGTTGCATATGTTGTTAAAGAACTTAGGAAAGAAAACTTAGTTCAAAATGCCTCAACATTTTCTACCATTATTAGAGGCCAATGTATGGGACAGAACTATGAGTGTGCTTTCTCCAATGTGGTACAGTGCACAGCCAGTCCGCTACTAAGCTCAAGGCGTGGATTGATGCAAATTGCGGTGGGTCCCCAAGGCCAGGTTGTCATGTTATGCCCGTGGAGACGTCATCACCTTGATGGTGGAAGGCAACATGCGCCCTCGAGGCATGCTTAGGCAACCAGATGCTCCGACCATCGGCCTATCGGGTTCCCTATTCGACTCGTCTTGAAACATGGACCAAGGATTTTGACGGGTGTGCAAGTCAACGGGCAAGCAAACCCGTAAGGAGCAAGGAAGCTAACTGGTGGGATCCCCATGTGGGTTGCACTACCGACTGACCTCGATCTTCTAAGAAGGATTCGAGAGCATACCTGGAGGGATTCGAAAGATGGTGAACTATGCCTAAGCGGGGTGAAGCTAGAGGAAACTCTGTGGAAGCCCACAACGACATTGATGTGCAAATCGTTCCTTTGACTTGGGTATAGGGGCAAATGACTAATCAAACTGTCTAGTAGCGGGTTCCCTCTGAAGTTTTCCTTAGGATAGTTGGAGCACGCGGGCGAGTTCTATCAGGTAAAGCCAATGATTAGAGGCATCGAAGCACAATGCCCTCGACCTATTCTTAAACTTTAAATAGGTAGGACAGCACGACTGCTTTGTTGAGCCAAGCCATAGAATGAGTAGGAGGGAGCGGGCGGCGAACTCTCCATTTGAACGAAGTCCTCATAACTTGCAGTGAGATCTAAAAAGCATATATATAAAAGGAACGAGTTCAACAGAACTCAATGAGGTCAACATGACCATATATCATGTATTCATCACACATTCCAATAATCAATCAATGTATATATGTAATAACCCCCGTATTCCTAACCCAACACCCGAATTGTAAGTCAGAGTACCCAAAGCTCTAGTCAGAAAAAGTTGTGGGCTATTCAGATTGAGGCCCATGTTTTGGCCCCAAAGCCCATGGAGGATATTGTTGGTGAAGAACCTGCCTTACTGGCAATTGGAAGAAGATCCAACGAAACCTCAATGGATTGGGCAAATGGATATCTAGCATGAGAAGAGTTGAGTTGGGAGATGTCCGTGAACAAGGTAAGACCCCTTCACATGTTTGGTCAAGGTTGCAGCTGTGTTAGGGATCGACTAGAGAGCAAAACACCCAAGTACTGAAAAGTACCAAGGGTGGTTGCTTAAGGCGGTCAATTGACCAAGTGACCGACCACCCTGGCAGTCAATTGGAAAACCCTGCCTAAAAACACTAATTTGCCCCCAACACCCTATTTAAAGCCTTCCTCGACCTAATTTCCCATTATTTTATTTGTGAAGGTTGTTGTGGACAGAGTAAAGGCAAAGCACACATGGTTGGTGGAGAGGAACCTCTTTCTGTGAAGAATCTTTGAAACCTCCTTTGACTATTCTGACCCAACTGGAGGTAAGTTTAACCACTCTTTTAATCTATTGAATTTTGTCTTTTAGAGAGTAGTCACTTCTTTCCTATTGTGGTGGTTTGGATGAGTTTACCTCTTTCCATCGATGATCTCGATTGGATCATGCCAAGAGGAATGGATTTTATATTAGATGCAATAGTAGATCTTATCGAAGAAGATGATTTAGATATTAATTTTTTCCTCTCCAAGATCTGTAGTCTAAGTGACCTTTTTGGAGTTCTAAGAATGAGGTTTAGATTTAGATCAACCCAAAATCAGATTGAGGATGGGTGATCAAAGGTTTGAATTTCGGACTTAGAATTATGTCTGAGATAAGGGCGGTTGATGGACCCAACCAACCGCCTTAACCGACCGGCCTGTTTCCAGAGACTATGTTAATGCTATCTTTGCTCAGTTTGAATCATAGACTCTAATGTAATTGATCTTAATCTAGGAGTTTCCTGGAATCTATTGGAGTATTTGCTTGGGAGATGTAACACGTTTATCAATATTTTTTCCACTAAAACAAGTAAGGACCCAATTACGTGTATGGCTAAATTGATATTATGATGAACTGTTTACTTTTCTATACATGTCAATAGCCTTATAACCTACTGTAATTATTGTTATGCATGTTTACTTATTAATGATGTGTCAAGACTAATGATTGATGCATTTTACTACTTTGTTTGTTGTGGAATGATGTGTGCGACTATGATTGGGGAATACATAGCTTGGGATATTAGAGGTTGTGATTTGGGACACTATCTTCTGATGCCCCTAGCACTTTCATGGTTGTTCTCCTATATGACTAGGAGGTCTAGATTGCATGGTTAGATACCCCTACATGCTACTACCCTTTTGGCAGGTGTATTGAAGCCAAGTGACCCGTGTTGGCATGACGTGACTATGTGTCATCCAAAAGAGGTAATCAGTCTGTGAGGAGACTCAATGGTCTATTGTTTATCATACAATGATATGGTTGCCTTTGTTAGGATTGGGGTCATGGACGTTCAAAAGATGGTTTGGGTGTCATGAGGGGACATGAGAGCTTTCACCCCAACAATATATGAATGACCATAAGGTTAAAGAATGGGATCCAACAGAGGTAATTAGTCTGTGATGAGGATTTACATTCCTAGGTGGAAAAGAATATTGGACCAATAGTGCATTGGGTATGAGGAAATGTATTTGGAAGACATGTAGTGTGTTACCATAGGACCTTGCATTGGGTTTAGAATCCCCGATATGCATCAATGCTCAAACCTTATTACATATCTTGTTACCTATCTTAGGATACGCTCTTTTGAGACATTCTTTGGTATCTTTCAGTTTGGTTTGGATTTCTGGATTCATTCATTTCTTTAATTAATTATTGAATTGTTCTTGCTAATGAATTATGATATTTTGTGTATTATTTATTACTGATGATGTGACTATGGATCTTGTAGCTGCGGATCACTCCCATAGGTTGTCGGACAGGTCTGATGCTGGCAGTTGGGGTGTGACAACACCGGTTAATCCAGTCACCACTCACATTAATATGTTCACCAAGCCGGTGATATTCTCCTACATTTCACGGACTCGATCGGTTTCAACCCAATTTGAAATCTTGAGCTTATCCCTAAGGTTTAGAGTATTGAGCCGTTTGCAGTCTGCGAAAATAGAGAAAAAGGGGGCTTTTGACGAGTTGCAATTTGCAAAAAAGGGTTTCTAGCATCCTCATCCACTGTTTTCAAATTTAAATCCATCTCCATCTATGACTCATGTCAATCTTAGATGTCAAGCCTTTGCCACGCTCACACTGATTTCTTTAGGTATGCTACAGAAGCTTGAAGTTGTTAAGCTTCAAAATCAAGCTTTTAAAAGGATGTAGTTTTTATTGAAGCTCATTTGCAAAATATTACATCATCTCGAAAGAAAAGACAACGACAAGGTTTTAAGAGAGAGAGCGTGTGACAGAACTGAAGGGTAAATACGGGCATGTCAACTAACCTAACTAATTCAAACGGTAATCCGTTGTTTGGTTTTCTCTTCATTCTACTTCTCTATGGGTTTTGTTGGCCTTGTTTGTTTTAAAGTTGAGGAGTTGAACCCAAGTAAGAAATCAAAATATTCTTTTTAATCTGTTTTGCAGTCCGCGTATTAGTATGTCCTTCAGTATGCTGTGTTTCGATTCTTCTTTTACTGCCCCTATGATCAATGTACATCTTCTTCCTTACCCCCCCCCCCCCCCCCCCAACTTTGTATTTTCAAATATTTGATAGTGTGGAAGTAAACCCTACTCTAGCTCTCTTTTAATGTGTTCCATCTCCCTCTTTTTTTATTCACAGAAAGAGATCATCTAGGCATGACATCCCAAATGCAAAATGGTAATCTTAAAATCAAAGCCCTCTTTTAATAGTTATTTGATGCCTAGAGTAAGGTGGAATCTAATATCAACAGATCAAAGAAACAAGAGTTGCAATTGTGCTAGGTCAGATCTGTATGGGAGAAAAGCTGTACCACTTATAATCAGGTTTGAAGTAAAGGTAGGGTTCTACAGTGGAAGTGGTACAGGGTTTTAGGGATTTACAGTATTTGGGTCATTTTGGACACGTATGGTATGTTTGCCCATGAAAGATATTTTGATCATTTTGGGAATGATATTCTAGTAATTTTTGGACATGAATGGCATATTGGTCACGAAAGGGTATTTTTTTCGTTTAGCGATTAGGGTATTTTGGGCATGAGCGGCATTTTTATCATCTTGGGCATGAGGGATATTTTGGTCATTTTGGTCATCAAGGGTATTCTAATCAGTTTGCACATGAATGGTATTAGGTCGTGAAGGTATTCCGTGGATGACGGGTGTATTTGTCATTTAGAGCATGTTGGTAGTTTTGAGCATGAGGGGTATTCTAGTCATTTGGGACACGAATGCCATTTTCATTTATTATTCTAAGGTGTTGAGGTGGGGTTTAAGTGTTTTCAAGGTTGTGTCTGAGGGTCTAAGGTGGTTATCAAAAGAAAAAAGTCCAAGGGTCTAAGGGTTTAAGGGTCTAGGGTCAAGTTTAGGGTTTTTGGGTCTAAGAGATTAGGATTTTGGGGTCTAGAGTCTTAGGGTCTTAGGGTCTTAGGGTCTTTGGGTTTTCGGTTTAAGGTTTAGGGTGTAGGGTGTAGGGTCTTAAGAGTTTGTTATTATTATTATTTACTCAAGCCAGAAATCAAATCCTACATGGTTCTTATATCCATGCCCGATCATGAGTTGACCTTGATAATAAATGAAAACTCAAGATCAACAAAAGAAATAACTCAAATAAACCACCCTATGCTGCCCATCCCGGCAGTGTTGCTCATAAAACGGCTCTGGTGCAAGGCCGGATCAGACTCAACAAAGTAAATTTAGTGCCTAGAACGAGAGTAATGATTATCATTGGGGTTCCTCTTTCCACTGAAGACCGCCAATGCTTTCCTTATGGGAGGTTGCAAATGAGCTCTTTTCTCAGAACTGTGGGAAAATATATCATCTGGAATGAAGCAGTCATCTCCCTGTAGAAGATAGAAATCTTAAAGTTGTAATCAGACAAATACAGGAATACATACAAATTGTTGGAATTAACATGAGAGGATAAGTAGACCTGCTTGTTGGCTTTCTTCTTGTTCTTAGGGTACAACAGCTTGTGTGGAAGTTGATCTTCACGAAGAACAAGATTATTGGTGATGGCATCTCTTCCACCTTGAGGTAGAGGGAGCGAAAACTGCAGGTAGCTAAGCATCAGCATATGCATCTAAAACAGAACTCATGAATCAAAATGACAAACTTGGTGATCTAAGCTTTTACCCAAAAATGATAACATTCTAACTCGAATACATACTGTGATTTACTCATTCAAATTTGACTACAGAAAAGAGTCACGCCATGAGTAGAGTAAGGTCTGCAACCTGAACCATGCAACTACAAGGAAGTTTCCGTTCCCCATTTATATGCCCAAGGCCCTCCTCCTCCAAACCTGGTCAGGATGGAATTCAAATGAAGGGAGCAGTGTCAAGGGCACAACAGTTCCTTGGGCACCCTTGGCATGGGAACCCACACAACGGCACTCTCTCAAAATCCCTTTGATACCAAAAGTCACAGGTCCATACGTATATTGGGGTTTCCCTTTCCAGACGGACCGATGTGGGATTCTCTTTTTTTTTTTTTTTTTTTTTTTGTGGGGGGGCTGCCTTTTAATTCATGGCACACAGCATACATGATAGACCAAGGAATTGCAAGATTAAGGGATTCCAAGAAAGAAACAGCCAGAATCATGAAGAACTTACTTTTGTGCCTCGAAGAATAATACGAGGACGACGAGCAGCTAGGACAACCCCATTTTCATTTACTGTCACTGCTACCTTGCGCAAAGTGCCACCGTTCCCACATTTTGGGCAGAATATCCTCCCAATTTCAGCAGTTACTTTGTTACAGGCATGACACTTCAGTATCCACCTGGCAAAAACAGAATCTTAAAGGATGAGAGCAAACACAAACACAGACACATCCTAATCGAAATTTCTGTCAACCAAAAATAAAAGCCACGCATGAGGTCAAACATAAAGTAGAAAGAACCAAATAAGAGGAGGGGGGTGGATTGAGAAGTGACAATAAACTAATGGAGTCATGTGGCACCTAAAGGTTGATCTTGCAATATTTCTCCACAATGAAATACCACTGGTACCTTAAAACGGTAAAAATGCAAGAATTACAAAAACAAAAATGGCATGCCACATCCTCCATGTAAGAAAATACATAAAGACATACCTGTGCAGTTGGCGAATCTGCATCCCTCCAGGTGCCAGAAGCCGCAAGCCAATTTGCAGAATAACATTCTGCATTGCAAAATCACTTGTCACACAGGCAACACTTGAGTCAGATAGTGACCGTAACATCCAGCTCTGCTCACTGTTGGAGTCATCCACCAATGCATCGATACTTTCATTGGTTTGACTTGAAGTGTCAACGTCTTGCATTCCTTCATAACATGTTTTTACCATATCTTCAGCGTCAGCATTACCATTAAATCCTTCAGAGCCAGCCTCTGTATCCACAACTGCAGAAGATAAGCAATCTTCCTCTTCTTGCAGATGTTCTGACAAATTAACTTCCAAGCTCATATTTTTCAGAACAGAAGATATATCCTCCTCAAACTTCACTTCTTTAACCTCATCCCGTGTCATCTCATCCACAACATCATCTTTGGAGTTCATACTCAAATGGTAATCAGGGCCCTCAACTCCATTGTCTTCTGTCGGTACCTCAACATCCAGTTGATCATCTTTCTCTGATGATGCCTCAGAGAATTCACGTCTCGCTTTTCTTCTAAGAAATCTTCTGTGAGTACTGCGACTGACAGCAGGCAGCCAGTCATTGGCATTGTTGTCAACTTGTCCCACAGAGGCATCAATTCCAGCTGCAACCATCTTCTTCCCTTCAATGTTTATCTCTTTCTTTTGAGGTGGAAATCTTCTAGGTCTCCTTGACCTGTTATCAAGATCCT
Organism: Hakea prostrata; assembly: GCF_041222555.1. Taxonomy (NCBI): domain Eukaryota; kingdom Viridiplantae; phylum Streptophyta; class Magnoliopsida; order Proteales; family Proteaceae; genus Hakea; species Hakea prostrata. The sequence continues at coordinate 64,728,591 of NC_142600.1, forward strand.
CTTGATCCTCGGTATGAGCTTCACTATGATTTTCCATTAGAACATCTTCAGAGCTAATATGGCCATCAGCGACATTCAAGTTCAGGTCCTTCAAAGGGAGAATTCTAGAATTAGAATATGACTCAGACTCATCTGCATGCTCCAAAGCTTCCCATTCTTCAAGATTAGGTACGTTGGAGCCCCAACCAGGCATTTCTTTCTCAGAAAACCTTTTTACATTAACCATATGGATTGGGGGAGGGGCATCCCTGAGATGTTTAGTGCCATGGACTTGAGCTTCCAATGTGTAAGTTAGAGCAATAAGCTTGAGATCAACATCAGAGAGAGTCTGCAGGTCACCGGTTGCCCTTGCGAAGCTAATAACTGTGAAGATGATACATTAGTAATATATCTCATGTAAAAAAAGGAAAAAAGATAATATATCAATTGAAAAGGGGAAGGGAGCATCTATCTATATAAGACTAAGAGTATAACTACACATCACTAATTAATAAATGATAGATTAATGAAATTCAATTAAAACATAAAGTGCCAGCATCCTTCAATAGGTATCAAGAGATTTTAACATATTCTTCTGTTACTTAAATGATTTTGAAAGTATAGTTGGGATAAGATAGAACTCGTGAAATATAGATGCACCACCACAGTATGAATTGCACCACAATGCAGATCCAGAAGCTGGCGCTGAAAGCTCCCCCCCACAAGCAGAATCCAGAAGGGGCAATTTTCCTATGCAGCTTATCTCAGCAATGTTTGCTGAGAGGCTGTTTCTCACCTTGACCTCAAGCTACAACTTGGTTCATCAACCACTGCGCCAAGGCCTAGCCCAAAATTATATACATATATAATAAATTATTTTTAAAAAAATACTTCAGGAAATCCGCCAATTCATTATGTACAAAACTATAAGTAAAAGATAAATCTAAAGGTGTGTGACATCACAGGTTTTTCGGAAGTATTGGCCCCTGTAGAAAAATACAGCTGACAACAAGTCAGCCTAATCGCAATTACATGGATCCGTGCCCTCTGATCAGCTATAATCGAGGTCATCCTTGATGCATTACCAAAGCTAGGCATGTCTCTCTTCACTTCTCCTAATGTCATTTAAGTTTGTCACTTTGCCTTCAGTACCTCCATACTGAAGTATGTGAAGGCCTGAACATGGTCATGCCACATCAAACAACACTCCAGATTCATTCATTGCTTTATCCTTCCTAGTTTTGCCACTCATCCATCTCAACATCTTCAGCCATGACACTCAATTTATGCATAAGACACTGCCCAACATTTGGGAACATACATCATAGTCAGTCGCAAGACTGGCCTGTAAAATTTTCCTTTTAAAGGAACATGCCATCAAACAACACTCCAGGTTCGCCACTCTACTACATCCAACCTAATTTTAATAATCTACATGAAAATCCTCCTCTATATCACCAGATAGATTGAAGTATCTAATTGTTTATGCATTAATGCAGTTGTGTCAGATTGAACTGTTCAATGGCTCCACAAGCAACACCACATAAACCAGAAAAAATAATATTAATAGGGATAATTGCTGTTGCCCCCAATCCCCATACTATAGTTTAATTACTAAAGGGCCATGTTCTTTATGAAATTACTATTGCCCCCTCACTTTTAACGCGGTTAGTGACCGTTACAGTTGGATGTTTAATGTTTATTTTGCCCTTCTAGAATTAAGAGCCAAAATACAACATTATCCTCATTTAGAGGTGGGCAGGGGAAACTGTATGAAATGTCAATTTTATCCCTGTATTATTATCATTTGGATTTCAAAAGGTCAGATCCTGATTTTTTTTTTTTCCTTGCTGAAAAGTCAGATCCTAATAAGATGAAACCAGATGAGATATTTTACCAGTGAACAAAAAAAAAAACCCATGGCAATAGAGCTAAATATTCTTGTTATTCATCCTTCGTCAGTGTCTGCAAGTCCCAGGGAGTACTGAAACTTTGAGGCCTGTAGCCGAACCTGCGCCTTTCTTTATAGTGCTGCTGGCCCACAGCAAAGAACCGCATGCCTTTTCTTCACTATTAGAGCTACAGGCTGCCAGCCCTCCGACCTCCAACCGCTTCTTCTAATAAAGACTACAGAACAAGCTCCTGAATAAGTGGAGGGCTGAATCTGCTTTTGCCATTCGGAACCTTTAGAACAACAAACATAGTTTAGGGGAGAGATGGGGAATCAATATTTACATAAATGAATTTGTGGACCAGAATACAGAAATCGATGAACTCTTTGCGCATATTCGAATGAACTGGCATTCCTCCTTTCATTTCAATCGATCTTCGTGGCCCTTTTTCTTTAGTGAAAAGCTTTTTCCAATCGATCTAATGGGGCTCACTAAACATGCCCAAATAGGCCTTTTTTGTGTGGTTTACGCTCTGTTGAAAGTGCAAGTTCAATAGTAGTAAAGATGGGAGGAGAGTGCCAACAGAGATGAAACATACTAGCAGTCTCTTCCCCTCCAATAGCTCAATACAGGAAATTACAACCTATCGGAAATAGGAACTTCCTAAAACTGATAACGTCCAATTGAAAAGTAAATAAATAAAAACTACACTTAGCAGTCTCTTTCCCTCACAATAGCTTAATACTAGAATTTTATTTTTTTTATCTGAAGAAAAGATTCAATAAAACAGGAAACAACAAGTACAAAAGGCAAGCGCTCCTAAGAAATTTGAACAAAAAGTCTATATAAGGGAGTTCATAACAGAAACTCACATTGTGATCATTAAGATTAAATGTACTAGAAATCTGGATAAATAAATAAACTAACTGTGCCGGCCAAAACTGCAGCTTAATATTAGGAATTACAACCCATTGGAAGTAGGAACTTCCTAAAGTTGATAACATCAAATTGAAAAGTAAATAACAAAAACGAAAAGATAAAGCCAAATTAGAAAGTAAATAAATAAAAGCTATAAAGTAAGGAGTAACCATTTTTTTTATTGCCTTGTATTTGAATCTCGGTTTTGGGTTTCGTTTAGGGAGAGGAAGGAGTTGGGTTGACGTCATTGAGAGGAAGAGGAAGAAAGAGGTTATTTTCTCCTCTCTTTTTTTTTCTTTTTTTTTAGATGGAGTAAGAGAAAAAGACAGTTTTTATTTTTACTTTTTATTTTGATAAGAGAAGAAGACGGTTTAGCACTTCAGGATTAGGGTTAATTTTTCTCTAATTACTAAGGCTAGAAATGCAATTTAATATAAAGTGTAAATAAGTAATATAAAACCTTAGGGTTATTTTGGGGTTTTTAAAATAAATCAAAGATACCCCATCATCACTTAACCAAAGGAGATTACAGTAAGGGGCATCAGTAATTATAGGAAAAGTCCAAGGTTGGATTAATAATTTCAGAAAGTACAAGGGATAAGCTAGTAATTAAGCTATAGTACAAGGGGCAACAGTAATTATCCCTATTAAATGCTTTGTATTCCTAATGGCCAAGGAAGATGCAGTAAAGTCAATCATGGATCACCCAGCAGGGCAAATTTGGCTAAGAGCCTAAGAAACCATCTCAATGACCATTGATCAACTGGAACCCTAAAAGCATGTTTGGTTCACTAATTTCACGGGAAGTTTCTCCAAAGATGCATAAATCTGAATTATTTTAACAGTTAGTGTTGAACCAAAGCAGAATTATGCGAAATCATTGAAAGTTTCTAATCTGTGGCAGAATTCACCTCAATAATATGTTTTCCACATGGAATTACTTCCACCCCTCATGTAAAAATTTTCCAACTCCAGATGGAATCATCTCCTCACTCTGTCCCTCTGTGTGGTCTTTTTCAGATTTCAAATTCTCTGTCCAGGTGTGCAGAAGTCAAGCAAGATGGGGGGAGACCAGCAGGAGTTGGTAGTAACTAGGATCAACAAAATAATGATGAACAAACTGAATATAACTGAAACATCTAACGCCTTTTTTTAAGACGAATATTAGTTGGTTCAATTTAAGTTGTTGTTTAACAAATTGATTAGTTACATAACTTCTGAGTTTAGCAGGTAATCAGGAACTTCATTCTCTCCCATGTTCTAATTAGTGTAGTGCTATGTTTTAGCTTACTGTTCCTTTTTCTCGATTAGGAATTGTAACCCGATGTTAAGCATACTTTTATCTACGCACCCCATTGTAGGAACAGTAACTAGAATTTTTTATTTTGTTCTTGCAAGTGCTGCTGTGCTGCCATTTTCTCTCCTGCAGGAAAGCTTCTTACTAAGATATCAAGTCTAGGCTGTGGTTGCTCAGTGTTTAAAGTCTAAGCTGCTGTTGGAATTAGTTGGACCAGTCAACTCCTCTTTGGTAAGAAGCCCAGGAGGTTCTACTCAAGCTCCCTTCAACAAGGTAGAAGATCCATCTCTCCATCAAGGTGTTTTGCTTCAAGTCACATGGAGCTGCTGCCCTTGAAGAAGGGGAACAGTGATATGTTCTTGAAGATCTGACAAAACCCCAAACCCCACCCACCCCAAGAAAAGAAAATATTGGTTCCTGTTTCAGTCTGATTCATAAATTAAAACCCCAGCATCTCTAGCCCTAGTTTCAACCTAAAACCTGTAACCATAAATTCCAGCCATTCTAACCATCAATATTTGATGACTGCTTTTCTTTAATAGTCCACTCGACTCCCAATTTCCTCTTGAAACCCTAAATTCCAGGGAACTCTAAATTTACCCCAGACCCCTAATTTCAAGAACTTCAATTCCAGCAATCAGTTTCTGTCCAAACTTAGATTAAACCTAGCCCCCAGGCCCCTTAACGTTTGATGCCTTAATCCCTATTATAATCCTAAATCCCTGAATTTTCCAAAGTTGGAACTCTAACCCTAATTCTTCCCTAATTAAACTGGTTCTGTTTCGAGGTCCTCTTTAGGCCCTTAGTTCTTCTAAGGCTACATCATGCAACCTATTTATAGCTTGGCTTAAGCTTTACAAAAACTAAAATATAAAAAATAGAAACTAAATTTAACAAAAGAATCAGAGAACAGAACAGAGACTTCTAAAGAAAAGCCAAGCCTACTTTCTAGATTAAAATAAAAACTAGCAGTAACTTGCTGAAACTGAAAATGGAAATTAAACTAATAGCAACTTAGAATATTCAATCAACATCCAGTAGCTAATATTCAACCAAGCTGTCAATATCAGCCCCAAATTGACATTCACGCCAACAGTAACTCTTAACTTTTTTATATTTTCTGGCTTGATCCCTTTTCTTCTTCATGCTGGCTCCATCAAACCAACAAAAACTTGCCACATCATCAGAACAGGCTGAATCTTATAGCTGTAGCATCCCACAACGGGATTGTTTCTCATATGGACTTTGTCATCTATATCACCAAGTTAGGGTTCCTATTATTAATTTTTCTTCCCCAAAGACAGTCTCCAGTTCTATTTTGTTTCCTATTAAGAGGCAGCTGATTAAAGTGATTTTTTTCTTCTCTCCTCTATCTTCTCTTCTGATTTATATTTGAATTCTCCTAATCAACCATGTAAGAAAAGTGCTCCTTGATGAATGCTTTTTCCTACCAACTTTGTATGAATATGCTACTATTCTGGTTGTATTTAATTTCTAGTTTAGCTTGTCAGTTTTTTAGCCTATGGTTTGCTTTGAGTTTATTACAATTATTAAAAGGCAGGGGAGATAACATCAATCTTCTTAGGAGAGTTAGAAGCCAGTGCTTATGTGGAGCAACTTATCCATTTCTTCAGAAATTTTACGTGTCTCATAATGTTTTATACCTAGACAAATAATGTATTTCTCAGGTGGCTCCTTGTAAAAGGGTAAGGACGTGTTGTGGAGTCCATTCCAAGATCACATTCAGGAAAGATTCTCAGGTGATAACTTAGGGCATCAAGTGACCATCTGCAATTCAAAATCTCCTCCAGACTATGATTTAGTCTATATAAATCTAACATTTATACTACTTTTAATTGATTGTATTAAATATTTGATTACTAATTTTTATATCAACATAACAAGATTATGGAGGGGAATAATTTTTACATAAAACCAAGGATACACTATATATCAGGAAAATGTCAGAGTGAAAATAATTTGCATCTATTCTTTAATGGAAAATGTTTATTCTTTTTTACCCCCAAAAAAGGTTCTTGGACTTCAATTTAATGTTTGCCCGACTTTGTCCAAGATCTCTGTGTATGTGTGTGCTCATATATGCCTTGAGTGAGAGATAAATACTAGTTTTTCCTCAATTCAAACACAAATCAGGATCATTTTTTGGATATCCAGCTTCAGTTTAACAGAGTTGACAGAGCCTGATGGACCATTTACCACATTGAAAGAATTATATTGGAATTGAAAACAAGATTTGGTGAAAAGATTATACTGAGCTGAACTTTTCAAAGTCGTACTCAGATACAACCCAGCATTATTAACCAAATTAGTAGTTACCCTTGCTCTTTTAACTGAACCAAACAACAATCAGAAATTGCAAATACCAAACAAGCCTTCTGGAACTCAATACAGATGCAATGATCTACACAGGTTAAGACAAGTCAGAATCAGGGATACCACTTATCAAAACTTGTTCAATGTGGAGGATGAGTACTGTGCTACATGTATGGTGACTCCCATTGAGAATTTACAAATATGGAAACAACAAATATTCTACAAATAAATAAATGAATGAAAGAAGAATGGCAATGTTTCCTAATGTCAGTAACTTAAAGCAAGACGGCAAGTTTAGTGTCGTCAGCTGTCTCTAAAAGTGTATCTATGTCTTCTTCATTGTGACTACAAGCTCAAACAAACCATCCAAGAAGATCATACAACCAAGTACCATCAATCTATCAACATGTAATTCAGTATCATATGAGTTCATAGGTTTACATGAAAAAGGGAGATTGTCATCTCAGAAATCTATTTTTGAGTCATTGAAACAAACCCAAAACCATATAACAAGTAATAATAGGAACCACCCAGCTCCCCCAATTCACCTAAAGAAACATGGACGAAAATCAAGCCATACTGGAACTAACAAATTGATTATCAAGTACAACTAATCAAAATAAGCTCATCGAATCTGAAATTTTCATGCTCTTTAAGAGGCAAATTTTGGGTAAACTCGAGTTAATCCAACTACTGCCAGTGATATCATTTGATTTCATTGAAACAGTTGACAACTAATTGTCTTCACTCTCACCGACTCAATAGATATGCTGGGCTGAAATAAATGAAATTAATGACAGAAACATGGGAAATTTGGAAGCAAACAGCTTCTCGGTTTTCAATCCAACTGACAAATCCAGGATAACCAAATGGTTTTTCAGAAATATTCACGTCACAAAAGCAGGGTACCCAAATAGTTAACATGAGAACGAATCCATAGGAAGTCTCTCTATGAAATTTTGGCCAAACCCAATAATGTCACCTGAAGAATTAGTAACTGAAGGCACTTTAAGAATTCTAGGTGTTATCAAGGACTGTAACTACAATCTATAAAATAGAGAAAACTAATTATCAAGTGTTAAGGGTCTCAATAACCTACTATCCTGCTTTCCACATCACTACATAAAAAAGAAGTAGATTCTATTAAGAAGATTAATAGTGAAACAGTCAATCCCATTACTCCCAATCAAAAAATAAAAGAAGAAAAAACACACCTTTCTTTAGTGCTTCCGGTGACGGCTCCATAGTTTCCACCGTAAAAGGAACAAATGCTAGTTTGTGCCTAGAAGTTGGGTCTTTGACCTCGTCTATTACTTCCCTCACCGAAACGAACTTATCGGCAGAATTTGTAAGAATTTCTCCACCTTGAATAATAGCAGTGGCGTCGACAACAGCAACTGCAATCCCTTTGCTCGATTTGCAGCCCTCGAAGACTCGAGTTGCAGAACTTTCTTGCTGCTTCGGAGGCGGCTCCTTCTTAACAACATTGCTCCAAGAAGGGGTCGATGACGGATTCATGACTGGACGAGAACAACGTGTACCCTCCTCAGAATAAATTCTGAGATTTAACTAGCTGACCTTCACTGTTGTGCTTCTCACAATCCCACGACAACGAGGCGCCGAGATGCTGAAGATGGAGAAGAGCTGAACCGCTGCAACAGTATGCCGAGTGGACTGGATCACCGGAGACGGAGAAGATGAAAAAAAGGCGCCTTAGCCACGACAGCGGCTAGGTTGAAGCTTAAGTTGGATTGATGGGGAAGCATCCCTGCGTCCAACCGTTGGGATCGTGCCACGTGTAGCTGTTTGCATCCGATGGCTTAAATTAAAAAGACTGGGGGTGTGAGTAAGTCCAGTTTCTACTTTTTATATTTAAGACAAAGAACAACTTATGGACCCCTAGACTTGCGAACAGAACAACTTGCACAACGGGGTCAATATCTCACCACTTTGTGCAATCATCTGCATAATTGGTCTCCAACCAGACAGCTAAAAGAGAGAGTGGTTCTTTTCAGCTTTTGTGACCACGTGTTTTTTCATCTGGTAGGGATAGTAGATAATGCGCGAATGTTTGGAACAACAAGCATATAGGTATCTTCCTTGGTGCTCCCAAATGGAATATCCACGACGTACGATTCATTGGTAACTTGCAAGACAGTGATCACCACCAACAACGCTAAAGCTGATGATATGGCGTTCATCATCTAGGATCTCAAGCCATTATGTGCGGTGCACCAAGCCGGGATACCACCCACTTGAACCTCCTCGAGGGTACCCACATCGCCCGCCCCAGGGATGACAGCAGCTCTTGAGGAAGTGCTTGTATGCTTGTGGGTTATCGAAGCGGCAGACAACCAACCACACGGTGGATACCGAAGTGGCAATGAGTTGAACGACGGCGGATGAACACTAGTTGGGACCTACTGTATGGCCGTGATGGTTGAATCCCTTAGAAAGAAGAACAAGAAGCAAAAGATCGGAGATTGCAAAGAAGAGAAGGAAAGAACCTTCCTATAATATCCAGCCCTATTTTAACCTTGACCCTGACCCGGATCCACTGTTGTATTCAGGTCCGAAGACCCGAAGCGGTGGAAGAAGAGATTTATGGACGATTCTGATTGATGATCATGATTCGGAACCGAGCCCATGGACATTGACAATGATACCCCTTGCTTAAATGCATTGTCGGTGTTTAAGGAAAGTCTCATGGATCGGAAAAGATTAATATAGTTGATGTACCAAATGACCTCCTGTGCACAATCCGAAGGTACTCCTCGAAACTAGACTTCTTGATTGAATTGTAGAAGAAAACCTCACTCAAATTGACCTTGTGTAGCCTTTCAAAACCTTACTTGAAGTTGTTGTTCTAAACCTTAGTTTTCTGCTGGAAATATTTTGGTCGATCCTTTTGGTCGATACCATCGACCAAGGACCATCGACCAAAATATCCCAGTCCGCCAAGTTAATGATTCCATGGAATATTCCTTTTATATTTATTATAACCTCGAGCCTTGAGCCCTATTGCAATCATTTTCTCACCTGGAAACGTGGGGAGAGCTTCCCAAAGCGGCTCCTTGGCTAATGTGAAGGGCACCTCATCAAAAACTCTTTGTTTATCATTGATTCTTGTCTTCATCTTCCACACTAAGGTATGAATCATCATTCCACTCTCTACCCTACCATTTTCTACTCTTTTCTATTGCCATCTTGCTGATGAGACATTTGGAATGGTGCTGCAACCTTGCAACCACCACTCCAAGTGTCTACTCATGTTCAATCCATGATTTCCTTAACTATTCTTTGATGCTATGCTTCTATCTCATGCCTAGCATATTTTATGATTTATCTATTAACATCATGCCATTTGGTACCAAACTGAGTTATAGGATGTATTATGTTCATGTTTAACATTGCCATATAATTCCAATCAAATTTCTATTAGTTCCTCTAACTATTACATGACATTCCTCATCAATGTAATCAATTCCAACTCATGCCATGATGTTTATCACTTGAACTTGATAGCTCAAATTGGGGCTTTTTGTTTAGACCATTGGATTGGGTTAATTTCTTGATTTATAGTGTCCTACTACTATTGTTAAGTATGCCTCCAAGTTTCAGATTGATCCGAACACCGGAAAACTCATTTCGAATGAAAACCCCAAAAATCCACATTTCTGTCTCGAAGGAAATTTTGGTCGATCCTTTTGGTCGATACCATCGACCAAAATGTTGGCAGACAGCAACCTTGGTCAATTTTGATCCAATTAACATCAAATCTTCCCGACTTCTTTTCTAACTTATTATTGATGCTTGTTTAGGGCCTTAACAATTCTATTGGACTATTCTTGGTATTCTCAATTCATCATCAATTCATCCAAGGTAAGGATGGTTATCTCCATAAACATATAAGTCATCAAATATTGAATTGTGTTTTATTTAAAGAATGAAATCTCTTGATAATCTTTCAATCATTATAAGACTGGTACATATGTGTTAGAATAGTAGCATTTAAATCTTTATACTCTTGTTGTGTTACTTTATCATTTTGATTTGCTTATGTTTATAATGATTCATTTCAATATCATGATTTGATTACTATTATGGATATGCATTGGATGCATGAGAAATGATGAGATTGAATATGTGATTGCTTATGTATGACTTGGGATTGGGGGGTGTCCTACGACACTTTTGTCCTTGGGCACGGAGGGAATAGTATGGGATGTTCTCCGATGGTGCCTATCGACACTCCCGGTTATTGGATGACATACATAGGGATCTAGTTGGGTGGCTAGGTTATCCTTGTCATGTGGACCGAATTGGAAGGGCATTGAAACCGAACAACCCGTGGTAGTGATGGTTGGATGGGCGCTCTAGGCCGGTAACCAATCCGGTAGGGGACATAAACCATGCTACGGATACTTCAAAGGGGCCATTTATTGGTAGAGTTGCATATGGATAGACTTGGGCTCACGAGCGCCAAGACCGGTAACCAATCCGTGAGAGGACGGAGAGCTTCCCGTTACTATATGTGGATGACCAATAGGGTTGATGAGTCCGAAACCGGATTTCGCACCTAGTGTGAAGGATACCGGAAAGGATCGCCGGGCGAGGAATGGACGTATCTAAATTTGACTTGACCGACTAAGTAGATGACTTGCATGGGCTAGGCTACCGTGACATGCGCCGACTTGACCAAATGGTGATGTGAGAGAGCGGTGACCGATCTTACCACGGTGATGACTTACCGATCTTCCGGCATTCTCAAGATATGGAAATGGGAGAGTGACCGACGACCCGAGAAGTACGGGCTATGACTTAAAGCATGTCTACCCTAGAGACTAGCATCATAGAGTTAGACTCATATTGCATCATATGTCATATCGATTGCATTATAATATGTCAATGTGTATGATCTAATTATGGAATAACCCCTGGGTGAACTCATTCCTTGCAAATGTTAGATATATTAATACGAGGACTAGATGGCACCTCCGAGGCGGACTATGACCAATACTACCCCGGGTAGTGGCGTCGATGAGGATCCGTATATTGGAGCCGAGGAGGATTACCATCCAGGGTTAGCCCAATGGGAGCGGCAGCGTGGTACCATCCGATTGTTGAGGAGATTACTATTAGTATAGAAGAAACCTAGTGAGTGCCCACCGGGAGGAGTATACGGGCGAAATAACAGTAGGACGGTGAACCGGACATGTACAACACACCCGGCTGAGAGGGGGACCACACATATAGATTACCAACGATATATCATCGAAAATAACAACATACATATTGTTAGTATTAATTGTTTACCATGATATACCGATGATTATTACCGGTATGTGGGAGGCATGGACCCCCGATCATTGATCCTTGGACGTAGATCACATCCCGGATTCCAAATGGGGACCGGTGGGTGGATGTGACACTTCCAGTCGAAATTGAAAGTGAAATATCGCCAAAATCTCAACGATATTTCACCCATTCGCCCTGTTTGTTGGGTAGCGAACCATGCGAAATATCGTTCCTTGATTTTAGAGTTTCAAAATTTTAAATTACAAAGAAAGCCCCCGGCCCATACCCAACTTTAAACCTCATACCCATACCTTGCAAATTTGGATGTTCTTAGTTGCAGCTTGTTATGCTCGTTATTGTCCGAATCCCCGGACCAAAGTAAACCATTTGAACCAAACTCAAGGTTCAAGCTTGGACCAAGATAACTCTGTTGACACTTCTCAACCATGGGACTTCTCGGAAGTGATACGAGTTGAGAACCCAAGATTTATACATCACAATGGCGCACAGCTAGCTATCATCATTTGGCTTCTTGGTAGAAGTAGTGCTGGCAATGGGTGTGGCAAGTCTTCTATCCAGACGTCATTCATGGCATTCAAATCCGCATTGAAGGCACACAGAGTCATTAAATGCTCATGGATGATAAGGAAGCTTCTCCCTCACCCCTAGCTTGCCTTGAGCCTTACACCTACCCTTTTTGTCCCCCCAAATCCAAGTAGGTGTCATGTCAATATCCATTTGATACTAATTGTTTGACTCATCAACAAGATCCTTCACCGACAAAGAGTTCACACAATCTAGCTTGCTGAGCAAGCCTCTCAAAAAAGTCATCTCCACCCTGTATCCCATCAGATAAGCATCTAAGGGCTGTGAAACATCCACTATCTCTTTAGGTATGGATCAGCTATATAACCCATCACTATGCCTGAATAATGGTGAGACTTGAATACTCCAGCCATTACTCTCTTGCATTTATTTCTGAATAACATTATCTTCTTCATCTCCTTGGGCATTTATTCATCAAGAAAAGTCTCTAGGTTTACCTACTTGAACTAACTTAATCATTGGAGGTAATTTCCGGTCCCCAAAGGCTGCCCACTCTCACCATTGTTTGGGTCTCAGGAACTAGGTCCGGATCATGAGCGAACTAGGGAGCTAAGAGCACATTTTCACCTCAACACAACTTGATCATCTTTTTCATTTTGCAACTATTGCTAAAGCCTTTGTTAGACTTCCTTTATTTAAATAAATAAAATTAAAATTTTAATTTCTCATAATATAATGTGGCCCAAATATTATTGGTAATTACAACTTATTTCAAGGTAACTACCTCTGGAGGTGTTTGATGGGATTACCATCTCTAAAGGACTAATTTGAACATGTATTTTGAGAAGAAAATATTGTGGTGTGAACTCTGATCCCCATTTTATTAGCAAAAAAAATTATTTGTCTCTCCATCACTTGGTTGCTAAGGAAAAATTGGAAGAATTTGATTTCTTTGATATTGAAGATGACCTTATTGGAGAAGAACTCGCAAACGAATTCCAGAAGCAAGTTTTCATGGCTGGACGTAAGTACCTTATCATGTCTTCCGCATGATTGAACAAAAACATGACTAGTTTGGTTCTGGATCAATATTAAGTAGATTAGTAAACTCCGATGTAGTTCTTACATTTTGCATCAAAGCCAGGTTTTTCCTCTCTCTGGATTTATTTATGAAATTTATGTGGATGATGTGATGATCCATGGTAATATTAATCTTAAGATTTCAATATTTGACTATTAATCCATAGTAGGAGTTGTTTTAAAAAATTTCGAAGAAATTTTTGTATCCATTAGAAGTGTTGGATGTTGAAAATTGAAATATGTGACATTTTTTTATGTTTTTGGATCTTGTTTTCAATGATAGAAGGTAGTTTTCCGTCAAAATGACACGTTGTTTGGTAGTTGGCGGTGCATCGTCTGGGTGACGGCATGCCTTCTAAACTAGACGGCGTGATCTATCACTATAGTACTTCACATAGAGCATATTGAGCAATCCATTTGCTGGTTCAGATGGTGCGCCTTTTGGTTCAAACAAAAATCCTTTTGGTGGCTGTTTTTGCCCTGTTTTAAGATCAAAGCCATGCATTTTTATGGATTGAAATATCATAATAAAGAACACATTTGGATCATTTAGATTAGCCACTACACTTTCATTATGAAAAATATGTTCATATGTAGTGATTAATCTTTAGATCACATAAATGAAAATGACATTGAAAATTTGTTATGCATGAGGATATGATATCTTGCCCATAGTAAATATTCCCCAGTTCTTCTCAATCACTCTCGAGCTCCTTGTGGACCTTGATTTCTCTTCTGCTTGAAGTTTTGGCCTACACGCTCGTCCTTGAGCTTCTTCCCGATCGTGGAGGTTAGAGTGTCTTGGAGCTCCTAGGCGTCTGGCTACCCTTTCAAAGCATTTGCTGCATCTCCAAAAATTGGATTTGCATCTAGTTCATTTGCTCCTGAATGACCGGAACCATACGAACTTCATCATTCGGGTCATTCAAGGGAACTCCTCTGGCAACTTCTTCTTCCTTGTAGATTTCTCCGTCACAAACACGATTTTCCTCAAGAGGGTTCCCTCCTAGAGGAGGATGGAGGTTTTGATTTTGATTCATCGGAATTGAAGATTTGGTATCCACCATGGCCTTTTAAAGCGTTTCCCACAGACGGTGCCAAATGATGGGTCCAAAAACCGTTCAACCTTTTAGATTATTGAAGAATGACCTGCAAAATCCAATTAAACGTGGCCCGACAGTACGGTCCGGTGGCCACCCTCAAAGGCTAAATCAGTAATGGATCACCACAGAGCTCTGGCTAGGTGCAGAGTTTTAATTGAAAATGATAATGGAGGGAAAACGATTCAGATACCTTTATTGGATGTGATCCTTTAGTTTATATAGGATTTACCTGTGGTTCTCCATTGTTGAATCAATCCTTGCCTCTTTTTTGCAGCCACCCGATCCTAGGGTTTTACCCTTCTTTCAAAGGTAAAAGTAGTTACCTTCTTTAGCTCGATTGCTCATTCCATATTGGTGTTGGTTACCTTCTATGTCACAATCAAGTATCTTGAATTCCTCGGGATCACATCTCTTGTAACTGTTAAGGTTCCTTTAGCCTTACGTTATTCACTGGTTCGAACTCCAGACTGGTTCCAACCAGGTTTCTTGACTCGACAATGTTTGAACTCGTCCCCAACTAGACTTGTAAACGGATCAGATTTGGCTCAGATACACCAGTATCTAAATCCAAATCCGATAAAAATTTAGATAAGGCATCCGAATTCGAATCCGGAACTTTATCAGATATCCGATAATAATCCGATCTAATAAACTATCCAATTATTGATTGGTGATTGTCATTTTTTTTATTTTTTATTTTCGATTTACAATTTTCGGTTACCGATTAGTATCCGATTATCAATCATTTTTTGTGAAAAATGTTTAATACTTTACTTTAATCGGATAATTTTTTATTTCTGATTATCCGATTACCGGTTTCGAATCCGATTATAATCTATTTTCGAAGAAAAAAAACAAAATATGTTGAATATTTTACTCTATCTAGATAATTTTTTATTTGGATATTATCCGATCCGATAAGCAATTATCCGAATCCGAATCTGGTTGCTTAACGGACGGATACAGATATTTTCCGGTAAGAAAAATTTTGGATACCATTAAAAGAATACAAATGCGAATTTGAAAGCGAATTTGGCTATCCATTTACAGGTCTATCCTCAACCGGATCCATGACCTGATTGAGGTTGGACCCGGTTCAATGTTATTTTACCCTCATCAATGTCCAATTTGAAATCAAGATTATATATTTTTTTAGTCAAACTAAAAACTATTATTCACCATTGTTTAAAAAAATTTTTTTGTTAAAAATCTAACTATATGATTAAAGAATTTGCATGTGGATAGAGGATCCAACCTATTTTTTTTTGTCGTTTTTATCCCAAAATATAAAGCACCTTAAAAAATCTCATTACGATACAAATCCCAAGTACTTAGCATCGAGACGACTCCGACGCGAATCTTACAAGTTACACCAATAAAATTCCGCATCTTGTGATTCTCGTCAAAGATGCGAATCCCCTTTGACTTTCTTGTAGATCACAATCTAAGATATCGTTCTAATCTAAGATATGAAATAGAAATAGAAAACAAAAGAAAAGAGAGATTATAGGAGCAGAGAAAATCCTCCGCTGGCGTCTATCTTACTCAGATAAGTAAAGCACCAAAATCGGGTAAGAAAAGATAAGTTTTTCAAATCCTTTTCGTCTCTTTTATCGTGAGAGCCAACCTGTGATCCTATCCCGTGTAACAGTATTATACCATCGAATATGCACCTCCCTCCTTCCCACCGTCCCACGTGTATCGTGGTCCCCACCTTTCCGTGAAAACCATTCTCACCGACTCTCCTTATCTTATATTATCTTTAGCCTCTCGCTCATTAGGTCAGAGGATATTATCTATCCATTCCTACACGTGGCCCACCTTTATACATCATGACCGTCCAAATGTGTGGGACACCCACCATCTCGTTACGTGTTGTACACCACCTTATGCCTTATGGGTGTTCCGAAGTTAACGTAGACTGCCAGCTTGACTGCGGGTCCCACAGTGTTTTAAAAAAAACAAAAAGGATTCTCTTGGGTCGATTTCGGGTCTTCTTGACCCATGTCAATATATCGAAAAGCACTTATTATTCACCGCCAATTCCTAGTTTTCTTCGGGTGCCGGTTTCGGGTCAACAAATATTGAGGTGGTCCAACGAGCCGGGACTACAGTAATAAACTAGCCAGCGGAGCACTGAGGAATTTCCCGCTTTATCCATTGAAAGCTATAATTCACGGATGGGCTTTGTTTGACTGTATTATCTTCGTTCTTCTCTACTCAATTTCGTTAGTTTCCATTTTTTCTCTCTTCTTGCCTTTTCTGCGAAGTTCTTCAGAGATTGATACGGATTGTGTTTTAACGGAGAAATAGAGATAGAAAGCCGGGGAAAATCGCGAATTGGGAAAGAAAAGTCTTCGATTTTCGAGCGGGAACCTTCAATCTATAAAACCCTAACCCTAGCCGCCATCGTTGTTCAGTTTGTATCTCTTCTCATGCAGTTTTCTGTTCTATATCGAGATCTCAAATCTCTCAGTTGGAGAGGTTTTTGATTCTTTTGTTTAAGAGAAAGCAGCGACGAGCCGGAGAGATGACCAGGAGGTGTTCGCATTGCAGTAATAATGGGCACAATTCAAGGACATGCCCCAACAAAGGAGTCAAGATTTTTGGTGTTCGTTTAACCGATGGATCAATTCGGAAGAGTGCTAGTATGGGTAATCTATCGCACTACACTGGATCCAACGGCAGTAACCATCATCACAACGGGAACAATCCCGGTTCGCCGGGCGAGACGCCGGAGCATGGTGCCGCTGCCGATGGTTATGCTTCCGAGGATTTCGTCCCTGGTTCATCTTCAAGCCGCGAGCGGAAAAAAGGTACTGATTTTCATCGTAAATCCTTGGACTGGTTTACTGATTGAATTAGTTAATACTTTTGTTTTTCTAGTTTGGGTAGTCCATATATGATCCCGTTTGGATTCCTATACCTATTTATTTCAGGCTTTGATAAAGAGAGCCCCTATTTTTTTCTTCTTCTTGATGATAAGAACTGAAGAAAGTATTGGTGCGTGATGGAGTGGTTAAACTAATGTTTTTGATGATTTCGATTTCGATTTTGTAATTTTTTTTTCTGTGTGGAAAACCGGAGAATGACCTAAGTTTGATGGTTTGGTATTGTGAATTCTTGACTCTTTCTTATCTGAGCTCTTATGAGTGTGTAATTTGTGACGGATGATCTGAAAGTGAATATGCAATGAAAATGCCAGTTTCCTTGGAAAAGCTGCTTTTCTAAGCTGACAAAGAGGTTTTTGGATTTGGGAAATTCTTTTTAGCCTCCTCTCTTATAGGGAAGCAAAAAATTGCAAGGCATATAAAATGTATTAAGGCATCTTTATGGATTAGCATATTAGTAATATCTCAGTTTTGTTCATACCATAACAAATGTTGCAAGGCTTTCCGGGTTTCAAGTGCACACCACATGCTGTTGTTCTCAACATATCCAACTGTTGTATTGCTTACTAAAATGAGGCACCAAGTTCTGTCTAAAATGCGAACTTAAATTTTAGACATGTCAACGTTTCTGGAAGTACTGAATCATCTTGTTATGCGTTAAATACTGCAAGATTTCCCCACTAGCTCACCAGTTCTGCAATATAGGCAGATGATTTATGTATGTGTAGATTAGCATTTTGTGCATGTGACGTGGAGTGAAGTCATCATTTAGCTTGCATCTATCTTAAGTACACTTTTTATGTTTTTGAATTTGTAGGAGTGCCATGGACTGAAGAGGAACACAGAATGTTTCTACTTGGTCTTCAGAAGTTGGGTAAAGGTGATTGGCGTGGGATAGCACGCAACTATGTAATATCAAGAACACCAACTCAAGTGGCTAGTCATGCTCAAAAATATTTTATCCGGCAAAGCAATATGTCCAGGAGAAAGAGAAGATCGAGCTTGTTTGATATCATAGCTGATGAAGTAAGTTCCCCCCCCCTCTCTCCCTCTCCCCCCATCTTGCACACTGGTACACTAGGAACCCTGTCTTTGGAGGAGGCAAGGTAATCATGTTGTGATTTACAGTAACTATAGAAGGAAGTCTTATAATATTTTTGAGAGGGATACCTAGTACTAATATATTGGGTTCCCTGTTCATAGCAATGCTTGCATGTGCTTTATCTTCTAGAGTTGCCCTCTGTGGTTGACAGTTGATGGTCAATTTTGTACATGTGCCACATGAATTTTTAGTTGTATCATGTTCTCTAGAGAGTAGATGTCTGCCATGAGCTTGGTTTAACAACTCATCTGCACTTGGCATATTAATAGTGTACTTGACTCATTGAAGATGCAAAGTTGGCCCCCCTTTGGATAATAATAATAATAATAATGCTCAGCTCATTACTTACAATTTGGTGTTTGTCCAATGTGTTGAATGCCATTTTAGATTGCATACAGTCCTTGCAACTAGACTATCTTCTCCCTCTTCGTGGCAACAGGGAGTGTCTTTGCATGCATCTTTGTCAAATTTATTTTCATTTCTTGAGATTAGTAAAGTAGTGCTGCTGCTGGGGAATGATTACTGACCCTTTTCAAATTCATCATATTTCTGCAGTCAGCCGACACACTTCCTTCTGCGTCACAGGAAATGTTCCCCGCCAGCAATTCTCAAGCTGAAAATCAGACCAACAACCTGTTGGTATCACCTCCTGCTGTGGAAGAAGAATGCGAGTCAATGGACTCCACAAATTCCAATGAGGGTGAAGCTGCTATTCCAAAGCCAGATAGTTCACAATGCAGTTACCCAGTCGTATTTCCTGCATATTTCTCACCGTTCTTTCCATTTTCTTTCCCATTGTGGCCGGGTTACAATGCAGAGGAGACAACAAAAGAGACACATGAAGTTGTTAAGCCAACTGCAGTGCATTCCAAGAACCCAATCAATATTGACGAGCTGGTTGGAATGTCAAAACTGAGCCTAGGAGAATCCCTTGGCCACTCGGGACCCTCATCTCTCTCACTTAAATTGCTCGAAGGATCTACTAGGCAATCTGCTTTCCATCCTAATCCCTCCACTAGTGCTTCGGATATGGACACAAGCAGCAACCCAATTCATGCTGTCTAACCAGTGTTGAATGCTTGGGCCTGTGAAGTTATAGTTAATCTGGTACTGAAATATGCTGCAGATCCACTGTTTATAGAAGAACAATAATGTGCAGATCTGGTTTAAATTCTTCGGTTACAATTTTTTTCCCTGTGGAGTTCATCCAATAATTACTGATTCTTAGATGTCCGTTAACCCTCTGTTCTTTGGATATGATAATTTCATTTGTTAGCTTATGTCTAATTGTAGAAGATAATTTTGAAGTTCAATTATTGTGGGGTGCATACCCCTTGACAGGAAATTCATTTCTTTAGGTTGTCCTTTTTTAAATTTGTTCATGGGATTCTTTATGTTTGTTCCTGTCATGTAGATTTGTTTTGAGATTAGATTAAATTTGGGTATCCAATTAACTTGCCCTTGCTAAGAATGGTCATTTTACATTTGCTCAGTATTCAAGGTGAGTTGGCAGCTTGTTATTTGGCAATTGCCAATAGGATAAAGATGTAATCTATAAGCTCTTTTTTTGGTGAGTACCTGCAAGGGAGATACCGAGTGATGTTGTCTCAAATTGTCTCTTATTTTTCTGTTCGAGATTGCTGCACTTCTTCGATAAAGTATTATGATATTATAGTCTTGCATGCATAGATGATAGAGAAACAAGTGAGATTTTCCTAATGAAAATGAATTTAATTCTCCAATTTTCATACGCAATGGTTTTATGGCCCGACCTTCCTTGCGCTTTCAATGGAAATCATTTGAGTGATTGCAGAACACACATAAGTTACTAGCTCTATGCTAGCATCGCATGCTAGATCCAGAGTTTAACTAGTCTGTAACGCAGGAGGATGATGTGATTTCAGAATTCAAATTCTCTTCCTTCAATGCTCTTATTAACGAAGCATTTCCATGCTTTAAACATCCCTGGTTTCTGAATTTCGTTGATCTATTTTACACTCCTCTTTCGTGAGAAACCTCTTCCAGAACCAGTGCTCACCCCAAATTTGCTCCATGATTTCAATGGGTAAGTTCTTGGTTTCAGGTAGTAAAAAATAGACAAAACCAGTCATCACAGCCACCCACCCTCCAAAGAAGAAGAAAATCCCAGACTTGAAATGGCAGAGCATGGACAGAAAGGTCTGAGCAATGATGAATGTGAAGAGAAAACTCACTGCCACAGTGATGCTTTGCCCTGCTGACCGAATCTCCAGCGGAAATATCTCACTTGGAACCAACCAACCCAGGGGCCCCCATGACCATCCAAAACCAGCAACATAAACACATATCAGTAACAGTACAAGATATGAATATCCTTTGCTCAAACCACCATGATCTCCAAGCTGAGCGGCCATGATACTTCCAACCATCAATTGCGAGATGAGCATTTGAACTCCACCAACCATGAACAAGACCCGACGACCCAACTTGTCCACCATCAACATGGATAAGAAGGTTGAGCCAGTACCCACAAGGCCAGTTACGACTGCAGCCATGAGTGATGCGCTCTCACCAAACCCAATTGCTCTGAACAATAATGGTGCATAGAAAGCAATCACATTTATTCCAGTTACTTGTTGGAAGAATGGAATAGCAATTGCCATCACTAGCTGTGGTCTGTATCTTTTCTGTAAGATCTTTCTGAATGGGTGGTCCTCCATGGTTTTGGAGACTTCACTAGCCTTAACAAGGTCGTCAAGCTCTGATTGGACGTCGGTTGTTCCACGGACCTTCTGCAGCATTAGCTTGGCCTGTTGGTGGTCATTGCTTCGTTGGATGAGGCTGTTGGCTGTATCAGGAAGCGGCGGACCAGGAGCAAGGGGGGAGAAGAAGAACCAGAACCCAGGGGCCCCGCAAAATATAAAAAAGAAAGACACAATGTGGGGCCCCAAAAAAAAAAAAAAAAAGAAAAAAAAGGAAAAAAGGCGAAAAAAAAAAAACACACGCAACCCAAAAAGAAAGCAACCAAGACGGAGGAGAGAAACCAAAAAGGAAGAGAAGAGACCACAACAAAACAACACAAACAAAACGAAAACAAAAGGAAGAAAAAAGAAACAAGAAATAAAACAAAAAAAGAAAACAAAAAAAAGAGAAAAAAGAACAAAAAAAGAGAAAAGAAAGAGACAAGGGAGAGACCAAACAAGCCACGCAAGAAAGGAAGAGAAAAAAGGAAAAAAAGGAGAGGAGAGGAGAAAGAGAAAAAAGGGAGAAGAGAGAAAAAAAAACAGAGAAACCAAAAGATCAAAAAACCACGAGAGAAGAGAAAAAAGGAAGAAAAAGAGAGAGAGAGGGAGAAAAAAGGAGAGAAAGAGGGCCCAAAAAAGAAGGGGGGGAAAGGCCCGGGGAGAAACAGAAAATAAAGAATAGGAGAAAGCAATAAAGGGGGCGGCCCTGGCTCAGGTCCGCGTCGGAAGGCAAGAGCTCCAAGAGTCAGGATTGAAGCTGGGACTGCAGCCATACCCAGGGAAATTCTCCAGCCCCAACCACCTTTGATTTTCTGGGTTCCATAGTTGATCAGATTTGCTGATAATGCTCCTATGCCAATACTAAACTGGAAACCATTGTTAAAGGCTCCCCTGTAATTTGGTGGTGCCATTTCTGAAAGGTATAGTGGGACTGCCTGCAGAATGCAGAATACCAAGATGTGGAAATGGGTGAGGCTCTAAAGGGAAAAGAGTTGAATTGTAAACTTAGCCAAGAACATTGATGCTAAGTCGTCTTTTAATCTGGGCCATGAATTCTATTGATCATATTAGCAGAAAAAGTTTTGCCTAGAATCATGAATCTAAATGGTGGACATTTGCTACCAACAAAAAACTCACCTGGTTTGCGAATCCAACTCCAACTCCGAGCAGGAGACGACCTAATATAAGCATGTACACATTTATGGCAGCTCCACCAAGGGCTGCACCGGCGAGGAAAGCGGCTCCACCAGCAAGAATTGATGGCTTGCGCCCATAGGCTCGTGTCACTGAAGAAGCAAAGAAGGAAGCAACAAGGCCAGCTATGTAGAGTGAGGATGTGAAAGAGGTCAATAGTTGGCTGTCAAATTTGCAGTAGTTGCTTATTCTGGTGTCTTCTTTCATCTTAGTGTAGACCTTTGGAAAGAACTTCTTCAGAAATGGCTCCATGGAAGTGACTCCACCTTCATATTTTCATCTACAAGTTAGTCCAATTGTTTGAATTTTTAGGTTCAGAAGATGCAGACCTTTGTTCTACACTTTAATCTAATTGTTTGGTGGCTGGTTTTTGTGAGAAAGAGCATAGAGTTCTTGACTGTCAGGGTAAACATAGGAGAATTTTGCAAGGCACTTGAAGAATTACTTGTGTCAATTCAAAGAAAATTGAAGTACAAATCTGCTTGTTTCTACAGCAAAAATCTGTTCCATTACCAAACCAGGGTAGTTTAATACCCATCTGTGATTCTATACTGGTTACTTGTAATAGGAATAACTTATAAAAGATTGAGAATTGAGTTCAAGAGAGACCTGAAATTCCTATATCATAGCCAAAGATGACTCCTCCCATGGCAGCCATCATACATGAGAGGATAAGAAACACTGTCATCCTTCCATTGTAGTGACCTTTGCTTGCAACTGCAAATCCTACTGCCATTTGGGCTTCTCCTTCAGATCGATCACACACACAGCACAGCACAACACAACACAACCTGGATAATAGACTGACAAGAGAGATGATTGACTCTTTTTTTCTCTAACTCTTTAAGATCACAGATGAATCAAGATTAGCAGTCTTTGTTGACTGGTTGGATCTACAGTTAGGTTGGACTATTCTGATGCTGGACTTATAACTAAAATTATCTGGCTATAAGGATCAATTAGGTAACAGGTAAGATCATCTGTGCAGCTTTGTGGGCCTGTTTCCATGTAAAATTTACATTATTGGCTAAGGGACTTGGGATCTGACAAGACCATTGGCTGCAATTCTTGGCCAGGCATTTATCTTATTTAGTATATGGTGGAGGAAGAAACTTGAGAACCAGAAGACCAAGAGATGGGCTTCTACGCTCTGCAGTTCTTTCACATTCAAGATATCATTTTCATGTTCTTTTTATTATTATTTTTTAATAATATTATTAGAGAAAAAAAAAAAAAAAAAAAATAGTATGTCTATTTATTGTCTTTAATTTAAAATTAATAGGTAATACGAAAATTTCTGAAATGTATGATATGTGTCCCAACATCACATCAAATGGTTGAAATTCATTTATAAATAACATCAAATAATAGTAATTAAATTTATAAAAGAAAATGATGCGACTTGAAAATAGACTTCAACATTTTGATGTGATGTCAAGGACATATGTCACACATTTATAAAGAAATGAATGGTCCATTTTTGATTTGATCCTAAGTAATATCTACTAATAAACTCGAATGATTCCCACTTTGGGATGTGGAACTAAAGAAAATATGTTTTCTTAAAATAAAAAATTGAAAGAAATAGTTTGACTAATTTCAATTAAAACAAATTTATTATATTTAAAATATTACAACATAACTAACTAGGGTTACTTAATTGGTAATGGCCGGCACCACCTAGTGAAGAGGTTAGAGTTTGACCCTCTTTGTGGGATATGTAATAGTTGATTTTTGTTGAATTTGAGCCTCAGATCAAGTTTCTTTACTTAAATGACCACATTTAAGTTTCCACTATTTTCTTTTTAGGGAGAGAAAAATAGTTTCACCATTTCAATAGGCTTTTGTTTTAATGCCTCATATCATGGATTAAATGGTTGCATCATAGAAGAGTTAAATGTGGGTCATTGTGCCATTGGTTAATTGCATGTTTAGTGTCGAAAGTAGAGGTGCAAGCTCGACTCTGATGTTTCAAATTGTCTTTAGCTTTTCTTGAGTCTGACCAGAGTTTGGATTCAAAATTTTGACCATAATAACATGTAAGGTAGTTTAAGGTTAAGATGACCAAGATTAGGGTCGGAAGTTGAGAATTTAACCTCAGCCAGCTTGGGCCAACTCTATCACATTGAAATTATGCATTTGATTTATGATTTTGTGGTCCAAGTTAGCTTCAAGGTCAAGGTGATGAAGAAGGCTGAGACTGAGATTTAGCGTCTAACCTAATCCAATATTGTGCAATCAAGATTAGGGCCAGAGCCAAACTAAGGTATCAAGATTTTAAAAACACCCAACCTAGTCTTGTTATATATTTGCAGTCTTATATTGATGGTTGAATTGTCCTTAGAGGATCTTCATACTGAATAAAAATTATCTTATAACATTAAAATAAATGCATTCTTCAAGAATCCCATACAAATAATTGGGGGGGGGGGGGCGCTAGATATTTTTAATGGGTACATGTATTGTTCAAGGCTAATATTGATATATGGGTATGAGCATAAGTCTACCAGATGAAGAGTGACATCATTAAAAACTAATGAATTAATATATGAGCAATAAACTTAATTTTGAATGAGGAAGTAAGTATTGAATTGAGCAATCTAGAATTTCAAATTGGTATTGAATTGAGTAATCTAGAATTTCAAATTAGTATTGATATGGATACAAAATCAAAGCAATGAACATCAGAACATGGAACCTGAATTTGAGCAAATATCAGATTAGAAGAGACAAGTCTGCAGGATTGACTACAAAATACAAACTTAGCCAAGTGGTACAGTACTGGATCCCATAATTGATTATGTGTGGTTGGTTTTTAGTAGGGGTGTAAACAGATCAGATTCGGATCCGATCCGATAGTGATAATACCATATCTACATCCTATTATATTCGGATAA
This sequence comes from Hakea prostrata, assembly GCF_041222555.1. NCBI lineage: Eukaryota > Viridiplantae > Streptophyta > Magnoliopsida > Proteales > Proteaceae > Hakea > Hakea prostrata. The sequence continues at coordinate 64,753,845 of NC_142600.1, forward strand.
TATCCTATCGATTTTTTACTGATTTTTGGTCGGATTCGAATGATAATCGAATAATTATTTTTTTAAGTAGATTCTTCTAAATGGGCATGAATACAAATTGAATACAATTTTTTTGACTACTTGTAGACATCTTTACCATTTTATTTGTGAGGCTAAGTTTGAAATTTAAGAATTTAGCAACTTTGGTAGTTATTTTAGTAGAAAATCTAGAAAAATAGTCACATATTTCAAGTAAAAAAATTATAAAATTAAGAAAAATAAATCAAAATAAGTAATCTAATCGGATAATTTAATCGGATAGATAATAATAGCTAAGAAATGGGTGTACCATATCCGCATCCTATTAGTAATCGGACGGATTTGGATACGTTAAATGGATACGGATACGTGTTGAAAAATATGAAATCAAGGGCTTTCGTAGAAGACATAAAAAAGAATAACAAGTATTGAATATGAAAACTTATTTCTTTCAAATGGCATGAATAGTCTCATTGTGAAAACACTGTTGTGCACGCCCATCAAGTGATACTCAAACAAAGTTGGCGGAGTTGAGACGTGTCAATGGTGGTCGGCACTTCATTTAGAGGAATTTAAACGCCTTGAATAGTGCATACGGGTTCTTAGTGTGTTTTCACCCTCAAGATCAAACAACCTCTCCATCGCAGACAGTGCACTTCATTGCGAGGAATTAAGGGATAAAAGCTACATTCACCAATCCGTTGTTGACATAGTTTTCAAAACAACTTCATAAAACATAATATCTCTCATCCTTAATAAACAACCCCTCTTACATTTATATAGGAGAGTAAAAGACAATACTAAGGGTTTTCTTCCAAGAAACACAACTCTTTCCTTAAGGCTTGTTTGTTAGCTACCAAACTAGCCTTTTAAAAAAAACACCTATTGTCTACTTAGGTATCCATTGGAAAAATGCATCTAATTAACCAAAATGAAAATTTTGAATTTTCAAATAAAATTACAATAATACGTATTCGGGAGCAAATTTTGTTTATCCATTTAAACCCCTAGTTTTTAGGATGTCTTAGACCCATTTCAACCTAAGGCATATATTCAATGTAAATACTAAGAAGAGGTAGGGAAACTGAAGAAAAATGTTTAGAGAGGGAGAAACAACACTAACTTGTTGCATGGCTTCGCATTGCTCTAATCATAAGAATACATGAAAAGATTATCATGTTCTAAGAAGAGTGAAATTTATTTTTAAATGCAATGATCATTTCATATAGTCTAATGTCTAGGAATATGCACGTTGCGAGGCACCACAACTTCTTAATGACAATGTAAAAAAGACAATAAAACGAGACTGTAACTTTGTTTGTTATGTTTTTATTTTATTACTTCAAGTTTTATAAATAGGTAGAAGAAAATATTTTCAATAATAATTTCAGAATAATTTATTATGTTGTTATTCTCAAAGTTTTACAAGTTTTATTGGGCACGTATTGGAAACAAAAATATTCATACTTTTGTTTTTTTTTTTAGAACAAGAGGTTTTTATTAGAAAAAGTTAGGGTTATTTTCATCCGGACCCGGGGTTTGATCTATGTCATTTTTAGTCTAAATATATGGACATTTTGCATCTGCTTCCCTTGAGATATCCAATAAGATCAATTAAAGAGAAATTGTGATTTTTATGACCAAAATATCTATATATCTATTCTACCGTAAGATTTGCATCATGTCTTTACAATTAAATTTAATGGTGAAAATCAAAAGAATGGGGTATTTGCATAAATTTATGAATTATTAAATCTTTGAATAAAAAATCAAATAGTGTGGGTTCATTTGTAAAAACTATTTTTTATAAAAATCTCTGTTAGGTGATCCACCTCTTCTCCTTGAAACGTTTCTACTCATTTGCCGGAATATCGGGTGGAGCAACCGGTGGTGGCGCACCCGGATCTCAGCTCTATTTCTGCCACCAGTGTGAACATATTGTCTCGATAAACCCTTCTACCACCACTGAACTTGCCTGTTCAGACTATAATGGTGGTTTCCTTGAAGAAAATGAAAACTAGGCTAATCCCTATTTCACCTACTCCAACATTTTTTTTGGTGGTGGTGGTGCTTCTTTTCCTTCCCTTGCTGCTGGGCTTGCTGGTCTTCCCTTCCTCATTTCATCTTCCACCAACATGGAAGTTCCGGCTGATTTCTCCGCCCCTCTTCGGCCCTGGAATCCGCTAGCGATCGACGACGATGGTGCCCGATCCTGACGTCTTCAATCCCTTTGTCTTTCTCAAGAATTATCTCCAAACTTTGTGTGTAGGTGGAGCCAATATTCAATTTGTCATTGAAAACAACCCTTCAGATTCTGGTGCCTTTCGGCTTCCGTCAAATCAAGAGGGATTCCGGGAAATGAGACAACTTTTTAGGAGAAGAGTCTGATCACCTAAAAGAGAGATTCTAATAAAAAATAGTTTTTACAAGTGAACCCACACTATTTGATTTTATATTCGAAGATTTAATAATTCATTTATTTATGCAAATACCCCCACTCTTTTGATTTTCACCGTTGGATTTAATTATGAAGACATGATGTAAATCTAACGGTAGAATAAATATGAGGGTATTTTGGTCATAAAAATCACAATTTGTCCTTAATTGATCTTATTGGATACCTCAGGGGAGGCAGATGCAAAGTGTCCATTTATATGGACTAAAAATGACATAGATCAAACTTCAGGGGGTCCAGATGAAAATTACCCAAAAAATTAATAGTACTTTATAATATTTCTTAACATTAACATCGTTCCTAATAAGAGAAGACAATATTGATGGAAGAGCATTGTTTGCAAAATAGAAATAACCGCAAGCGCATGGTATCGTGTAGCTAACAGGTCGATCTCAAGGAGATATGCCCTTTAGAATTTAACCTCTTAATGATAATGCAAGAGTGCAATGATTCAAATTTGTTAACTACTTAATTAAACTAAACGAATGGTCCTAATCCATACATCTAATGGGATTAAATTGAGACTAAAAATAATACAAATATAACTAATACATAAATAAAAGGCGGAGAAAAAAAAATGCAGAAAGAAAATAATTAAAGCAATAAAAGGAAAAGGGAAACATTAACCAAAGAGAGGCACGACTGTAGGCATCTCTGATCAAGGACCGAGGGGGAAGGGAGAATAAATTAAATGTTAAAAGTAAATCCTAAATTAAGAATACGGAAGGGTAGATAGAAGTGGGAATGGAGGGGAGAGAAAAGATTATTGAAGAAGGTTACTTACTTGCATCTTTGAACTTCAAATGATAATAAAAATTTGAACGAAAGATTCGAATATCAACCAACCCGAACAACCAGATCTAGATCTGCAATTGTTAGACCAGAGAAAAACAAATCCTCAAACTTGAACTTGAAATTGCATTACATAGAAAAATTAAATGTAAACATTCATTCTAAAATTAAAATCTCACAAAAGCAATCAAAGAAAATTAAAGAAAGCCTAAATAAACTAAAGAAAAAAGAAAGTGTGCTTCTCCTAAGCTCTAAAACACGTTTTCCCTTTGCTGGAGTATGCTCTCCTTTTATAGAGTTTACATGGGATATTTTTTGACAGGGTTTGAATCAAACTCAAAGTTCCTATTTGACTCAACCAATGATGGTTTTAGCGTACTATTCGGATTGACTTAGGGAAATCAAATGCACAATTTCACCATTAGATTTGAGGATCAAGAAGTCATGAAGCTCTCCTCCAAAAATAGTTTGATTGGACATCGGATGACCATTTGATGAAGGGCTTGATCAAAACTGGATAGAGACACTCAAAAACGGGATTCTTCCCTCTTCCTTCTTTGAATATGATTATTTTCCCTTTTTTTCTTTCTTTGATCAAATCCCAAATAAGAAATAAAATATTGAAGTATGCAAGGACTCTTTTTCTCCATTAAGACTCTCTTAATAATACCTCTGTAGATGTATTGATAATTTCTAATCTCAGCCGTAGATCAAAATTTGCTTCTTTATCTCTAAAATATTTTGGAGTTGGCCCATAATCACATCTCTAGCCCTCTTGATGTGTAAAATTGCATGATTCATACACAAAACTCCAAATATTTGCTTGAATCTTGAAAAGTCCTAAAATCTGCAAAAACAATATAAAACCCAAGGTAGCCCCACTTTAAGTGTGTAAAATGCATGCTTTATGCTCTAAGATTTCACACATAAATGTGCTCATCAAGCATCAATTGAGAGAAGAATTTCTTGGGGAATTACAAGAACCTAATCAAGAAATCAACACAAGTGGTACTTCTTTTAATACATAAAATAAATTTTCTAATATTGAGTTACTTGAGAAAGCTATTTGTTATATAGATTTGTAAGAGATTAAGCAAATAATAAGTATGAAAAATCTAAATCCACACGATAAAAATGAATGCGAAAGCAAGTATCTTCTCCTGTCATTGATCCCACTAGAGTTTTTTTTTTTTTTTTGCAAAATATAACAAAATGATGTAAATGATTCTTTAGAACCCTAGCAACCCTAGAATGATGGTGTCTGATTTGATGTGTTTTCTAGGTTTTGGGACCCTTTAATTGCCAATACAATTGAGCACTTATTGAAAAATTGGGTTTATGGTCATTTATGGGAAGTAACATTTCACAATAACCTATAACTAATGGTCATTTATTTATGACACATAGTAATGGTTCAGTTTGTAAACTATAATGTTATCCCAATATTGGGATCATAACTTGTGAAATACGACGTTCTCCCACTTGATCATAATATTTCACAATGTGAGTTATTATACTATATCCACATTTCTACCCAGTGGATCAAAAAACACATGAATCATGGTAACAAGTCGTCTCAGAATGAGTATTATCTTCCATGTATTATAATGCATTTTCCTCCCAATCTACTTATAAGACTTAATGAATAAACACCATGTTTATTTAAGGTCCAACAGTAATTGTTTATTCTCAAATAATGAATGTGTATCCCTAAATTGAGAATAACATCATAAATGAATAAGGAGTTTCATCAAAGATCAGTCGTATAATGAAATCACATAATGAAACCAAGTCCCATTTTAACTACATGATCCTTAAAATTCTTTGGTGGCATGCCTTTAGTTAAGGGATCAGCTATCATCAGTTCAATGCTGATGTGTTCAATGACCATTTTGCTTTCCTTAACACGTTCCCTGATAGCTAGATATTTAGTCGATATGCTAGCTTCGACTATTACTTTTATTATTCTTAGCGAAGAAAACAACAACTGAATTGTTAAAAAAATATCTTTAATGGCCTAGATATAGAATCCACAATTCTAAGCCCATAAATGAAACTCTTCAACGATACACCATGTGAGGTAGCCTCAAAACAATAAACGAACTCAGCTTCCATAGTGGAAGTAGCTATCAAAGTCTGCTTGGCACTCTTCCATGATAAGACTCCACCAACGAGCATAAAAATATATCCTGGTGTCGATTTACAAAAATCAACACAACTGGTGAAATATGAATCATAGTAACCGACTATCTCCAAATTGTCAGTTCGTCTGTACATAAGCATGTAATTGTTAGTATCTTGAAGATGCATCATCACATTCTTTGCAGCTTTCCAATGGTCTATACCAAGGTTATTTTGATATCTTTCCAACATTCCCACAACGAAAACAATGTCAGGTCTAGTACAAACCTAAGCATACATCAAGCTTCCAACTATAGAAGCATATGAAATGTTCATTTGTTCCTTTTCTAGATTATTCTTCGGGCATTGGTTCAGAGTGAACTTGTCACCCTTTACAATGGTTGCTACACTTGGTGAACAATTCCTCATCTAAAATCTCTTTAAGATTTTATTGATATAGGTTTCTTGAGATAGACCTAAAATCCCTTGAGGTTTGTCTTTATGAATCTTAATGTCAATGACATAAGAAGCCTCAACCATATCCTTCATGTCAAAATTCTTAGAAAGGAATTGTTTCTCCTCATGTAGAATCCATTATCATTGGATGCAAGTAAAATATCATCCATATATTGCACAAAGAAACAAATTTTACTCCCACTGACCTTTTGGTATATACATTGATCAATGATGTTCTCTATAAAACCAAATGAAGAGATAACATCATGAAATTTTAAATATCATTGTCTAGAGAATTGTTTCAATCCGTATATAGATTTCTTAAGCTTGCAAACCAAATGCTCACCATTACTAGAAGTGAATCCTTTAGGTTGTTTCATGCGAACCTCCTCCTCTAGATCTCCATTGAGGAATGCAATTTTCACATCCATTTGGTGCAACTCTATATCAAAGTGGGCAACCAATACCAAGATTATATGAAGAGAATCTTTCTTAGATACGGAGAAAATGCATCCATATAGTTAGTTCCTTCTTTTTGAGTAAATCCTTTGGCAACGAGTCTGATATCTCTCAATGTTGCCCAATGAGTCCTTTTTAGTCTTGAATACCCATTTACAATTATTAGCCTTCATCTCTTTGGGCAATTCCTCCAAATCCCGGACTCCATTAGATGCCATGGAATTCATCTCTTCCTTCATGGCATTGTACCACAAATTAGATTCGTTGCAACTCATGGCTTATAAAAATGTTTTAGGATCATTCTCAGCTCCTATATTATAGCAAATCTTGAACTAGGAAGTGTTGATTTCTTTATTCTTGTGGATCTTCTTAATGTTGCATTAACACCCTCTTGAGGATGATGTCAATCAACATGAACAATTGGATTTGTAGTGTTTATTATTGGAAATAACGGACCAATCTTAAACTTGAGGCCAAAGGGTGAATATCTGAATTATCTTTCTTAGAAACTAAGTCTCTGGATTGATCGTTCCCACTAATTAAGTCATTCTCAAGAAATCTTGCATCTCTTAATTCCACTAGTTGTATGCACTACAAGAAAAATGACAATTAGTGACATTTAATTAGTGGCCGCCACAATCCCTAATTCACATACATTTAGCGGCGGTTTATGGAAACCACAGGCAATTTTAATATATTCGTGGCGGTTTTTACATAACCGCCATTAAATAACATGCTATTTGCGTGTTTATTATGGAAATAACGGTAAATCCCGATATTTTGTGGCGGATATGTAAAAACCGCCACAAATTTTCTGAAAATATACCGCCACAATCCCTAATCTCTCTAGCTCAATAGTACTCCTCTCTCTAGCTCGTAGTATCTCTCTTAGTCCCTATGGTTCTCTCACTCTCTCGCAATCCCTCTGGTTCTCTCGTTTGGTTGATCAGAGGATAGTTTGCTCGACTCTTTTCTCTTGCTCGCTGAATCTTAGGTAAGAACACATCTTGTTCAGAGATTTCTTTAGAAGTTGATGAGAAGAACGGATTTCCGGTGGTTTTCACTCCTGAGCAACAAATAAAGCCCGAGATTTAGAGGCGAAAGCTGCCTCGTTTAGCCGTTCGATCCAAGATCTGTATCTGAGACTCCCTCCTCTTGCGTCTGGTAAATCCATTTTTAATTCCTTTCTTTTAGTGTTCTTCAGCCTAAGTAGGTCTTGTGTGTCTCTCTTCTTTAATCCCTGTCTAAAGAGATTGCATTACATGGTCCTCTGTCTGCTGGTTTTGTGTTAATTGATCTGTGTTTGAGAAATATGCATAGTTTGTTGTGATTGACTTAGAGATTGATCCCCACTATTTCTGCTTCAAGTCTTGGATGTGTAGTTGAACGCATCCCCTGGTAGCAGTGCTAGAGGTGTGGTGTGTGTTTTCTTTACTAATCAAACATATGCACTAGTTTTTTTCTGCGACTAAAGTGTTGGTCGTTTGATTGATTACCTTGTTGGCCAATAGTGTAGTGTCATTTTTTTATGACATTGTCTTCCCTGGCTATGATGGCTCTTAAGGTAGCAGCTGTTTATGCATTTAATTACATTAATAATCAAGTTCCTCTGTTTATATTTTAAAAGTTTCCCTTGTTTTGCAATTAGGGAATGATATATATTGCATTAATTGGATGATTGCTATTGTCCAACTAGACATAAAGAAAATTGAGGGAGAGATCCCAGATTCATTTGCAAACAAAAGGCAAAAGAAAGAGTTGTTATGCACTAAGGCTTCCTTAGAAACAGATTCAAGAGCTCAGTTATTTCAAAAAGGTCAAACGGAGCTTAATTTTTGTTTCTCTATGTTGAGGTCTATTTATTATTTTATGTTGGTTAAGTAGTTATTCTTTTCCCATTTAATAACACTAGTTATCATTGCTCAACATCATAAAGTACAATTTCAGAGTCTAGGAGAGAGATGTGTGAATAGTATGACTAGATAAGAAACTTAAGAATGTCAAAGAAGAAGGGGGAAAAGAATTACCATCAAAAGGTCCATAGAAAATGCTCTACTCATTATAACCTAGATGGATGGAGACTAATGTAGGAATTTTGTCAAATTCATAAGCTATCATAACTTCCTTTGGGAAACCCTTTGCCATTGAAAACCAAGCTTTTTGCCTATATTTTGTGGCTAACCCTGAGATTATGGACTCATCCAAACCACACCCAATAAATATAGGAAAATTTGTTCCAGTTGCTTCAACAAATTTGGTAATAGCAGAATCTGATTCAAGAAGAGCAACATCAGGAGCAACAAACTTTTTTAGGAACCGAACAAGCAAATCTGTCTTTCTTGGGCCTGTATATTCCACAGGAGTACCTTGCATAAAGAGATTTAATGTTGGAAACCCATTGCATCATAGAGCAACTATCTATCAATTCAACAACAGGAGCACTTTAAAAAAAACACTAGAGGGATTAATATAGAGTTAATCCCCTCTCCTTTCTTCTGGGCATTGTCATCCCTTTTTGTTGTTAAAATTGATGGAAGTTTCCTAATATTTTTATTTTGCAGCAAAGCAATGGAAGAGGATGATAACCAAGGCCACATTCGTGAGACCTAGTTTTACAAGGAAGCCTCTAAAGTATGAAAGGTTCATTTGTCCTTCCGGCTTGTGGTTCACTAAGGCCCATGTTACACACCCTAAGCTTAAGTGCACATTTAATCTAGAGATAATTGGAGTGAAGAAAAATCCCAATGGTCAGATGTATACTTCTTTGGGTGTTATGACCAGGGGAACTATCATTGAGGTAATATTAAGGCCTAGTCTTCGTGGTTCTTTTGATAGCTTCCATTTGTTTATACCTTCTTGAAGATATTTCTCTGATTAATGAAAAATTTTGCCATTCTGCAGGTGAATGTTAGTGAACTTGGTCTAGTTACTCCAGCTGGAAAAGTTGTGTGGGGGTGATTCTTCTTCTTGTATTTTATTTAGTTCATATATGTTCATGTTTCCTTCTGCTAATCTTGATCGATGATTATAGGAAAATATGCTCAAGTTACAAATAACCCAAAGAATGATGGTTGCATCAATGTTGTTCTGCTTGTTTAGAGGAGTTTTTAACGCTTGGTATCCCTGTATCCCATCTAAAAATCATTTTTTGTAATATGAGAGCAACCCAAACTATATTGAACAATAGAAATTCTATTATTTCAGTACAAAGAGTGGTCTACAAGTTACTGAGTACTTAGGTATTTTGTTCAGTAAGAATTTCCTAAGAGAATGTAATGAATATCATAGGCTTCTTTATGTTTATGGATAGCTGTAGATCAGTAAAATTGCTCATTAACATATAATTTGCTAAGGGCAGGTATGTAAATCGATGGCAGAAAAGCCGCATTTGTTTTGTGCCTCTGTCTAATTGATTGATTTAATTTGTAATGAAAAATTGGATTATGAAAACCATTCAAACCTGCTTATGGTGTTGGTTTATCTTATTTGTTCTATTGATAGGGATTCTGAGTGCGCAATACAAAATCTTGCCTCTGTGGTCCCCAACTTCCTTTTCTATTTTGTGACAAGAAAATTGATTTATGTAGTTACATGATAAAATAGTTACAATAAAGATTTTGATGTCATCAACTCCCTTTTCTATTTTGTGACAAGAAAATTGATTTATGTAGTTACATGATAAAATAGTTACAATAAAGATTTTGATGTCCCCAACTCCCTTTTCTATTTTAAAATGTTTGAGCTAAATCATATACAACCATTCAATTGCAGATGGATTATGACCTGATTACAATGATGGAGCATGGCAATCATGCTTCAGCCAATCTAGTTTTGATATGAAAGAGTGCTCTATTACACTCTTTTGTACACTTTTTGTTCTTATTTCCCATTTATTGTGCTGCTGGATGGTTGAGTTGGTCAAGCTTTTAATACTTATGAGTGATTCATATAAGTGACTCAAATAGAGCTGATTGGAAGTCAACAATCCATCTAGTCAATCCCACTTATTTGGGATAGGGCTTGTTGTGCTTCTTGTTGATGATGATGATGAGAAATTAGTTTGAGTATTGAAGTCTAGTTTGTGTGTTAGAATCTAGTTTGTTTTGTTTTTCTTTATATAATTGAACCTACCCAACGTTGGAAATGAGGCTTTGAATTACAAAGTAATTTTGGGTTACTGACTTGAGTGTGTGCTTCATGATTTTGTCCCTCTCCTGCAATTCCAATGCTCTATCTCAAAGTTTCCTCTCTTCTTTATCCAGTCCTCCATGGTAATGTAGTAATCATTATGATGTTCCTCATTGATCTTATTCTTGTCCCTGCATAATATCCTGAGGGCTGACTGTGGTAGCTTATGTCATAACATAATCACCTAAGCTTTAATTTTGTTTCTGATTTATGCTAAGTGTTTGGTTATGTTGTCAATATAATCTACAAAGAGTTGAAGCATTTTTAAATTGAAAGGGCTGGGGAATGCTATGGTTGAAGTGGGGGTGCGGACATGATAGGTGGGGTGGGGATTATATGTAACTTACTTGGGAGGGTGAGATGAGACTGGACCATGCACTGGAATGCCCTTGGTTATGAATTTGGAATGGTTGTTATTTCTTATTTAGGATTTTCAAGTTTAGAACCAACATGAATAGTAGTAATATACATGGGACACAGTTTGTTGCTATTTCTTTGTTGTTTCATCTTGCTATTGTTTGTCCACCAATTTTTTCGTGTTTAAACCTTCTACTACCAAGTAGCAGGATATTTAATAAGTATTCCCTCAAATGTTAGCCGGGTATCTCTGTCCAATTTGATTATAGCATGTGTTTGTTTTTTATCAAGTGAAGAAATCATTTGGCTGTTTTCAATGAATATTAAATTATATTCTAAATGCTACTCCTTACTATGTAGATGGTGAGCCCATGGACTCGCGCTCCTGTGTTAAGTCTTGGTACTGAAGAGAAAGAGTGGTTGCTTAGCCTTGCAGAGAGAGTGAAGACAAGAGTGGTTGGACAAGATCTAAGCTGTTGTGTTGTTGCAGATGCGATATTGAGATCTAGGGTGGGTTTATTCATTTTTGTGTCATTTTTCTTCTTCTTCTCTTATTGGTGTTTAGATTAACATGTAACATCATGTTGACTTGATTAATATGTATTGTATTTATTTTTCTTAAATTGTGTTCTTTGAACATTTAGCTTTTTTGAAATTTCTTTGCATTCATGTATTTGTATCGTCTTTAGGAATAAATGTAATATAATAGCAAATATACGGGTTTCTTTTAAAAAAAAAAAATAATCTAATTGGTGGCGGTAAACAAAAAACCGCCACTAAGTAGAGGAAAGCACAAACTCATCTAAACGCATTCTGTGGCGGTTTAATAGAAAATCGACACTAAAATGACATATACAGTGGCGATTTTGTGGTAGTCGACACTAAATTTGAATCATTTAGTGGCGGTTTTTGAGTATACCACTAGTAAAAATGACACAATTGGTGGTGGTTTTGATTTTACTGCCACTAAAAATGACACAATTTGTGGCGGTTTTTCTCTTACCGCCACTAAATAGACTTAATTCCATTATGCAAAACACAAGTAGTGGCGTTTTTATCCGCCACCGTATATATAATTAGTGGTGGTTTTATTTAAATGATACTATTTGCATGTTACACGCACGGTGCTAAAAACCGCCACCAATTAAATGGTGGTGGTTTTGGGCACTTTTAGTGGCTGAAAAAACCGCCACTAAAACTGATTTTTTTTTTGGTAATGATGAATGGACAATAAAATCTGTATACCTTAGACCTTTTTGCATAGCCAACAAAATACCTACTAATGGTCCTTGGGTTGAGTTTATTCTTTTGTGGGTTGTAGATTTTTACCTCAGACGGGCATCCCCAAACGCTTATGTGTCGTAAACTTCGGTTTCTAACCCTTGAACAAATCAAATGGTGTTTATGGGACAACCTTAGTTGGAACCCAGTTCAATATATACACTGCCGTCTTAAGTGCTTCAATCCACACAAACCTAGGAAACTTTGAACTACTAAGCATATTTTGCATCATGTCCATTAAGGTCCAATTCTTCTCTCTGCTACACCATTATGGTCTGGAGAATTAGACATGATATATTGGGCAACTATCCCATGCTCTTCAAGAAACTTTGCAAATGGATCAGGTGCTTGTCCATTTTCAGTGTATCCACCATAATATTCTCCATCTCTATCTGATCTCACGATTTTAATGTGCTTTCCACATTATTTCTTATTTCAAATTTAAATACTTTAAATGCATCTAATGTCTTATACTTATTATGAAGCATATAGAGATACATGTATCGTGTAATCATCTATAAAGGAGATTAAGTCAAACAATGTCTGTGTGTATGATTTCTAATAGTTTTGTACTCCTCTTGACACTCTTCTTTGACTTGTTGGGCCCCCCCAGACGAAACAAGCTATCCGCCACAGCCTTTCGGGGGCTAATAGGCCCACTGGGTCCACTCCCGTGCCGCTTCATGACAGCTGCTGATTTGGTATTCGCAATTAATGAAAAATAAATAAAACGGACGGTACTATTCCCAACAATTTCAGATTTATATGATAAAATGAAAATGAATTTGAAATAATGGAATGTTGCAAAGGTAAAAGTGCTGAAACATAAATCAAGTTTCTTGAAAAATTTGGAACATAAAAGGTCTTTTCTAAAATTAAGACAAAACTACTACTAAGAACTAATCTGTAGGTTGCAATAGTTTTCACAAACGATTGTATCTTGTTTCTTGAATAGATGCATTGTTCACTTCCTACTGGCTTTCTATGGTTGAAAAAACTTTGCAAGGAATTCAAAATATGAATTTTAATCCCAGAATCAATCTATCATGTGTTATGACTTACATCTATCATATTAAATTCATAATAGACATAAGAGATATAAATATTTTTCTTTTCTAGCCAGGCCTTAAACTTAGCTTAGTCATTTTTAGAAGAAGCATTTGGATTCCTTCTTAATGTCGATTGGGGTGGCATTTTACCATTTTCCTTCTATTTGCCTTGCCTTTTGATTTTTCCATGTGTGGCCAAATGAGCATTTTTCCTTAACTCCATAATCAATCGGCTTTCCTCTTGAACACACATGGTCATGAGTTCATTGATTGACCATTTTTCCTTATGTATGTTATAAGAAATTTTAAAGGGTTCATATGGCGGTGGAAGAGTGTTTAGAATAATGTACATAAAAAAGGACTAAGATATATCAACCTCTAAATTTTTGAGTTGAGCGACAATTGTCCCTCATCCTCATGACGTGTTCACGCACATCTTTTATACTAGTGAGTTGTAGGGATGTTAACTACATAATTAGGGTCATGGCATGTGCTTTTTCAGAAGACTCAAATTGTTCATCAATAGCCTTTAACAATTTTTTAGCTTTGGTATCTCTCTTGACAAAATCACGAATGCTAGGAGAAAGTTTGGTTTTTATGTACATAACATTATGGCGGTTGGACCGCTCCCAACGATCATAAAGATCATTTTCTTCCTTAGTGCTAGTATTAGTAACTGTAGGTAGTTCTTTTTTTCGGATGATATAGTCAATGTCCATCCACCATAATTGAAGGAGAATCAACTCCTTCCAAACCTTATAGTTAACACCCTTTAGTTCGGACATCACAATTAATATCAGACATATTCATAGGTAATGGAATCGCATAAATTAATTGTACACACTTATATCAATGACTTGAAGCAAATAAATATTAATTATAATTTATCAATGTAAATTAAGGAAGAACATGAATCAAACAATTTACCCAAAAAATCACATATGGGCCAAGTTTTCTAAAACAAATTCATGTCAATTTAATGATGAAACCAGCAAATTATGTTTATTTTCTCAATTCATGTGGGTAGATTAAGAAATATAATTTGTTGTATCATCTTAATTAATCAAATTAATAAAATAGAAGTTCCTGTAGGACAATTCTATTATATTATTATATTAATCACAATGAATATCATATACTTTATGTGATTTAGAGATTCTTAATATATAATTTAAATAATCAAAGATGTTGTGGTTAATTTTTAATTAGTCAAATTGTATTAATCAAAATCACATGACATTTTATTTTTTGTATGACTATATATATAAAAATTGTATGCATCAATAGAATCATATACTGAAATTGTAAACGATTAGATAATTATGCATAAATAATAAATGTCATAATTCTATCATGTATAAATGACATATATTGGTTCTAGTATGCAAATATCAGAAATATTAGATCCAAAATAAAAGTAAATTAAATTAAGTATTATTTGACATGCGTCTAATGGATATTATTACAGCCTATTTATCTGGCTCATTCGAGTGTGAAATATATATGAAAATCCCTGAAGGATTCAAAATGACTGAAGCATATAAAAATTCCTAGGAAATTTGTTCAATAAGGCTTCAAAGATTATCAAGGCATATATGGTAATCTCCTTAGTGGATATTTACTAAATGAAAAGCATAAAAATGATCCAATTTATTATTGTGCCTTTATTAAAGGATATGGATCTAATTTTAGTAAGTATATATGATGATGATTTAAATATCATCGAAACTCCTGAAGAGTTTCCAAAAGCAGTAGATTATTTTAAGAAAGTTGAAATGAAAATCTTGAAAAGACAATGTTTTGTCTTGATTTGTAAATTGAGCATTTGACGAATGAAATATTCGTTCATCAATCAACTTATATAGAGAATATTTTGAAGAAATTTTATCTAGATAAAATACATCCATTGAGTACTCCAATGGGTTTGAGATCGCTCAATATAAAGAAAGATTCACGACCCCAAGAAAATAGTGAAAAATTTCTTGATCATGAAGTACCATATCTTAGTGCAATTGGGGCATTAATGTATGATAATACACAATCGGATGTAGCATTCTATAAGTGTATTAACAAGATTTATATCTCCAATACGAAGACACCGAAATGTTATAAAACATATATTTCAGTATATTTGAGAAATTATTGACATGATATTATTTTATGAATGTGGATATCAACTACTAGTGAGATACAAGATATTTATTGATCACATAAAACTAGATCTCAAACATGCTATTTATTTCAAGTGAATGTTAGCTAATATTTGGTAAAATCAATGATACAAACATCATGAAGCATGCAATCCTACTAGAAGAAGGAATTCAACAATAATATGAAGATTATGCCATGCAAAGCTCAATTGAAGGGATGATACATCAAAGAAGAAGAACGAAGCATATTCACGAAATCCACTCTTGATCTCAATGAAATGGTGAAATATATGTTCAGAATCGTCAAGTGATAACGACAGGAAGAGGCGGCCTACCAAATGTGAGAAGTTGGTAATGATAATGGAATGTAGATCAAAGATACCAATGATGTACACGGGGGAGAAAAAGCGCACTCCCAACCAAGGTTGCCACGGGCGGAGGTTTAATAGGCAACAATACGATAAGATATGATACTCCCACTAAGATTCCCACAGGGGTTCAGAAGGTTAACGAGGTACATATCAGATGGACATCCAAGGGGAGTGTTATAAATAATATAATGGAGCATACCCCAAAGAGATGTACCAATGAAGATCCAATACCCGATCAAAGGAAACACAACACCATACACAAAGGAGCAAACATCAGCACCCTATCTGGGCGGCAACTATCTCAATATCAAGAATATCTTATGGGCAAGAATCATATATGTATTCCAATCGAGTAGATGTCTTACTATAAATTTGTAATGCACTCAAGAATGAATTAGTTCTGGTTGAACTCATCTTGTCTTTCTTCTTTGTATCTAATATATTTTCTCTTTATTTTATAACAAGTTCTTGTTTTTACTCATTATTGAAATAAGTGATAACAAGTAAATGATACAATCAGATTCCTAAAGGAGTATCATTAAGTGACAACTCATCAATACATATTAAACATATTTTAGAGGATTTCATTAACTAATAAAACAAATAAATGAATCACAACTATCTTCATTCATTTTTCTTTCATCATAATTCTCTTCTTAATTTAAGAATAAAAAGAGAGTGAATATGTTTTTTTTTTTTTTTTTGTCAAATATTTGAAGTTGTACTTAATCGGGTTTCAATAAATAAACAAAATAAATAATGAATGTACTTCTTCTTACCCATTTTTTTAAAATTTATTTTAATTTCTCTTCAACTGAATAGAAACTTTAATGATACAAAAAATATTTCTTTAATTTATAAATTGAAAACTTTAATGACATAAAAATCATATCATAAAAATAAAATATTTTAAATAAATTCCTTCTATAGAGAGGAAACTCCAATAAAAAATTGCAAAATCATGATCAATCAATTCCTATTAGGTAAGAATAATTAAAAGGAAAAAAATCATGATATAAAATTACGAATATATATATATATACACAGAAATTCATTGGAATATATTTAATAACCTTTATTTTCTAAAAATTTGCAAAAACCATCATAAGATACCCAAAAAAGCATGACTTTCTTGGATCAAAGTCGATATTAGAAAAAGGCTCTCATCAAATGTAAGAGATTAAACAAATAATAAGCATGAACAATCTAAATTAATGCAATAAAATAAATGCGGAAGCAAGTATTTTTTCATATACCTTATGTCATTGATCCCACTAGAGATTTTTTTGTAAAATATAACACAATGATATAAATGATTCTCCTAACCCTAGCAACCCTAGAATGATAGTGTGTGACTTAATGTATTTTCTAGGTTCAGGGACCTTTTATAATATATATTGGCTCACAATACGTTTTTTTATAAAAACCATTAATTGCCAATACAATTGAACACTTATTGAAAATTGAGTTTATGGTCATTTATGAGAAGTAACATTTTATAATAATCCATAACTAATGGTTATTTATTTATGACACTTAACTATGGTTCAGTTTCTAAACTATAATATTATCTCAATATTGGGATCATAACTTGTGAAATACGACAGAATTCGGATCAACTTATATTGAATAATTTTGTTTATCGGAAAATAACTATTTAATGCAAAGAAATGTATTTGTAGAAAAAAAAATTTATCTCGTAGTATTTAAAATAAGGCATTCTTCTAAAACTCCATACAAAGAATGGGGGAGGAGAACCATGCTAAGGGAGGCATGGCAGATATTTAAATGCAACTAAAATATTTAATGGGTACAGGTTTTGGTCAAGGCTGATATTAATATGTGTATCAGATCAAGAGTGATGATATCATTAAAAACTAATTTTGACCCCAAAAAAATACTAAAAACTAATAAATATTATATAAACAATAAACTTAATTTGAAAAGAAGAGGAAAGAAGTTAAGAGAGGGAGAAGGAACACTAATTTTTGCTTAGTTTTGCATGGCTTCGGATATAGATTGTATGAAATAATTATCATGTTCTAAGAAGAGTGAAATTTTTTAAAAATATAATAATCATCTCATACAGTCTAATGTCTAAGAATATGCATGTTGTCAGACGTGAGTCCCTCCGCGTAGAGGTAGAGTTGAGATAGAAACCACCTCCTATCGGCTTGTGGAAGATAAATTGTGACACTGTCTTTAATCGGAAATTGATTGATGCATCTAAAATCTGTTTAACCTTCTGATCCTTGATGATAAACCTGCAAAATGGGGTTAGACGTG
Organism: Hakea prostrata; assembly: GCF_041222555.1. Lineage (NCBI taxonomy): Eukaryota > Viridiplantae > Streptophyta > Magnoliopsida > Proteales > Proteaceae > Hakea > Hakea prostrata. Next base: position 64,771,828 of record NC_142600.1, read on the forward strand.
GCCCGACCGCACGGTCGAGAGGCCACCACCAAAGGCTTAGTTAGCAATGGGACAGATCACAGAGTTCTTTTTAGTAGCAGAGCTTGAATTGAATATAGTAATGTGAGAAACAAACAATTCAGATACCTCAATTATGCGTGAACTATAGTATATATAGGGTTTACCTTTCATTCCCGACCGTTGGATTCGTTCACCTCTTTTCTTGGTGGCTGTTCGATCTATGGGTTTTTACCCTTTTTCCAGAGATGAAGGCAGATTACCTTTCTTAACACAATCATCCACTTCGTATAATGATAATTACGGTCTATAATTTGATCACGTATCCCGAATTTTTCAGGATCACGTTTATCCTCGTAACTGTAAAGTCCCTTTATCCTCGTGTTAGTTACTGATTTGAACTTTGGACTGACCCCAGCCGGATTTCTTGACCCGATTGTGGTCAAACCTGGCTCAGTGTATCTCATCCTTATCACTAATAATCGTAGCATCGGGGTGGTGGTTAGAGAGGTAGAGGGGAGGATTCAACTAGCCAAGTCCATCATGCATGACTTTGATCATAATGAAGCAAGGGAAACCATTGCCCTTAGATATGTGGTAGAAGAAGTGGCCTTGGTCAATGTACACTTGATAATACAATCAGATTGCTTACTAGTGGTGGACTTCATTAACAAAAGTGGTCCCCCTAAGTTTGCAGTCTGTAATTGATGACATTAGACACCTCATTTTATTGACTAATC